>NC_141763.1:52326529-52643348 GCF_982258835.1 Parasteatoda tepidariorum | reverse complement strand
GGTCAGAAAAACGGTATTATTTTTGTAGTTAACTACAACTATTTTGTTACAAATGTAGTTAACTACAACTATTTTGTTACAAATGTAGTTAACTACAACTATTTTGTTACAAATGTAGTTAACTACAACTATTTTGTTACAAGTGTAGTTAACTACAACTATTTTGTTACAAATGTAGTTAACTACAACTATTTTGTTACAAATGTAATTAACTACAACTATTTTGTTACAAATGTAGTTAACTACAACTATTTTGTTACAAGTGTAGTTAACTACAACTATTTTGTTACAAATGTAGTTAACTACAACTATTTTGTTACAAATGTAGTTAACTACAACCATTTTGTTACAAATGTAGTTAACTACAACTATTTTGTTACAAATGTAGTTAACTACAACTACTCTTTTTAAAATGTAGTGACTACAAACTACTTTGGAATTGTAGTAACTACTTCACTTCTTTAAAGAGACGAACTTACATTAAATGTAATTGAATAATTAAGAAATAGTTATTCATGTTTGTTGTTCCAAAACAATTTTTGGGGAATTTTTTCATTTGATCTTCAACTTTTTCTGCCTTTCTCGACAACGAATGTTTAACTTATGAAATGCGAAATTATTAAATACTTGAAATTTTAAAATTGTTTAATGAACTTTTATTTCCTCTAAAAAATTAAGTACATCGATAATACCTTCCCATCCTTTTAAATAACATCGATGTTTCATGAGTGTAATTTACATGTGAAAGTGTGATCAAAGTGATTAATTGTCTATTTTTCGTATTTTTTTCGTTTAATTATTATTTATACGTGATTCTAAATGTGTGAATCCTGCTAACGCTAAGCTGCAGCCACAGGGTCATTTTCATTGCATCCATTGACGAACCAGCAAAGATTTATACCCATCAAATTCGAAGTTGTGTTAGACACGTGTTTCTTTACTAAAAAGTCGATAAAAGTAATTTACAGGAATCGCTACAAACTACTGTTTTTTTGTATCGCACTACTCACTGCAGTGCTTTTTTTAAAAAAAAGTTAGCTCACTACACTACAAACTTCAAAAAAAAAGTTGCGACTACAGTAGTTTCACTACTTGTAGTGCTCTACTTCCGACTACTAGTTAGACTATAAAACTCTCAATAAACGCAGAGCTGCTTAAATTTTCTTTCACTGTTTAGAAACCATGACAGTTTTAAATGGTTATCAAAATGGTTAGTTTAAAAAATATAAGAGTATACTCACTACAGGACTTATTTTAAAAAAAGTTAGCTCACTACACTACAAACTTCAAAAAAAAAGTTGCGACTACAGTAGTTTCACTACTTGTAGTGCTCTACTTCCGACTACTAGTTAGACTATAAAACTCTCAATAAACGCAGAGCTGCTTAAATTTTCTTTCACTGTTTAGAAATCATGACAGTTTTAAATGGTTATCAAAATGGTTAGTTTAAAAAATATAAGAGTATACTCACTACAGGACTTATTTTAAAAAAAGTTAGCTCACTACACTACAAACTTCAAAAAAAAAGTTGCGACTACAGTAGTTTCACTACTTGTAGTGCTCTACTTCCGACTACTGGTTAGACTATAAAACTCTCAATAAACGCAGAGCTAGTTAAATTTTCTTTCACTGTTTAGAAACCATGACAGTTTTAAATGGTTACCAAAATGGATAGTTTAAAAAATATAAGAGTATACTCACTACAGGACTTATTTTAAAAAAAGTTAGCTCACTACACTACAAACTTCGAAAAAAAGTTGCGACTACAGTAGTTTCACTACTTGTAGTGCTCTACTTCCGACTACTAGTTAGACTATAAAACTCTCAATAAACGCAGAGCTGCTTAAATTTTCTTTCACTGTTTAGAAACCATGACAGTTTTAAATGGTTATCAAAATGGATAGTTTAAAAAATATAAAAGTATAGTTTTGTATTCACTGTTGTATAATTATAAAAATTGTAAATGGTTTCAAAACTGTAAAGATAAAGTAAAGTCCGTAAATTAATTGGATTCACAGACTGCTGCTGATTATTTTACTGTAGTATTAAAATGAAAATTCTATCAATTCAAATTAATTAATGATTCAAACTGATCAGAAGGATTTCATTTAAGTGACTGAGTTACTAATTTCAAGATTCGAAATCATTAAATTCAATTCGCAACGTTTGTCTACAAAAAGCTTTAACTAATCAGCATTTTTGTAAAATTAAATTAGAAATTAAACTTAACACACTGATTCAAATAATCCTAAACTAGACATTCAATTCAACAAATCATAATTCATTCGAAATATTTTCAATAAGAACCCGATTCTGAAGGGCTAATTAAAATACTTTGTTTATCTTTAAAGAGATAACTGGAAATAAATTTAAAGGGCTTTGCAACGTTTTGAGAAATTCACTTTAATCGACCACAGCACGAAAAAATAATTCAAAAAGCATAAATTTTTACAGCGCATAATTCAAAATTATCAATGTCAATTATTCATACCCCATTAACAACTCACTGATTTGAGAATATTATTCAATTCGTATCTAAAAACTGCTTAAATCACTTTTAAAATAGTAATCCAACTCAAATGATCGAATTGAATCAATGCTGAAATGGGAATTTGAAATAACGAAACAGTTAAATGATTCGAATCATTTTTTTTTCAATACTTAACTCTATTGTGAGTAACTAATTCAAATGTCTATTTTTTTTACATAGATAACTTTAAATAAACTTTAAGTGTTTTAAAAACGCTTTAAAAGAATGAATTTAAAAAATGGAAATGAGGGAAAAAAATTCCTAAAAGCATGTGTTTTACAACTTATAATTCAAAATGATTAAATGCAACTGATTCATATCACATCACTGACTCAATTTGAATTTATACTAATATAAGAATTTGAATACAAATCAATTCAATGATGAAAACATTTTTTCAGCATCTAACCCTATTGTGAGTAATTAATTCAAATGTCTATTTATTTTTTTTTCTATTTTTTTACAGAGATAATTTCAAATAAACCTCAAGCGTTTTCATAACCTTTCAAAAGATTGAATTTTAAAGATAACAATAAAAAAAATCATCTAAACATGTGCTTTACAATTCAGAATGGTCTTGATTAAAAGATTAATTAAATCACTGAGTATGTATTACACAAATCATAATTAGTAATTATCGTAATCAAATCACGATTCATATTGCATCACTGATTTGAAAAAATTACTCAATTCATATCCAAAAACTGCGTAAATCACTTTTAAAATAGTAATTCAACTCAAATGATCGAAATGCATCAATGCTAAAATGGGAATTTGAATGAACGAAACAGTTAAATAATTCGAATCCTTTTTCTTTTCAATACTATTGTGAGTAACTAATTCAAATGTCTATTTTTTTACATAGATAACTTTAAACTTCAGGTGTTATGACAACTGTTCAAAAGAATGAATTTGAAAAATGGGAATGCGAAAAAATTCCTAAAAGTATGTGTTTTACAACTTATATTCGAAATGATTAAATGCAACTGATTCATATCACATCACTGACTCGATTTGCATTTATGTTAATATAAGAATTTGAATACAAATCAGTTCAATGATTCAAAACATTTTTAGCACCTAACTCTATTGTGAGAAAATAATTCAAACGTCGATTCTTTTTTATTATTATTATTATTATTTTTACAGAGATAGCTTCAAATAAACTTCAGGTGTTTTGACAACGTTTCAAAAGATTGAATTTTAGAGATAACAGCAAAAAATTCTAAACGCTTCTGCTTTTCAATTCAAAATTATCTTGATTAAACGATTAATATTAAATCACTCAGCAAGTTTTACACAAATCATAATTCACAATGATCAAGATCAAATCGCGATTCATAGTGCATTACTGGTTTTAGAAAATTACTCAATTCATATCAAAAAACTGCTTAAATCACTTTTAAAATAGTAATCCAACTCAAATAATCGAATTGAATCAATGCTAAAATGGGAATTTGAATGAACGAAACAGTTAAATAATTCGAATAATTTTTTTTCTCAATATTATTGTGAGTAACTAATTCAAATGTCTATTTTTTACATAGATAACTTCAAATAAACTTCAGGTGCTTTGACTACGGTTCAAAAGAATGAATTTGAAAAATGGCAATGCGAAAACAATCCTAAAAGCATGTGTTTTATAACTTATAATTCAAAATGATCAAATTCAACTGATTCATATCACATCACTGACTCGATTTGAATTTATACTAATATAAGAATTTGAATACAGATCAGTTCAATGATTCAAAAAAAATTTTCAGCATCAAACTCTATTGTGAGAAAATAATTCAAACGTTGATTCTTTTTTATTCTTTTTTTAACGGAGATAACTTCAAATAAACTTCAGGTATTTTGACAACGTTTCAAAAGATTGAATTTTAAAGATAACAACAAAAAATTCTAAAAGCTTGTGCTTTACAATTCAAAATTATCTTGATTAAACGATTAATATTAAATCCCTCAGCAAGTATTGCACAAATCATAATTCATAATGATCATGATCAAATCACGATTCATATAGCATTTACTGAATTGAGCCAAGTAATTCAATTCGTACGGACTAACGATAAGAACAGTGATCCTGCTCTTCTTTAAATCAACTTTAAAATAAGTAATCGAACAAAGAAAAATCAGTTCAGTGATTCGAATAATGTTTTCAATACCAAACTCAGCAGCGAGTAACTAATTCAAATGACTATTTCTTTACGACTATAACCTCAGGTGAACTTCAGGTGTTTTGACAACGTTTCAAAAGATTGAATTTAAACACGGCATTAAGAATAAAACAAAAAGTCTAAAAGCAGGTGTTCGAAAACGCATACATTTCTTAAAATTATCTAGTCTTACAAAAAAAAGATTGAGTCAGTTGAAGAAAGAGAAAGCCAATTAGACATGAGCTAGACATTTGAACTGGGTGACCAATGTCGAGACTTTAGGATCTTTAACTTTTCCCTCTCCTCGTCCCACGACTTAGCATTGTTATCTCCTTAGGCGACAAAATATTACGATTTCAGATAATAGCAGCTGTTGGAGCGATAACAATAATAAAAAAAGAGAGGATATTTTCACTTTATTATAATAGCTACACTTTATTATAAGAGTATTATTATCAAAATATTTATATTTTCATGCGTAAATGATTTTGTATAGAGAAACACGTATGTTTAGCTTATATTAGGAGAGCTATTTCTAGTACAAATGCTAAAATTTAAAAACTAAATAAATAAACGAATGAAAAATAATCTAAGACCCATACGGAATGAATTAAATAAATCAATTAAATAAATCAAGACTGTAAGGAAAAAAAGAAACACTTTCTAAGGATGTTTTTTTTTTACTTATTGCTAAAATATTTATTATATTTTATCAGGTCCCGCAGTGGACTGATCGTTAAGACACGGTTCTCAGCAGATCATCGAAGTCAAGCATCACTGGCTACGGTCAGTGTGCGGGTGGGTGACCACTTGGATCAGTCTGCGTAGGGACCGAGGGTGTGCGGTATTGGTCCTCGTTAAACTGCTCTAGCGTAAAGTGCTCGACTTTGCGTGCAGGTCGTCGGGCTACCGAAACGGGGGTGCCATCCCCTCTGCGGAGGATCAAAATTGTGATGGCATGTCTTCGGATCATCCTCAGGGATGTTTCCCAGGCCGTCGCCAATAGCCCATTGTGCAGCTCTAGTGCGACGTAAATTAACAACAACAACAATATTTTATCAGAGTAAAAGGGAGGTAAAAATCTTATAATGATCAAAAAAATTTTGATTATTTTTATAAAACTTGTTCTCTAAGTTATGGATCAAAATAAAAATAATCTAAATTGCATTATTTTATTTCAGAAATACATTGAGTTCAGATATTTTTCCCGTTATGCAAATCTGCAGCATTCTAATTTTATATCTAATACAGAAAACTAAGTACAAAGGACTTTTGCATGGAGCGTATGGGGTAATGTTATAGTTTGTATGCGCTAAGAACTCCCCCCGCCGCAAAGTCTGAGGCTGTCTGCTGCTATGGTAACAAGAATAACGCATTTCAGGGAGGACAGACTGAAGAAAAAGATTCCCTTTCTCTCGTCGACCCAAACCAAAACCTGTCCTAAGCAATGACCCCACACCCCTACTTGAAATAGTTATACCTCGTTATCATAGTCACCGCCACGGGCTCAGACGAGTGGCTAGGGAAGTTCTTACTTTAGACAAATTATACATAACATTAGCCCAATAGCGAAGTGATTTCTTACTCATAAAATACAAGCTTGCTATTACGAGATTCGATAGATGTTTTCTTTAATCACGTATCTTAAACAATTTATCCGAAATTTATCTAATTTATCCAATTGACGGCTGGTCTGTTTTTGATTTGACTCTCTAAACTAGTGATTCTCAACCGCTGTGCCGCGGCGCCTTTGTGTACCTCCAAATTCTTGAAATGTGCCGCCAAATATTGGAAATGATACAATAAAAATTATAATGTTTTTTTTTATTGCGAGTAAAGATTAAATTTAAAAAAAAGTGTATATATATATATATATATATATATATATATATATATATATATATATATATATATATATATATATATATATATATATATATATATATATATATATATATATATATATATATATATATATATATATATATATAAGGATAACTAACAAAAATTAAGCCAACAATTAATAATTAGTAAAAATACTAGTTTACAGGAAATCACAAAAGAATAAGAATTAGTGTAAAGAAAGAACAGATAATAACTATAGAAAACAAGCTAATAATTAATTACTAGCAAAAAAATAAATAACTGTTACTAACTAACAAAACATTAGGCGGAAGAAATAATGAATCTCTTAATAAACTTGCTTTTGTAGTACATATTATTTTATTTCACCTTCAAAATTATCATCCCAAACTATTTAACACAGGGTATTATAGGTAAGTAAACAACTTTTAAATTAATTTTTTTCATTTTGCGCCGTCAAATTTTGAAATCGTTAAAAATGTGCCGCCACAAAAAAAAGGTTGAGAATCACTGCTCTGAACCATTAAGTCTAGCAAAGACATTTTTATCTATTTTAAGGTTTTTTTTTAATATAACAATTTGGCTTTTAGTGCTTTGTTCTTGATTTATTTTCCTAAAAAATTAATTTTTTTTAACAAATTTAAAAAAAATTACTTCTCACTATGTAATTTTTTTTTGCACTGAAATTATAAAATGTGAATTATATTTATAAAAATATTTGAAAAATCATAATTTTTATTCATTAGAGTTTTTTTCTTTTTTGGAAAAGAAAACTAATAACAAGAGTAATATTTTTTTTTTAATCACTTGATATTTTTATAAAATTTAGTCATGTAGTTTCTTAAGTTTTTAGAATGATAAAATAAATTCCACATTGCATAAAAAATAGCACAAAAATAATTTCAATAATCAATATTAAAACTAATCAGTGCTAAAAAAACAATGTGATATTTAAAATAACGGCTTACGCGAAAAGCTGCATATTTAAAAGCGATATTACGATACGAAAATTCCTATTATATTTAAAGACATGGACAATTTCAATTTTCTATTTAAATCTGTAGTTTTTCTATGACCCGATATAAATTTTACTCCTTCACAAAAATAAACTCCCTCAACAAAACATTTTTTAAATCGTTAAAATTCTTTATAAAACGATTATTTTTACCTAAGACCGCTGTTCGATATGAATCAAAAAAGAAAAAATATATTTTTCCCTTTCTCAAAAATCTGAAAATGAAAGGAAAAAAAACCAAACTATTTTAACCATCAACTGCATAAATTACGATATTTTTTTTTTGTAAGTGTAAAAATAGTTTTCAAAGCTTTCTTCAATGCCTTATACTTACATCATTTTATAGTCTTATAAATAATACAGGCCTTTCTGGTTTTAACTTTATCTGAAATTCAAATCAGAAAAAAGAAATTCGAAAATAACATCTTTCAAAGAAATAAAGTAGCTTGGAAATTCCATGCTAAGTATCCTTTTTTTAAATTAAACTAGAAGTAACTTAGCTTTTGGAATTTTTTCCAGGTGTTTATTCTCAAAACTTTCAGGTTCTTCATAGTTTAATGTTTTGTATAAAAATACTTCTATGAACTTCACTATAATCACTATATTGTTTTTATTTTCTTTTTTTAATAAGGAAACACAACTTTGCTTATTTTAAGGTTTTCTACAAGCATTTTTTAAACATGTATGCATTGTTTTTCATTTTAAATAATATGCAAAAATATGCACACAAAAAAAGGCTCTCAAAACATCGACAAATCATTTTTAAAAATTTGAATGCAAATTTAACTTTCGTTGTAATTGAAATTAATGCGCTTCGAAATTTGTATTTAGTTAATTTTAAAGAGAAAAAATATTAACTTTATTCAATGGAGACTTCATTTATTTCATAATTAAATTTAAAAAAAAAAGCGTTGACACGTTTCGACAGCTCTAAACAAGAAGATCAAGACCAAAAATACGTGATTGATTAAAACAACACAGATTTTGAGGAAAAAAATAGCTTAGTGTCGGACAAAAAATGGAAAGAGAAATAGAGAAGGAAAACAAAACAAAAAAAATCGCTGTAGCCGAGGAAGCAAAAGTGGTAGAAAGAGGCAAATCAGAGCAGTATGCATTACCCTGTGAAACGTAAGAGATGAATGGAATTGATATAATTGACTAGAGAATTGGCTTATATATGAATGAAACAAAACTCAAGAGTCAAGATAACTCGATGTTTACGGGTTGGAAAGAATTTTGGTGTTATCGGAGTTAAGAGTTTCAACATAGCTCGCAGTTTAATATGGGGGAAGCGTAGTTTAAAGAGGGGAATCTCGTGTTCTAATTTAGAAAAGAAATGGCAATTTTTGAACAATTTGAAACAGCTGTTACATTATATTTAAAAGGATAAAAAAGAAGCCTGCACTAGATCGTGAAGGCGTTATGCTAAGGTGACCAGATGCCCTCAAATCTTAAGAGCAGTTCTGAAATTTCAGTATTTGTCCTCAAGGATAAAATTTAAGGACAGAAGATGTCCTCAAAAATTTTAACATATATTCTCAAATGTTCTCAAATTTATCCAAAAACTTTTTTATAAATAGTAAAATATCAAAAAAACGGAAACAAATTGCACTTTTTTTAAGCAAGATAATTTTGTTTTTTAGAGAATACAAGTGAAAAGAAAAAATCAACATGAAAATTCCCTATTAGACAGAAAATAATTTTGTAAAAAAATTAACAAATTTTAATAATCATGTACTTGCTAGTTTTACATGCGTAAAATAAATGCGTAATACCAAAAAATATATCAAAATTGCTTATAAATGAAATCAAGTTTGATGAAGATCAAGTTCAATAATCTTCACCTGGTATTAATTATCAATTAAAACTAAAAAGAAACATTTGTTGCAAATAAATATTAATGTTTTACAAAAATATATGGATATCAATTCGCAAAACTTTTAAAGGGCGCTCTGCTGTTTTTTCAACAAATTAAGGTTCAAAAATATAGTCACATCACGTCGCCTTCAACAACTTATTATTTGGTAAAATCTTAACGTTTCACCGGGAGCCGGGATGGATCAGCGGATAGAGCGTTCGCCTTTAGTGTCAGGTGAACGGGTTCGAATCCCAGCAATGGTTGATCGATACGAATTCCGCATCCGACTTGTACCGACCACAGTGCTGACGTAAAATGTCCTCTGTAGTAGACAGATCATGGGTTAGAGGCCCCTTGCCGTCAGGCGAACAGTGGGTCATTTTCTTAGATTCTCTTACATAATAATTTAAGTAGTATTGAATAGTTAAACAGTATGTTAAGCATTTATTTAGAATAACTTATTATTTTTATATAAATAAAAACTTAGCTACGAAATAGTCCCCTTGCCATCGAGCTAACCATGTAAGATTTTCGTGGTTTTTCACTCCATGTAACGCAAATGCGGGTTAGTTCCACCAAAAAAAATCCTCTACCAAAGCAAATTTCTCCCAATACTTGATCCAGGAGTTCCCTTGTCTTCTGGATATGGTTCAAAATTACAAGACTACGGAGTTGAACAATAGTAGTCGTAAACCTGAAAATTGGTTCGGCTGCTCAACGACGGTTATAAAATAAATAGCAACATTTTGCCTTGCATTTACTTTAATGAAAAAATGGACATTAGTAGTCGTAAACCCAAATTACGAATTCCGCATCCGGCTTGTACCGACCACAGTGCTGACGTAAAATATCCTCTGTGGTAAACGGATCATGGGTTAGAGTCCCCTTGCCATCGGACTAACCATGTAAGGTTTTCGCGGTTTTTCGCTCCATGTAACGCAAATGTGGGCTAATTCCATTAAAAAAAGTTCTCCACGAAAGCAAATTTCTCCCATTACTTGATCCAGGAGTTCCCTTGTCTTCTGGATCGGGTTCAATATTTCAAGGCTACGGAGTTAGTTGAACATTAGTAGTCGCAAACCCAAAAAATATGGTTGGCTGTTCAATGACGGTTATAAAATTAAAAAAAAAAACATTTCGCAGTTTTATTTTTTTAATTTATTTTTTACTTATCTAACTTACTTAAAAAAATCATTATAAACTCTGAAGCTATTGAAAACACTTAAAAAAGAAAAAATAATTATTTTATGATTAAAAAGAAAAGGGTCAGATTTATACGCTCTTTTGAAGTATGAGTTCTAACGAGGAACTACGACATCGCAGACCATGCGAAACATTTATAGTGGATATGGTTCTAGTATTAGTTGACTTTAGTATTGGTTGATCACGGATGAGTCACACTCCAAAGCTCAATATTCGCCACAATTTGATGCTCTAGCGAAGGTATAATGCATTATAGTTTTAAGAAGAATTTTTATTTTGTAACTTTTCGCGGCTCATGACTGTCGCACATTAACGACTTCATTTCATAAGAAATTGACTGTTTTTATTTGAATAAGTAATCATGTTTTCAAACAAAAATAATAAATTTTAATAAATCGTGACAAGGAAATTAAGAATTGTGATATAGCGATACGAAAAACAAATTTCATAAAATAAGAAAAAATAAATATAAAAACTCGAAATGAAATGGCCGATATTCTTGCTATGGAGGGTTGCAGGATTACAACAACTCTCCCTTCCACACCTTCTTTTTTGGAGTTATATTCTCTGGAAAAATCAAAAATCTCGGAGGAGTGGAAAACACCCCAACCCATAATTGGTACAAGGGGTCAATACCGGGTTTGTCCCTTGATCTCCCGTGTGACAGACGTACCCAGACTGTTCAGACAAGGCTTGCCAGCCGTCACATCAAGTGGCTCACTTTCAACGAGGACAGAAAAACCTTCGTCACCTGCACCAAGTGCCAAATTCATCAGGCTTCTCCTGAGCACCTATTGGATTGCGTGGGACTCTCTAAGGAGGATCTCTTTGGCAATCCTCTCCTAGTCTTCGACTTCCTTTCAGTCATCGAACTCGTGGATCTTGTCTGACTCCGTCTGACAGTGAGGATAAGCAACAACAACAACACCTGCTTATAAGGCGGACATATTCATCCATTCATCCCAGGGCTAAAGAGAATAGAAGGGCTAGTTCACTCCTTTGAAGTATCTTTCGCCGCGCCGATCCTCCGACGTCACTCTAGTGACGTCACTTTGGCGCAAAGCTCGCACTTTTACTTCAAGAACGGAGCGTTTGACCTTACTAGCTCTAACTAATATTGGATCATTTCTTTTTGCGAGATATTCTAAGACATTTGTTATTTTCTATAATGACTTTCCTCAGTTTTTGCAGTGAATTTACAAGAATTTAAAACTATTATCGAAATGCCAGTTTGCGCGATTGCAACTTGCAAAAATTCTGATTCAAAAACAAAAGGAAAAAGTATAATTTTTCGCGTGTTCCCTAAAGTAAATGAACAACTATGTAAAGAATGGATTCCGAAATGACACAGTTAATATAAAACAGCAATACGTTTATTCTGTCGTAAAGAACTTTTATAAAAATTCATTATCTAAATAGAAACCGCCTCGTTACTTCATAAAGAAAGGCAGGTGAAAAGAATTAAAAAATGTATAAAGTCAAAGAAAATTAAAATGTAAATAAAAAGTATAAATAAAATATATAGTATATAGTTGAAATTCTCCTAATTTCATAACATATTTTTTAATGTAGTTACTACTCTAAATATTTAGGGTTTTTTTTAAAAAATTATATTCTCTTCAATTTAAATATCTATAAATTATGTCATCGTAAATTTAAATGTCTATAAACAATTGTAAAATTTCTAATGTCATTATGAACCAAAATTATTATTTTGTTTCAGTAATTAGCGTTTAAGGTCGATGTTTCCTAATGATTAAGTAAGAACAAATTGCCATTAACGACATATTTTAAAATCAGGGATTCTAAATTTAACTTAACTTATCGTTATAAAAGAATATGTAGATAAAAAAAGTGTCGATATATGCCTTCATTTTTCTTAATAGTTAAAGTTAAAACTGAACTTTTTAAAATAAAGTATTTATCGTGTCATTTTCACCAACTAGCAAAACATTTTTATAAGTTTAAAATGGTTTTTTTTTTAATATAATAACCAAGAAAGTTTTTTTTAACTACGTTTATGAACGGAAATAATGTGTTCATTACGTAAAGTTTCAAGGCTTATAGCCAGAAAAAGTATAACTTATTTTTACAAAGAGAAAGATGCAAAGTTATCATATCTTTGCTTGCGATCTCCGAGATCTGTGGACACAGTGACGTCATGAGGAGGGAAATCGTAGCTTCAGCTCTAAGAGCGGAGTGAACTAGCCCTTCTATTCTCTTTAGCCCTGCATTCATCCACAGATCGTAGTTTTGACCTGAACCAGAGAGCGATCAATCTTCAAATCAGTACCACCAGAGGTATAATTTGTTATGGGAACATGGAGAACTTTGTGACTCGACAGATTTAACGTGCACCAGTCACCATTTACTACACGGGAAGTCTTCGGCCGGATGGATTCCCTGGTTGGAGCAGGGATAGCCTGGTTGGCAGCACCCTGCCAACTGTGAGTCAAAAATCTAAATAAAAATCCGTTAATAATAATCTCCAAAATAGGTTCTAAAATATTTTGTCCCCTGAAGATTTAAATGAAGCAAACACACGCACGCGCACATACACACGAAAAAAAGAATAAATAAATCATGTATTTTTTATTTATCAAATCATGAAATTCTCATTTATCAAAATTATTTCTATGCGATAGAAATCTGAAACATTTAAAAGTATCTATTTTAATGTGAATCACCATTTAAAAAAATACTAAGTTTCACTAAAAATCATCTCGTAGTTCACGCGTTCACGAATATCGTTAATGTTCTTTGCTACATTGTTATGACACAAAATTTAATAATAAAGCAAAATTAACCAAAAATCTAAATAAAACTCCGTCAGTAATAATTGCTAAAAATATTTAAAGGCCAAACATTTTTTAGCAATTTTTTATTTAGAAATAATTAATTATACATTTTGTATTCAATTAAATCATGAAATGAGAAAAAGAAAATCAATGACTCAAATTATTTTGACGCTTTTAAAATAATAACCGTTTAAAATAATATACATAAAGTTCAAAGAATCAAATGATTTCGACGTGATAGAAATCACTAAGATTTAGAAGTATCTATTTCAGTGTAAAACATTGTTTCAAAAATAATTAATTTCATTAGAAATTATCTCGATGCTCATGCGCCATTGTTCATAAAACATCATTAATATCCTTTACTTCATTATTATGACTTGAAATTTAATTTTACGACAACATTCGGTCAAAAATCTATTAATAATTACTAAAATAGGTTCTGAAATATTTTGTGGAGCGAAAATTTAAAATAGCAAACAATAAAATTAAAAAAAAGAAAAGCAGGGTTTTCTTTTCTTTTTCTTTTATCTATCAAAACCATAAAATTCTCATTTATCATACTTATTTCGATGCGATCAAAATCTCTAACATTGAAAAGTATCTATTTTAATGTAAAAACACCGTTTAAAATAATATATAGAGAGTTCAAAGAATCAAAGGATTTCGACGTGATAGAAATCACTAAGATCTAGAAGTATCTATTTCAGAGTAAAACATTGTTTCAAAAATAGTAAATTTCATTAGAAATTATCTCGATGCTCATGCGCCATTGTTCATAAAACATCATTAATATCGTTCATTTCATTATTATGACATGAAATTTAATTTTAACGACAAAATTCGGTCAAAAATCTATTAATAATAATTACTAAAATAGGTTCTAAAATATTTTGTCCAGCGAAAATTTAAAATAGCAAACAATAAAGTAAAAAAAGCAGGCTTTTCTTCTTTTTTTTTTTATCCATCAAAACCATAAAATTCTCAATTATTATACTTATTTCGATGCGATCAAATCTCTAACATTTAGAAGTATCTATTTTAATGTAAAACACCGTTTAAAATAATATATATAAAGTTCAAAGAATCAAATGATTACGACGTGATAGAAATCACTAAGATTTAGAAGTATCTATTTCAGTGTAAAACATTGTTTCAAAAATAATGACTTTCATTAGAAATTATCTCGATGTTCATAAAACATCATTAATATCCTTCACTTCATTATTATGACATGAAATTTAATTTTAACGACAAAATTCGGTCAAAAATCCATTAATAATAATTACTAAAATAGGTTCTGAAATATTTTATCCAGCGAAAATTTAAAATAGCAAACAATAAAATAAAAAAAGCAGGGTTTTCTTCTTTTTTTTTTATCCATCAAAACCATAAAATTCTCATTTATCATACTTATTTTGATGCGATCAAAATCTCTAACATTTAGAAGTATCTATTTTAATGTAAAACACCGTTTAAGAATATACAAAGTTTCACTAGAAATCAACTCCCTGTTCACACGCCATTGTTCATTTAACATCATTAATATCCTTCACTTCATTGTTATGACGCGAAAAATGTTATGGCGATTTTCATCTACCCAACTCGTTAACTGATCTCTTGCCACAGTGAAGACCTTCTATCACGTTTTCACTTCAATTAGTTTCGCCAACGATGTATTAGAATATAGACCCTAAAATATGTATGAGCGCCAAGGTACATTTAAATGCATTGCCGCAATGAAGTCTTTTCTTCTCCGCTATGCATGCCGGGTGTGTGTGTGCAAAGGATAAAAAGACGCTGGTTTAGAGAGTCGGGCCGTTGGATTTCTAGACACTGTCTCAAAATCGGGCCGACGTAGGTAAACTTTGAGCAATCAATCATCTTGTCATTCCAAGGTCAGAGCCCATCTAGTGGCGGAACTTGTTAATGAGCGCCAAACCTTATCCTATTTGTTTGGAAATAATAAAAAATAAATAAATCAGATTCTTTATTAAATTTAACTTCAAAGATCAGTTCGTCACATTTTAAAAATTTTGTTCTAAAGAAAAATAGGAAAGCAAGGTGCGTGATTAAAAAAGAAGCTTTTAGATCTTTGTTTAGGTTGCGTAGTAAGGAAAAACGATAAAATTGACCTTTTCTTTTCAACTTAATTAATAACGGAAATTTTTCTTTTTTTTTTCATTAAAGAACAGTTTGTAAAATAAAAAACAACCACCCTGAGTAACTTTTGAACTAACGATCGGATCTTTACGCTCTGGGACTCAATTTTAATGTTTAGAGGGGGCACCTCAAATATGCTAATTAGTTAGAGCAGACGATATTTTAAGTTACGAAATCAGACACAAAAACGTATTTTTACTGAATAAACATACCTTTCCTATTATTTTTTTTGACGCATAAATATTGATTTTGTAACCAGTTTGGAAGGAAATTGTAAATAAATATTCATTTGACTCGCATTGGTGTTTCATATTGTTTATCAGGGTTCTTTTCGATCCCTGTGGCAACCGTAGCCACTGTTGCACCAAGGCATCCTTGAGTTCATTAATGATAGTTCTACCTGGCTCTAGGGCACCCAGATGGGATTAAGGTCAGGGGACATCGCAGGCCACTGCATTGAATATCTTCTGATCGGAGGTGCTTGTTTACCAACTAAGACCTATATGTGCGATCGTTATCGTCCATTAAGATAAAGTTTAGTCCGCATGCTCCACTGAGAAGTCTCACAAAGGGTGCAAGGATCTCGTCCCAGTACCGCTAACCAATCAGAGTCCTTCTATCGAACGCATGAAGTCGGTATATCCGTCTGCCAAGATGCCTTCCCAAATCATCAGACCACCTCTACCATAGTGGTCTTTATCGACTGAATCGCGACTTAACACTAAAGACAGCCGTTCCCCAATAATCGTTGGTCAAGGATAGGTGTTATCGACACCATGCTAAACACTAGACGGTATTTTTTGGGTTCACAGTCAAAGGGACGCAGACTGCAGGTCGCCTGGTATACAAGCCACCTGCATTAAGTCTCTTCGCGACTGTTATCCGTGAAATGGCTGTTCCGGTTGTACTATACAATTATACAGCCAGCGAGACAATTGCTTTGCTGTCCTGGACCTATTCCTTTTGGCTAGAAGTCTCAAATCTAAAGAAGCCTTTAAGAGCTCCTTTTGCTCTCTAAAGCAGCTTTTGTTGTCTTTTTACGGTCTTGGCAGGTCAACTGAGCACTCTTCCTGTCTCTGTGAACTGTTTCCACAGAGTGGACGCTGCATTTTTCGAAATCCCGAGGTCCCTACGACAGGTAGTCTGTTATTGATCCGTTTCAAAGTATCCAGCATCTTGTGACATCGTAACGACTGGCCCTACTAACAATGGATAAATAAATAAAAAATTTAAATTCAAAGATTGGGCTAAGCCACGATGTTTATCAACGTCTTCACGCTACAAGCTTCAGCGAGCAAATGAGGTACCTCTACATAAATGCGATGACAGCACCACTGCCTTGAGACAGGCCACTGAGTGGCAAAGGTGCCCATTGAAGAGCTTAGCTGCCATCGGATACCTAATTTGTGTAATAGTGGTTCTTATTTTGTTCTTGTTTTTAAAAAAATAAGATACACTCCTCCCTTTTGTTTTCATCAGTATATCAATAGACCAGTTTCCTGTTAATAAAAACTGCTCAGTAAGGAAGTAATTAGAGGAAGGTTGGAATTAGTTCTTAAAATGTTTTTAATTTAGACCCGAAATCTTTGTCTCAAATCTGAGCGCATCTTCATTCGCCGTCGTGCAATTATTGAGAGAGAGACAATGCTTTAAAAATTAGAAAAAAGTAAACAGAACTTTTTAGATAAATGATTTGTTGGTTTTTTAATACTCTTTTTACACAGAATCTAATTTGACCCAAACAAAGTCGGTAGGAATAAGAGCTTAGAAGATAGTAAGGCTGTGTATGTATAACCTAAAAAAAAAGTACGAAATTTGAATACAACCTAATTGCGCTTCAAACATACCCAGTTGGAAAAGTTAAGTATTGTTTTCAATGTATTATTTTCCGCTGCACCGAATGAAGCCGAAAAACAGCGTGGATAAACTAAAAATATAGAAGTTGTAAAGTTTTTTAATGTATAATGAGTATTTTTGACTTAAATACCATTACCTCTGCCGCATATGATCCAATTTTATTTCGCACAACAAACTACGTTGGAAACAATGCCTCACTTTTTTAAATAGCGATAGACACGTAGGTTGATATCAGAAGGTTGAGATTATATCAAAAAGTTGAATTTTTTGCACATTATACGAGGCGCATCCAAAAAGTAAGTTTCCCTATTTTTTTAAAAAAAAGAATTCATTCCTTCATGAGCATATTTATTGGCAACAAGCACAGCAATGTTTCAGCTATTTTTTAACATAGCCACCACCAGAATTGAGACACTTGTCGTATCGTGGGATCAATTTTTGTATCCCTCCGTCTTAGAACTCTGCCGCCTGTGAATGGAACCACGTGGTGAAACAGTAAACGCTGACCGTTACTGTGAAACACTGCAGAAATTGCGACGTGCCATTCAAAACAAGAGGCGTGGAATGCTTACTGCAGGTGTTGTGCTTCTCCATGACAATGCTCGTCCACATATGACTCGACGCACAACAGCTGTTTTGACGAAATTTGGCTCGGAGTTGTTTGATCATCCACCCTACAGCCCTGATCTCGATCCCAGCGATTTTCATGTTTTCTTACACCTCAAGAAGTTCTTGTCCTCCGGTGAGCGTTTTGGCAACGACGAAGAGCTGAAGACGTCTGTCAGTCTGTCACACGCTGGTTCCATTTACAGTCGGCAGAGTTCTACGACAGAGGGATACAAAAGTTAATCCCACGATACGATAAGTATCTCAATTCTGGTGGTGGCTATGTTAAGAAAATAGCTGAAAGATTGCTGTACTTGTTGCCAATAAATATGTTCCTGAAAGTATGAGTTCTTTTTTTAAAAAAAAATAGGGAATCTTACTTTCTGGATGAGCCTCGTACATACCAAAACTTTTTATGACTGTTAAACTGTTCTTGATTTCATTCATACAAAATTAAAAATGCTTTTAGAATAAATACCTCATTTGTCTAGGTAACAAAAATTGAGTTTATCTTTTTTTTACTTTTTCACCTCTCTCTAAATTCAAGGTAGCGGGTAAGGATTACATCAGGAAAGGGGGAAACTTGAGATATCCATATTAGGCTCAAACCACAACTTTCAAAATGATTTCCAGTTTTCCCTTCCGCATAAAAAATTATAAATGAATATGTAATCGGAAAAAAAATCTACGAATTGAATAACATGGAGTAGTTATAAAATGATAGATAGAGAAGGCTGGTTTCATTTAGTAGACAGATTAATTGCTCATGCAGTGTTAAATGGTGGCCGTTTGAATTTAATCTATTTATTTTCTTAATGACTTTATCAAAAGATGTTGTGAGCTTTCTTTTAATGGGATTCCTTTCTGTAAAAACCTATAATTCAATCTAATCTCTAATGCGCATTAGGTTAATTGAAAATGAGATAGAATATATACTAAAATAACAATATTTCCCAAAGTTTTCTTCAAGGAATTTAAAAACGCCACAAATTAAGAGCAGTATACTTTAGGCACAGGAAAAATTGTAATAATTTCGAACTTTTTTTACATTCCATTTTGCCTTAGATAATTATTTGATATTACTTTAATGCTGAAGTTAATGTAATTTTTAAAAAAAAATCACCTACATGGTGGTAAGATTTTTCCATCTCGGAGAAAACTATCAAAGTAAAGAATAATCTCAACTTTGGTAAATTTTATGAGCCCTGACAATACAACGTCGGAGTAAAGTTTTAAATATTGAAAAAAGAAAAATTAGATAACAAACGCTTTTCTTTTTCACAAAGCTGTGGCTTTTTTCATATTGACGTTTTGCGCCATTTTTAGAATTAGCATAGCAGTACACTGGCTAGTGATAGGCCAAATTTAACCGTGATGTAAAACTGTTGCTAAGCAGTTATGAATATTATTATAATGAATATAGCATATTATTCGCAAGCAAGGTTATTTCATTCAATAGAGACTTCAAAAAAAAAAACTTTAATTTATTGAAATTTTTTTTCCATTTTTATGCATAATTAACTGACAATATAAAAAATACAAAGTGACTATAGTTCGGAGCGAGTTAAGAAAAGATCATTGCGGTATAGGATTTAAATAAACATCCCTGACTGCATATACACTCTATAACAAAAAAATCGAGGCACCAAGAAGAAATCATCCGATTGCTTTGAAATTTCGTATGCATGAATGTTTTGAGCAGATCAGGCTGGAATGATGCCGACTGGGGACGTATAGTCTTTAGCGACGAATCCCGCTTCCAACTGTGACCAGACGATCATCGAAGACGCGTTTGGAGACGCACAGGGAAGAGGGGGGATCCTGCCTTCACTATCGCACGCCACACCGGCCCTCAACAAGGCATTATGGTCTGGGGTGCCATTTCCTTTGACAGCCGGACCCCTTTGGTCGTCATTAGAGGTACACTTACTGCACAGCGGTACGTCGACGACATCCTAAGACCTGTTCTGCTACCGTTCCTTTTGCAGCTCCCTGGGCAGGTTTTTCAGCAGGACAATGCCAGACCACATACGGCACGTGTTGCTATGAACTGTCTGCAAGCTTGTCAAACTCTTCCTTGGCCTGCCAGATCACCAGATCTCTCTCCCATCGAGCATGCCTGGGATATGATGGGAAGGCGATTGCATCTAGCACGGAAAGTTGATGACCTCGTTCGACAATTGGATCGAATTTGGCAGGAAATACCGCAAGAGACCATCCGGGAGCTTTATCGGTCTATGTGGCAGCTTGTATCCAGTCTAGAGGCGGGTCAACACATTATTGAACTTGTTACTGTAACTCTGCAATACATTATTCAATTGTTCTGAAATTTTAATCATTTACTATTCTGTACATTGTCTTCCTATCCATCAATTTTCGTTTCAATCGCACAACTCATTCCTGGTGCGTCGATTTTTTTTGTTATAGAGTGTAGTTCAGTTTTATTTAGTTGTCAAATTATATAAATATGCTATCAATAAAATAAAAGTTTTTAAAAGTTAAACTCATTAGAGAGAAATTTAATTTGTGTTATCTTTTACGATATATATGTCATAAAATAAAATAAACTCAGTGGCGTGACAGTCCAAAGAGGGTCAAGGCCTACTGTGCCCATCTCAGTTTTCTTGAACTCGGGCTCTGGGGTGCAGGAGCAAATGTTCCGATTGTCAGCGGAAAACCCAGAGTTTGGTACCCAAGCGCTTGCTTGGTACTCAGTTTATCCACCCACTGAAGGGATGAAAGGCTGAGTCAACCTTGGCCGGTCCTAGGACCTGGACCTGGATCGAACCTAGGACCTGCGGCACAAGCAAACGAAGCGCTACCACTCAGCCTCCGGGTGTCATATATGTCATAGAATTATTAAAAAAAGGGATATAATTTCGTAGTCTTATTGGAATCCTAGATTTGACGGCTTATTTAGATAAATAAGGAGAACATTCGTTCTTAAGAAAAAGAAACTATATGTCGTTGCAAGAGCACTGGATTTGATTGGACCACTAGAAATGGCGCGTCTTATGCTGACATATTCTTAACAAATCAAACGCGAGATAACGAATTTTTTTTAATTTTTGCCCGTTGTTGTAGAAAATCGTCTCCAGTAAACAATATTTATTATTCATTCATCGATTTCTTTAAACGCGAGCAGAAAGACGAATATTTGTTACGATTTTTAGATATCATTTATATTAATTCTTATTGACAAAACAATAGTTTTTATTCAATAAGTTTTATTTTCCTAATTTTGCAAAATTTAAGAAAGAAAACTGAAGGCAGCCCGTGAAACGTCGTTTCAAGAGTTGTTGATATAGGTTTGCGTTGGGATCTTAGCATCCATTTGGCATACACGTAAATGCAAACAAAAAGCTCTCTCAGTAAGGATAATGGTTTTTTCTTAACTTGCAACTGAGTATAGGTCGTCCCGTCTTCTGCTCGCTGAGTTCGCCATCTCATAGAACTTCTTTTCAAGTTCCTTTCAGATTGTTCCCCGCTTACTCATTAAATAATGGGGTAATTTACACTGTAAAAAAATTTCCGGTAAAAAGTACCTGCACCTTGAGGGACTGTAGAATATACAGGGTGTCCCAAAACGACCGCATAAACTCTGCACAGCTAGATTCCTCGTTGGGAGTACAAAAAAACTGCCCAAAGAGGCGTTCCTGTACGATCCATAGTTTACGAGAAAAATACGAAAAACAAAGCATGGCGTCACTGCCGGTGCAAGAAAAAGCACTTCATTGAACATATCAACAGCAGTATACTATGCACAATTTAAAGCAGAATGTGCGCGGCGAGCGTTTCAAACGTTATCGCCTGGAAAGATATGCAAATACTGTTGTTGATATGTCCAATAAAGTGTTTTATGCGGTCGTTTTGGGACACCCTGTTTATATATATATATATATATACATATATATATATATATATATATATATATATATATATATATATATATATATATATATATATATATACATATATATATATATATATATATATATATATATATATATATATATATATATATATATATATATATATATATATATATATATATATATATATACAGTGCACTCCCGATTATCCGGGTTAATCACCGGGATAGGTCGCACGGACAATCGAAAAACACGGATAATCCGAAAACTCCTTTAATTAAGGAAAAAATCAATATCAGTGCAAAAAAAAATAAATATTACTGACATTTGCATGCTGTTTAACATCAAACTAGTAATTTTCCTTTTAAAAAAATGTGTAATGCGTCTTCGTCATATGTCGATACACACGTTTTACGAACCGCAGTAATGTCACCATAATCAAATCCTCCCATTTAATCTAATAAAGTTTCCACAGAGCAGCAGAAATAGCGATTGTATTTCCCTCATTTACTACATCTTCTGCATCAGTTACTATCATCACTATTTGATTTAACAACATACGATGTCTTCATCTGTCAAATACTGGAAGTCAGGCTCACATGCATCACTTTGAAACCAATCTTCAAAATTTTCTTCGTCAAGAATTTCGAAACCTCAGATTTCTTTTGCTTGTTCGAGAATACTGTTATCATATTTTTCTTGAACATCTGAAGAAGATTGCTCATCAAGCGATATGATCTTTCTCCAAGATCGTGATAAAGTAGACGATTTTACCTTTGACCATGCTGCTAATATTCCATATACTTCAATCCAATAACGAATATTGCTTCCAAAAATTTGGTAGTGTTATAACTTCATGAATAAATTTTTTTAAAATCTTTAAATTGTTTCTCTTTATATTTTTCGTGTGACTACGGAATGAGCACGGATAATCGACAGTGTACTGTAAATATATATATATATATATATATATATATATATATATATATATATATATATATATATATATATATATATATATATATATATATATATATATATATATATATATATATATATATATATATATATATATATATATATATATATATATATATATATATATATATATATGTATATATATAACGCTTGAATTCATCTTATTTTGTCATAACTCAATTTTAGTCAATCAAAATTTTACTGAAGTCAATTTTAATACGCCTTCTGTCGAATGATGAATCCATTATAATTTTTACTAAACATTTATTAAGAAAAAGAACTAAGAGAGAGAGTACACATTATTTACAAGGAGACGAAGTCCCGGAAGATTCTTACACGTTCATTTTCAAAAAACGAGTGTGCACACTTCTTACATGCAACATGTAATTATTATCTCTTCTACGTCATGTGATCCATAATATCCAGACTTTTTTTTTTAGGGTTGACGCCGTCAGAAGCAATCACAAAACCGAAGGAAGATATTATTAAAATCTCAAAATATTTATCAAATTGAATGGTATTTCGGCTTAAAAAAGACATTTTACTGCGCAGTATGGATTCACTTTTAAGCACAGATTACACACAAATCTCTAACAAATTAACGATGATTGTGAGAAGGAGATCTTTAAAAAAATATTCTCATCTGTTAGGAATGATTCAAAAATTAAAAGAAATAATTCTTTTTACCAATTATATATATATATATATATATATATATATATATATATATATATATATATATATATATATATATATATATATATATATATATATATATATATATATATATATATATATATATATATATATATATATATATATATATATATATATATATATATATATATAATACTGCAATTTTTACACAAATATTTATTTAACTAGAGTGATTCACGGATTTTACGGTAATTTAAAAATAGCACCTGATATGTTTTTTTTAAATATTTTTAAAAATTATTTCGATTTTTGAATTTATCTATAGTCTTTTTTACCATGACTTGAACCATATATATATATATATATATATATATATATATATATATATATATATATATATATATATATATATATATATATATATATATATATATATATATATATATATATATATATATATATATATATATATATATATATATATATATATATATATATATATATATATATATATATATATATATATATATATATATATATATATATATATATATATATATATATATATATATATATATATATATATATATATATATATATATATATATATATATATATATATATATATATATATATATATATATACACGTCAAGCTTATACAATTTATCCGCATTTTTAATATAAAACTAAACAGAAGAATTTCCTGTTTCTTTAAGTGCGTCAACTTTGTCTCAATACTTTTCTTTATAGATACATTTAATAGATTATGAAATGCGCCAGTATTGGATTAGTCTTTTATTAACTATTTCTTTCTACTTTGTCTACAAAATAAGCTCCTCAAATAGCTACAGTAACTTGAAAAATCCCGTAGTTAGACATCTGCGAAAGATTAGCTATTTCGTTAATTCTACAAAAAAAAAGAAGAAAAAAAACTATTTTGAAGAGATTTGCCAATTGCCAAAGATTAACTTGTCGGTAAGAAAACGTTATCCCAGTCACAGACAAAAGAAACAAAATTGTTGAATACCATTTATTTAAAAGACCTTCCTTTCTTAAATACCCTATAATTTTAGTCTTTTTCAAATCGGAAATAAATGTTCTGTATCAACATTTCCTTGAATCACGTATTTCTGCATTGTAAATCTTGAGTTACTAAAAAACAATAAAAAAAAAAGGTTCTGAAAACTGAAAATGCCCCTTTCAATGCAGGTTAATGCTACTTTTCGTAGAAAAAAAGTACTTTCAAGCCTCTAAGTTGGTCATCAAGATGGCAATCTTCGAGAGAAATTATATGGCCTTCAAAGTAAGAAGAAGTTTGATTTTTTATTTAACAAGTTTGCTCAAAGTGTTTTATTCGCAGAATACAATAAAAAGTGTAGTTCTATGAAAAGTTTCAGTTGGTTAAACACTTTCAACCTATATAGGAGAAATTTCCTTGTTTATAAAGTTATGGATCTAATAAAAAAAAAGCGTTATATATTTGCTCTAAATAATACTGTTGTTCTTTTAGAACAGGGGTTTCCAACTTACATGAGGCCGGGGGCTACGATTGAAAACACAGATTAAATGGCGAGCCGCAACTTCATCAAAATTTCATGTAGGACTCTTTTTATGTTTGAAGGAGCATTAAATATTACATTCAGATTTTTACGAAGTTGTACAAAACAAAAGTATTGCATTACAAATTAAAATATGCAATTAAATTTTTAAAAATATTTAATTGCATATTAAAAAATTTGGGCTACAATAACTTTAATGTGCACTTATGTATTAATCAATCAATGTGCAACAGATATCTAATTGTTAAGATATAAAACTTTAAAAAGGTTGGTATTAAAACTTACATAGTAGTACACAAAATGTTCAATGAGAAAAGAGAGGTTTGTCTGCTGCAACCACCAGAGAATAGATTTTTACATTTTAAATTTAAAATTTACAAATGTGTGTACAAATATTTTCATCCAAAATGAGTGGTTTCAGAAAGTTAAATCGGAGAATTTCTTCGAAAAAATTTTTGATACACAGATGCTAAATTATATTCCCAAAATACAAAAAAATGAAATAAAAAATAGTAACATACGCGATTATTTTTGTATTTGAATAAATATTTTCTTGGGTGCAAAACCTGAGAGATAAATTTTTTGCACAGTTGGTATGTTAAATTTCACAGAAACGAAGAAATTAGGTTTTTATTAACGAGAAAAGTGTTTTAAACCCTTCTAGATTCTTTACGAAAATTGTCCGCAAAAAAATGACAACTAATATATTTTAGTTCGCGGGCAGCAAAAAAAGGCTTCGCATGCCGGATGCGGCCCCCGCGCCGCCAGTTGGAAACCACTGTTCTGGAAGCTGAAACACTGTTATAGGTATTTACTTAATTTGTTTCAGAAAAAAATTACGAGTTAACGAAGTTACAATAACTTCAAAATAAAGAAGGAGAAAAATTATTTTTTATTTAACAAATTTGCTCATGATTTTTTATTCGTAGAATACAATAAAAAGTGTGGTTCTATAAAAATTTTCAGTTTGTCATACACTTTTAACCAATATAGGATTCTTTGTTTATAGTAAATTTATGGATCTAATAATCAAAAAGCGTTATCTATTTGCTCTAAATAATACTGTTGTTCTTCTAGAAGCTGAAACACTGTTATAGGTATTTACTTAATTTGTTTCAGAAAAAAATTACGAGTTAACGAAGTTACAATAACTTCAAAGTAAAGAAGGAGAAAAATTATTTTTTATTTAACACATTTGTTCATGATTTTTTATTCGCAGAATACAATAAAAAGTGTTTTCAAAAAAAATTTCAGGTTGTCATACACTTTTAACCTATATAGGATTCCTTGTTTATAGGTAAGTTATGAATAGTAATAAAAGCAAAAAGTGTCTAATAATCAAAAAGTTTAACCTATTTACTATTAATGAAACTGGTGGTTTTCTAGAAACTGAAAAACTGTTATAGTTGTTTACTTACTTTTTGGGGGAAAAATTTTAGCTATCAGCGACGTTATATAGAGTAAAAAAGGGAGAGAGATAATTTTATTTTTTATTTCGCGACTTTTTATTCAAGGAATTTTATGAAATTCGTGTAATTTTATTAAATATATTGGTTGATTAAACATTTTCAACCTATATGGGATAAATTTCCTGATTTATAATACATTTATGGGTCTTATAATCTACTTGCTACGAATAAAAACCTTGGGTTTTCAAGAAACCTAAACTCTGTTATAGTCATTTACTTACTTTTGAGTAAAGTATTATTAATATTTTAGATTACGCCTGTTAATTTACATCTGATACATCTGTTATTTTAGTATAAAATTATATTCAACTGTGTAGAATTGTTATCAGTATTTTACTTACTTTTTTTAAGGGAATTCAGATTATTTTTCCATTTATCGTCTCCATGTTATAAACACTTATATATTTGTATATTTTTTTAGATAATTTACATAACCTTCAAAATTTAATCTTAATAAAGTCGCAAGAAAGTTTTCTTTTGATAGTAATTTCATTAGTTTAGTCATGATTTTTATTCCCTGAATAATGCCAGTTGGTTTAATGCCTTTTATTTACATTTATTACTAATTTTTATTTTTTATATTAATATATTAAGTAAAGTGTATAACAATCAAAAAGCTTTATCTAGTTACAGTATATAAAATTTTCGGTTCTCATTAAACCGAAAATCTGTGATAAAAATAACTCTGAATCTTTTTTCGCTGGTTTGCAGATCGCTCATGTTCAAGTTATATACTAACTAATTAAATTAGGTATGTCTTTTTATATAACAATTAATTTAATTGAATTCATTTTGAAGAATCATTAAATAAGAATAATTCGAAACGTAAGAGCTTATTTTATTTAAAAAAAATGGAGAATTTGGGACGGGCTTTTAGTAATTTTGTAAGGCAAGAAATAAAAATAATGAAAAATTTCGTTAAAGAATATTCATAAAATTGCATTTTTAATGTTTTCCTCAATACAAATAAATAAAGCCGCGATGGCTCAGGGGATATAGCGTGCGCCTTCCAATGAGACGAATCATGTTCGAATCCCGGCGATGACTGGTCTATATGAATCCGCATCCGGTTTACACCGACCACAGTACTGTTGTGAAATATCCTCAGTGGTAAATGGATCATGGGTTATATCAGTCCCTTTGCCGTCAGGCTAACCGTGGGAGGTTCTTGTGGTCTTCCTCTCCATACAACGCAAATGCGGGTTAGCGCCATCATAAAGTCCTTCACTAAAGCAAATTTCGCCCAATAATTGATCCAGGAGTTCCCTTGTCTTCTGAGTTGGGTTCAAAATTACAAAGCTAAGGAGTTGATCATTAGAAGTCGTAAACCGAAAAAATTGGATCATCTGTTCAACGATGGTTATAAAATAGAAATAAATAAATTTATAAAGTTGACAGCACAGCGAGAAGTCGGTTGTATTCGTTGATTCTTATATTGATTACAGTTACTCATTGAAAACACTCAGTGTTTCGATTTTTATGACATGGTCAACTAAATGTGAGATAAAAAAAAATTCATTTGCAAATTTTTAAATAACTCACATTTGAATCAAGAATAATTTTTTTCAACATTTTTCTAATATTTTTATCCTTTCTAGAGCTGATATTCTGAAGTTAACTTAAATTATATTGAACGTTCAATTAGAAAGTTTTTTCACAAACCATATGAATCCTTTATAAAAATCAATTATTCATCAAATTCCCTTGCTCTTGAAATTCAAATGATTTTGCTGTACATTTTGATTACTAAATTTATAAGAATAAATATGTAAATACAAAGTGAGTTAACTAAATTCAAAGGATGAAAGCCTGTTTTCTGAATTTAAGAAGTAAAATAAATTAAAATAAGTTTACTAAATTCAAAGAAAAACACAAACTCCCACCTTTCCGACGTTAAAATTGATGATAATAGCAAAATGATTCTTGGATTCGGTTCTTTTTTGATACCTATTATTCCAATTACGAATCCAGACAGTGCAGGTCAAGGTTAATGGGAAATTAATTTGATTCTCTGCATATTTGCATGCAAGCCCTATTCAACTAAATCTCACACCCGAAACAGAAAAACATGTCCACCCAAAAAGGATTTTCAACTTCTTTCACGAAATTCAATTTTTCTTCACGGATATTAAAGAGAGAAGGAAAAAAAATGATGAGTTCATTTTTTGCACTATAGAATCGTTTTACACGAACTACTACTATCAAAATACTCTTGGTAAAATTAAAATTTTCCTTTGAATACTTTACATATTTTATTTTAGTGAATCTATCAAAATATCTTATCAAAATAACTATCTAAAAATTATTTTGTTAAACCAATGTTAATTTTAACTTGAATAAATTGCAGGAAAAACTTTATTTGGAAAAATTTGTATTAGCAACTTGATATTTAACATTTGATGCAATACAAATATTAGTTCAAATATTTTACTCTATAAATTTGATAATTTACTCTTGATAAAATTAAAATTTTCATCTGGATACTTTGCATATTTTATTTTAGTGAATCCATCAAAAAGTTTCCTTAGAAAATGAGAACACCGCAATAAAATAAATAAAAATAAATATGAAGAAAAATTGAAAATAACTGTGCCTTTTTCTCAAAACTATATTTTCTACTTATTTATTATTATTAATTACTTATTAGTATTAATATATCAGTATTAGTATTAATATACAAGTATATATTTATATCTCAAATTAATGTTTTTAATATAATTTAAAGACTTCACATGCATTAACATTACTATCGTCCTGAGGTTATGACAGTTTTTGATGATTTAACCAACTCTTGACGATTTGAAAAAGTAATTGATGGTTTAAACCAACTTTTTACCTCTGCCATGTTGACGTCGAAAGCCGACTATGCTGTTAATTGATCACTTTATTTGTTTTGTTTCAATATTGATACTAAATTTCATTAAAACTAGTCGATTAGTTCAGGAGATCTAATTTAAAAACCTTTTAAATATCAGTGTTAAGTGTATAAAAAAATTCCACTATTTGTCACTTATTTTATAACAATAAGTCTAACTTTTAACAAAATATTGCATTCACTTTATTCATAATAGAAATAAAGCCCACAGATTAGTTAAAGAGACATGTGTTGTAGGCTGATTCTCTCTTTGCAAACTGCCGCCATCCTTTTGTATTGCATCCGGATGATTGGAAAAGTATCCAGCATTTTCTAATGAGCCAGATACTTTTAGGCTCTTTGAAATAATCCCGCATGCTCTTAAACTAATTACAAAATATATAATTCAATGTTACCAATCTTACCTTGTCAATTTATTTTAGACAGTTTGTAATAAGCCCGGAGTAGTGAAGGCTGATTGTAAATGGCCTTCACAAAAGTTATTTGCAATAAGCCAAAGCAAATTCTGTTTATTGGACTTATTCTGAGCATGAATGGTAATTAGTCAAAAGGAATAAAGGCGAAATACAATGAGGGTTAAAAAATATCAGACAGGTTACAAAATAGCGAAGACTCGTTCATTTAGCTTGGCGTATTTCAAATTGATCTAGCTTTCAATTAGTCTACGAAATATATACTCTTTTGGTTTATTTATAATTAAAAATAATACCACAATCTGCGAGTTATATTCCACTCAGTAATACAAAAATTTAGCTTCTCAATGAGTTTAGTAAAGTTAATTTAAAATTTCAATTTGCCACATGCTAAGTACATCTGGGAGGGTATTTATTTCAAAGACATTTACATCAGATAGAAAAGGGTGTGTTTGGTGTTCGACGAAGTAGGTGTCTTTAATTTTCCTGGAAAGGATACTAATTAAGTAAACTATTTATTCTCAAATTCTTACAGTTAACTGGCAGAAATCCTTAAACATGTGTCAAATTAACCATTCTTAATTTGTATGAAACAGCAGGGAAAAAAATCTCCTTCAATTTGAAGTAGTTACGAAATGACATAAGAAAATATAAATTTAATTTGCAGCGGTTTTGGTTAATATATGTCAAGTTGAGAATAATGTCTATAAATAGTTATATAAAATGTGTTGGGTCAAAAAAAAATTTTTGTAGTTTTTATTATGGAAACTTTTATTACATTTTGTCTCAAAGGAGATTATTGGTATGAATCAGATCTAACTGTATAATTAATTTGTTATAATTTTTTTATTACATTAAATTTTGTTTTCGCTTAATTTAAAAGCGGGATTTCTGTCATTTGGATTTAATTCAATTAAATTTTATTTAAATTTTATTTAAATTTTAAATTAAAATTAAATTTTGAAATTGAAGATATATCTATGTCAAAATATGCCATTCGATGTAATCAATTTCTTCACATTTTAAACATAATATTTTTTATGTACAAAGATAAAATTTTTGTGATTCTTACTCTCTTTATCAGGCTATCCCGTCCATGTATAGATGAATATATAATAAATAGGAATATATGTCTAATATATGTGAATAGATGTTAAGTGATATACTACGCTATAACTCTTGACATATATTGATGTTTATGTAATATATATCAAGAGGTGCTGTGGTATATTGAAACTTATTATTTTGTGATAAAAAAAGCAAATAGTACTGAAAAAAAAAGGCGTAACCACATTAATGGAGAGTCTCTTTTAAAAGATGACTTCATAGAAATTATTAAAAAAAAATTTCTAATCACTCTGAACACCTAAGCAGAAGTACAAATAAATCAGTCACGTAAATATAAAATGTAAATTTATCTAAGAATGTGGTTATAACATTACTTTTGTTAAAAAAAATTATTTTCTTTCATTTCGTTTATACGGTTGTCAGGCGAGGAAACTTTATATGACTGATTCACCGAACACCTCCTCTAAATAGTTAACCAGAATATTCCCCGGTGAGAGATTTTTATGAGGACAGTTCATTTAATGTTGCTTTAAAAAAAAAACTCTTAAAAGGTGCGGCTTTTGAACCTTGACCACAGTAAATTGTATGAAGAAGTGTATTAAATTTTCTTTTCTACATTCAATTACACAGATGTCCAACTGAGCCGAATCGCTTTTAACATGGAAAACAAGGTTGAGGATTTAAACACATTGCAACGAAAAAAATTATTGGATCCTATAGTTTGCATTTATCTCTAATTATTTAAATCAACTATATGTATATGGGGTGGTTAAATCAATTATATACGTATATGGGGTGGTTAAATCAACTATATGTATATGGGGTGGTTAAATCAATTATATATGTATATGGGGTGGTTAAATCAACTATATGTACATGAGATATATGCGCGGTTCGAAATTTTGAATGTGAACACCCCTATTATTTATTTGTAGATTCGGATACTCTAGGAAAAAATAACCCTATTACCCTATTCGAGGTATAGGTTTATGCATTTTGCTTCACAAACGGCACTACAATCGGGATAATTAAAAAGGTTAGAAACTGTGTAAAATGGTAGTAACTCCAGATACATCAGATTAAAAATAAAAACTAATTAAACTAAAAATATTTCGGTGTTTCTTTCGAAGAAAAAGTTTTTTTTAAAAAAAACCTGTTAGTTTTATTTTAAATTTGTCAATTTATATCTTCTTAATCTAATTGAAAATAAAATTACACACAAATAAGAATGTTCCACTTTTTTATTCGGAAATTTTTTTTAAAAAACAGCTTGTACCCTATTTCATTTTTCTCGGTTACAGAACGATCTATGTCGCAAAATGCATGTACCTATAACTCAAGTAGGGTGACTTTTTTCTGGAAAATCCGAATCGGCAATAAAAAATAGGGTTTCGTGTTTAAGATTTCTAAGTTGCCCCTACCTCACCCAAGGAGGTGTAGGTTGAAAGATGGAATTCGGTATCTTTAGATATTTTTTGAAAAAAATATTGAATATGACTATATTCACTTTTTCTATCCGATGTTCATTCCTCGAAATATTTGACTATTCTCCCAAAAATTGTTTTCGCTTCAAATTAAATAAGATTTTTGTTTATGCATTATTACTAAAGAAAGGGATATACCAAATATGACAGACAACTTAAAAAATCAATTGAAAAAACGGAAAGAGATAGAGCGTACAGTTTACTGCATTCTGTTAACGAAACCTTAATATTTTGAACAAACTACTGAAGTATTCGCACGAACGTCCGTTAGTTCAGTCCTTAAATTTAGTTCTCAGACAGACTCGATTCAAATTAAATGGGATTTTTATTTATGCATTATTACTAAAGAACAGGATATACCAAATATGACAGATAATTTTTAAAATCAATTGAAGAAGCGGAAGGAGCTAGAGAGTACAGTTTGCTGCATTCGGTTAACGAATCCTTAATATTTTGAACAAACTACTGAAGTATTCGCACGAACGTCCGTTAGTTCAGTCCTCAGTTTGGTCCTCAGACAGACTCGATTCAAACTAAATAGGATTTTTATTTATACATTATTACTAAAAAACGGAGTATACCGAATATGACAGACAATTTTTAAAATCAATTGAAGAAGCGGAAGGAGCTAGAGAGTACAGTTTGCTGCATTCTGTTAACGAATCCTTAATATTTTGAACAAACTACTGAAGTATTCGCACGAACGTCCGTTAGTTCAGTCCTCAGTTTGGTCCTCAGACAGACTCGATTCAAATTAAATAGGATTTTTATTTATACATTATTACTAAAAAACGGAGTATACCGAATATGACAGACAATTTTTAAAATCAATTGAAGAAGCGGAAGGAGCTAGAGAGTACAGTTTGCTGCATTCGGTTAACGAATCCTTAATATTTTGGAGAAACTACCGAAGTATTTGCACGAACGTCCGTTAATTTAGTCCTCAGATTGCTCCTCCGTTGTTGCTGCAAATAATGGTTAGTTTGAAAAACTTATTTTTGTATCGTTTTCCACACGAAGAAAAACAAAGTACTGTAAAATTACTGTTCTACATAGTAATGACAACTCTGGTTTAAAAAAAAAAAAACTTGATTTTGTTTAATAAAATGAAAATATATGATATTTTAACACATTTGGTAATTTTGCCGTTCGTATTGTAGCCGTAAACCAAAAATTCAGGTCTCGAAATTAATTATAGTACTTATTACTGTGCTGCGTCTAGTAAGAAATTTGTGCTGCGGTGGATCAGTGATTAAGTCACTAGACTGTCACTTTGAAGAACCGGGGTTCGATCCCCAGGCGTTGCTTGTAGCCCACCTAGTTTCAGATTGGCGCGTACCAGCTTCCTAGGTAAGTAAAGGCTGCATGTGCACAGTGTTGATCACTTTGCCACATTCATGCCGTTGCTCACGAAACTGTAATCTCAATGATCTTTCTAGCCCACAACGGGCTGTTAAAGATAATGCTTTACTTTTTTGCTAGTAAAAAATTGAAAACTGAAAAGTTAATAAATTTATTATAATGTTTAATTAGGCTGTTCAAATAGAAAATGAGAAAAGTTTTTGCCCTTTACCAATATATAAAACTTATATTGGAAAATAACATTGAAAGTTTCGAAGTTGAAAGTTGAACAACTTGCATCCTATCTACACTTAATTCAATATCTTTCTCAATAATATAATTTTTGGTTTATATTTTCTGGAATGATGGAGTTTAGGACAAATCATTTGCATGATAATGAAATCAGTGCCAATATCTTTTCTGCAATAAACGTGTTTTTAATTTTTTTTCTTTGCTTTGAAGAGAAATTTTTAACAATAAAACAGATACTTAATTAAAGAATAAAGTTTTTCTCAATAGAAGTAAAAAGCAGCCGGAATTATGTTGCGATTAAAAAAAAACATTAGTCTAAATTTTGAAAAGTTGGTAACAATAATAATAGCTGAATTAAAAATATCATTTAACAAAACAGACTGTGAAGTTTAATGGCAGGGTTTCTATGATTGCTTAAAATAATAAACAAGTTTCCATTTGCATATGGGAGTATTTTTACGTCATTATTGAATTATTCTTAGTAAGAAAGGGACAATACAATAACTACATTTCAAACATCTATATTGAGATTGATCACCTTCTAGATCAACTTCAGATAAAAGATTGACATGTCCTAGATTGTGCATATGCCTGACGAAGAAATGACAATAAAACTCTGTGTATAATGAGATGCGATGCCTAAACATTTCACTAATCTTTCAAATTAAATAATTTTTTATATTTCCAATTTGGTTCACAAAAGCACATATAGTTAAAGTGTTTAGGGACTATTCGCGATCGCAACGAACAACTATAGGGGGCGTTGTTGTATGAGACTAATACCTGCGATTTCTATATGAACAGTCATTCAGTTACTCTAGAGACGTCGTTAATGTAGCATTGCAACGTTCCTTCTTTATTGTGGCTAATTAAATTTAAAAAAGAAAAATGCTTGATATTCTTTCTTATGCAAACGAAAACAAAATGGTATCTCTTTTTATTAGAGAAGGAATATCCAAAACACATCGGAAAAATATTTGTACATTAACAGAAAAAAAATATGTATATTCTTATAAGAGTTAAAACCTAATGCCCGAGAAATAGTATTACTAAATTTAACATGAAAGGCCTATTTAAACTTTACATTCCATAGTTTTAAGAATCATATTACTTCAAAAATTAAAATGAACAAAAAGTATACATAAGCCTCATAATTTTATGAAATTTAATTTTGTAAACAAAGTTTTTTGACAACAATTTTTATCAAAAATTTCAAGTTTCAATAAAAATCCTTATTTAGAAACTAAGAAACGTAAAATAAAGAATGCTGACGAAGCAAAAACAAAAAATCAATTCTTTTTTGTCGCCATTTTTAGTGCTACGAAAATTCGTCTTTGGGATTTGCCAAAAACAAAACAAGATGCAATTTTATTTTTTCAGGAGGGAAATATTTTACCGAAAAAACGATAATGTGCCAATTCCCACAACATGAAACTTTATCTTGGTAAACGTACGTTTTGGAAATGTTATTTCATTTGGAATCTTATTTATCAGAGTTCATATGGCGATATGATTGTTTTGAATCTATGCTAGCTAATCTCTATATCGGCTCATTTTCCACCGAAATCCGATTGACTATTTTAATTTTAAATAAAGTGTTTTATTTTAAGGAATTGTCGCAAAAATTTTAAGTGTAGATTGGCGGCACTTAAAAACCGCCAAATCTGTAGAGGCGGTGGCGTTAATAAGTAAGTACCGAATTTTTATTCCATACTTTTCTGAATCATATTACTTCAAACATTAGAATATGCAAGAAGTATACATAACACATAATGTTATACCATTTAATTTTTCAAAAAAAGTATTTTGAGAACAATTTTTATCAAAAAATTATAAACTAAAAAACGGAAAATAAAGAATTCTTAGGATAAAAAAAACGATTTTAAGAATTCTTTACATTGAAATAAAAACTTTCATATTGTTTCTTTTTTTATTATTCTTATAGTTCTTAATCAGACGTAAGAAACCATTCTGTAGAGAACCATCATCAAATGAAAAAAAAATATTTACAAGCAAATTTTTTATTGTAAAAATCATTGCACTTACCTGATTTATAATTCCCGGAGAATTCCAAAATGATAAGTTCCTTGTTTGAAAACTTTATTCTCAAATAATAGATACATATTTTATCCCTTCATTACTTTTAGATAACATACTACACAGCAAAATTTTATAATTGATATGAATTTGAATATGTAGCTAAAAACAGAATAGCTGAATTCTAGTTGAACTTATTCTTTCAAAACTAAAAAATACTTACCAAGAAAACGAATAAAATTAATTAAGAATCAGCACAAATGGCACTATTTCAAGTAGCTTGGATAATTTTTTATTGTTGTTTTCCAAATTATATGGATACAGAAATATATACTATTCCATAACGAAGAAGAATATGCTATAACTATTACAATTCTGTATGTTCTGAATTCATATTTATTCACTGGAATGACGAAAGCAATGTTGACTTCACTTTAATTCGTAATGAATTGAAGACAGAAGAAATGCATTTTACCTTAATACACACATCTGTAACAGTATCCGAAATCGGAAGTCATCAGTTGCAAGTTTGTTGATAATAGAAATTAAAAATTATTGAGGAATTTTTCTTCAAATGTTTGGCGTGTTCTGTTCCTGAAAGATTTACTAATATTCTGGAGATTTTTTTCAAGTTCTTCGGCCTTTTCCTTAGGGAAATTTTGTTTCTTATTTGCTGCTAAAAAAATGGCGTCTGATTCAGTCAATGACTTTGATGGAACTAAATGAAAACGTGATAAATTAATGTCCGATATTTACAGGCTCCCGCTAGACGGCGTACTCGAGCGTTGCGATCGCGAATAGTACAAGGAAATTCAATTCACGAAACTATTGTTAACCATGTAAAAAGAAAAGTAAAAATCTAAACACAATGAGTAAGGCGTTATAGTTAACTGGCTGCGTTGCAAGAAGCGATTAAACATCAAATTCATCCTTACGAAATTAAAACATTGTCTCATACACGATTTGCATATTGTAACGTAATTGATTACATAGTGTAACTCAAATCATGACATTTGTTACGTAAAATGAGCCCATTAAATATAAAATTTATTTACACCACTCTGAAAAAAGAAGTATAATCAAAGTTACCAGAATATGGTAAAATTTATCGTGTTTCTGTCCCTATGAGAACACTAAAAAGCTCACTTTTTTTACCGTAGCGTTTTGGTAAGATTAAAAAAAAAAAATAATAATTTGATAATATGTGATAAAATTTTAAAAAACGTTACGACTTAAGGGATATTTAAGAAAGGAAGCTCTTATAAATTAATGATATTTAACAATTTTATTTCTTTCCTCTGCTTTCAGTATAATGCTCAACACCGACAAGCCGATGCCGACAAGCTCATCTTGGCAGATATCTTCAAGGCTGGGTATTATTAGAATTAACGAAATCCCTAATCTTTCGCAGAAGTTTAAGTATGGGACTTTTGAAGTTACTGTAGCTAGTTGAGGATCAAAATACACTCATTTTATAGACAAAGTAGAAAGAAATAGTTGCTAAGAGACAAATCCAACACTGGCTCATAATATATATATATATATATATATATATACACCGAAGAGCCATTACATTATGACCACCCTTCATCTATAACAATGGGCTCGCCCAGATTTTCTTCATGGTTTCTCGCCCAGGAGCAATGTTTTCATGTGACACATAAGGACCCATAATCCTCATAGAACAATACCTGACGTCTGTAAGCTACTTGATCATAGTTGCAGACCAGGTTCACCCATTCATAGCAACAGTTTTTCCTGCGGGGGATGGTGCTTACCATATCTGTTGTAAACCTCTATAAAAGAAGGGGGCACGCGTGGAAGTTCATTGACAAGGGTCATGAAACTTTTCGAGTCTATCTAACCATTTATGTTATTAATTTTAATCTATCTTTATTATTTTATGAATTATTAAACATCAAAATGGGTCCGGGACTTTATGAACACCCTGTATATTAAAAAATATCACAGCTATTTCATGTGTAAGGCACCTAAATTGTGGATAAAAAGAAAAAAACGTAATTGAGAGTCGTAATATTCAGTGACTTTTTGGAATAAAGGATTACTAAAACTACTTAATACTAAATCGAAATTTTTGGTTCAGAGCGTCTTCACCTTGAACAGATGCGTTTCCATTATTTGTTCAAGTGTATTAAACAGCTGCTGCATTATCCAACATTGAAACAATGTTTGAAACTGTTATTTCTGGCACAAATGAAGAAAAAAAATTGTTTGTTCTTGCACGTAATGTAATTCCGGCAGGGGTTACTGGAATGCATATAAAATGCCTTAAGCAGAGAATATTAGAATATATATTCAAAAAAGGTTTGGTTAGTTAATGCATAACAATAATGCATGTTACATAACTACACTTTTTTGCAGAAAAAAAAAGAAAGAAAAAGAAAGGTGTGTTAACAAGAGTACCTTTCCAAAAGTCATATTATAAAATGTTACGTCTGTATTATAACCGTCGTTGAACAGCCGACCAAATTTTATGAGTTTACGACTGCTAATGTTCAACTCCGAACCCAATACAGAAGACAAGGGAACTCCTGGATCGAGGATTGGAAGAAATTTGCCTTCCTGGAGGACTTTTTGATGGAGCTAACCCGCATTTGCTTTACATAGAGAGGAAGACCATGAGAACTTACCACAGTTAGCCTGACGACAAGGGGACTCTAACCCATGATCCGTCTACCACTGAGGATATTTCACGTCAGCTCTGTGGTCGGTGCAAGCTGGATGCGGAATTCGTATAGGCTGGGATTCGAACCCGGTTCGCCTCATTGGAAGACGAACGCTCTATCCCCTGAGCCATCGCGGCTTAGTTGAATACCTGTTCTTCGTACAGGAATGAGAAGAAGAAAAAGTAAATGATCAATAAATCAATATTAATCATGCATAAATATGAAAGGCATATATGGACACAATTAACTATAAAACTTAAATAAATAATAAATATTCTTATGGAAAAACCCATTCTTTGGGATGCAGTACGCAAACCGGTGGTCGTATTAAAATTTTAAAATTGGCAGATTATTAGTCATGCGTGACTTAAACTTTATAACTGCATGAATGCTTACTTTTTTGACAAGTAACAAACATTCTTATTTAAGATGAGAAAAAACGTATTGCTACAGTTTTGAAATGGGAAAAATTAATGAAGATATTTAGTGCAATTGATTTTTAAACAAATTTACAAATAAGTAAACAAAATTATTTACTACAAATTTGAACTACGTGAAAACTTTATTCAGAACAGTTATCATCTGATAAAAACTGCTGTTATTATGAAGTCGAGGAAACTGAATTTATGGGCATAAATAAATATTGTAAAATTTTGTAGACCTTAAAATTCTGTATGGTAGTTGATCAAAGAAAAACTGCTACAGTACAATGAAATGTTTTTCAAAACCATTTCCATTTAAATTTTTGAAACTGAAGCTGCTGAGAATTCTTAAACCATTTTCATTCCTCAGTTAGTAGCAATAATTTCAGAATAAGCAAATTAAATAAATTCTTAATTAATTTAAAAAATTGCCATTAGCCAAATATTTTTAAGGTACATGAATACCATGTTTTAGCCAATCATGACTAAATCGTCAAACTTAAGCTTTCAAGATATCTGTGTACCATTTGTAAGTCAATTTTAACTCAATTGTTAAACTTGAGATTTTAAGACATCAGTATACCATTTTTAGGCCAATTATGACTAAATCGTCAAACTTGAGATTTAGACCTATGTAAATCAGATTTAAAAAATAATAATTTAAACTAAATTCTTTCAAATTTTGCCTCCGAAGTTATTGCTTTAAAGAAGAATACTTTAAATTCTAGGGGAATTCGAATCCCTCATACAGGGAATTTCATAAAATTACAGTGAATTGAACTTCTCACCACCTCAGCAATAAACCAATTCTTGATGCATTAATAACATGCATTAAATACGATGATATGATCTCAGATCTCGGGGTTTCAATCGTAACAAACGCCTTTTAACGTAATATATATTTAATAACAAAAAGGGTGATGATAATGGTACAGTGTCATGGAGGAAACCGATTAGAAAACTAATGATTTTACATTACTGCGCAGAGCGCCATCTATAGAGTTTTAGAAATTATAATTAATATGGAGAAATATTATTAACAACATGCTTTACAACATAGACCTATGTAAATCAGATTTTGAAGAAATTTAAACTAAATACTTCAAAATTTTGCCTCCGAAGTTATTGCTCTAAAGAAGAATACTTTAAATTCTAGGAGAATTCGAATCTTTTATGAAACTACAGGGAATTTCATGAAATTACAGTGAATTGAACTTCTCACCTCCTTAGCAATAGACCAATTTTTGATACATTAATAACATGATTCAGAGCATAGACCTATATAAATCAGATTTTAAGAAAATTTAAACTAAATACTTCCAAATTTTGCCTCCTAAGCTATTGCTCTAAAGAAGAATACTTTAAATTCTAGGAGAATTCGAATCTTTTATGAAACTACAGGGAATTTCATGAAATTACAGTGAATTGAACTTCTCACCACCTCAGCAATAGACCAATTTTCGATGCATTAATAACATGATTCAGAGCATAGACCTATATAAATCAGAGTTTAAAAAAATTTAAACTAAATACTTCCAAATTTTGCCTCCTAAGCTTTTGCTCTAAAGAAAAATACTTTAAATTCTAGGAGAATTCGAATCTTTTATGAAACTACAGGGAATTTCATGAAATTACAGTGAATTGAACTTCTCACCTCCTTAGCAATAGACCAATTTTCGATGCATTAATAACATGATTCAGAGCATGAGCCTATATAAATCAGATTTTTAAAAAAATTAAACTAAATACTTCCAAATTTTGCCTCCGAAGCTATTGCTTTAAAGAAGAAATGCTTTAAATTCCAGGGGAATTCGAATCCTTCATTAAATTACATTAAATTTCATAAAATTACGGGAATTTCAAAAATTTACAATGAATTTAACTTTTGACCTCCTTAGTAATCAACAAATTTTCGATGCATTAATAACGTGCTTTAGTAGAACATATAGGGGAGAGTTGGATAAAACGGGATACCATTATTGTTTTTATTTACTACGGAATATCTGTTTAGGAAAACAATACATTATTTTTTTTGTAGCTGCAACATTTATTGAAGCACACAAAAAACATATTTTCAACTAATTTTAATGACAGCGAAATAGAAAAAAAAATTCATTTCCAAACTCTTGCATATCCCGTTTTAGCATACCTGGGTTGAATAAAACGGGATAGGGTTTACAATGTTTAATTTTTTGCATATATATAAAGATAAAATAATAAATAATGTAAATATATAAATAATTGTTTATGTATAATAATTGTTTATGTATAAAGAAGTCTTCATCAGAGAAATACATCACAATTAGTTCTAAAGAAAGATGTGAAATCCTAGAGTCGAAAATAAAATGCTTAATAATGAACGTTAATAAACAAATTTTGCATTACTATATAAAGAGACTAAATTATTCAAAAAATATATATAGTTAATATAAATAAGTTGTTTAAAAAGCCTAGGCCTACATTAATATATGGCTATTTTAAAATGTAATAATCCAATAAATAAATAGGTGGATAAAACGGGACATGAAAAACTCTATCCCGTTTTATCCAACTCACAAGTGTCCCGTTTTGTCCGACTCCGTCACTTTTTGAAACAAACATGGTTGCTGCGTAAATATGAAAAGAAAATTAGATAGACTGCACATAAAAATATTGGTAAATAAATGGTTAATTAAATTTAATACTCACCGGAATTTTATTCCCATATATGTAGGCAGTACAATATAAAAAACAACGCACGTAAATGTAGGAAATGGCAAAAAAATAGAATAAAGAAGTTCTGAGACCTACAACTTTCTATCAAATAGTGATCTCGAGGCGGGACGCACCGAGAAAGATATAATCACGGTCGAATAACGCGTTTCTGTCGTTGTCCACTAGAGAGCTGCAATAGTCTGGTCCCTAGGCGACGTATCCCGTTTTGTCCGACTATCCCGTTTTATCCAACTCTCCCCTACCTTTGTAAACAAGACTTTAAAAAATTTAAAATAAATTCCTCAATATTTTGTCTCCGAAGGTACGAAGAAAACTTTGAATTCAATGAAAATTCGAATCCTTCATAATATTACAGGTTGTTCCGACACTGTTCATTAATAGTCAAAGAGAATTAACGATAACTATGTAATTAACCTTCAAGAAGTATTATAAATTTTTTTTGTTGCTTTTTTTATGCAGGTCAATATAGAGTTAAATATTTAAATTTAGATCATATCGATTATATTTACCTAAACTAAATGTGATCATTTTTGGTGAGTGTGAGCTCTTGAGGTTCTCTCGTTGGTTATAAATATTGTATAGTAAAATGAGGGTGACAATTACAAAGTAGCGAATTAACCAATTTATTTAGGCAACCTGACGGAAGAGTTTCTGAGTCTGTGTGTCTCTTTTACAATTCTAGAACAATTGGTGCAAGAATCTTGAAATCCGAACAAGGAATGTAAGGGACAATTCGAGACCAAGAACCTAAAAATTGTTCAAAACTTTTCATTAGAGCTGTTCGGTAAGTAGGTACTTTATTTACGTCGCATTAGAGCTACACAATGGGCTATTGGCGACGGTCTGGGAAGCATCCCTGAGGGTGATCCAAAGACGTGCCAATGCAATTTTGATCCTCTGCAGAGAGGATGGCTCCCGTGCTTTGGTAGCCCGACGACCTGGGCGTGAAGTCGAGCACTTTATGGTAGAACAGTTTAACAAGGACCGATTACGCGCACCCTCTGTCCCTACACAGGTTGATGAAAGTGGTCACCCACCTGCTCACTGACCACAGCCAGAGATACGCCTTGACTTCGGTGTTCGACTGGGAACCGTGATCAGTTTACTTAGTTTGTGGGTCATTTTTTTTTTTTAATCTTTTATCCGTTATGTGTAAGCATAATTAAAATCTACGTGGATGGCATGGGGTGTGGCGTCATCTAATTAAAATATTTGAAAGTTTTCTAATATTTAATTTTATTCAATGTTTATTTATAATTATGATTTTGAACCACGTTTTTATTAAACCTAAATAATGTATAAGTAAACGGTAATTAAAACTTAAAAATAACACTAAGTCATTTTGTAAACTGAATTGATTGATAGCGAAAAATCTTGACTTTTAAAATTGATGATGGAGAATAGATAAATCTGTTATGGAGAATTCGGCAAAATCATGTTCAAAACTGAAAAATATATACTAACGTAATGAAAAGATGAAATAATTCCAATTTTTTTCATTTATTATTATTTTCTGTCCCTTCTGGTGGCTTTGCGTTATTAGATTTATTAAACTACGTTTAAAGAAGTTCATCCTAATAAAATAAAAATTAACTAAATCCAATACCTTTTTAAATGATGCTTTAATTCGTGGTCAAATGTTTATGGTCAAAATTCACTACAGCTGAGCGGTTTTTGCTGGTACTTATCCATTTCTAACACCTGTAAAACACCTCTTTCCACAGTTTCAACATTAAAGCTGCACAGTATTGACGCAATTCAATATGTATCAAATATACTAACTGTAACAAATATAACTAAAAACATATAATTAAAATTGCATCAACTACCATAATATCAAAAGTGCCTATTATCAAAATTAATTAAGCATCAATGATGTCAAAAATAGTATGGCGATTTTTCATATTCCTTCTGCCCGAATTACTTGTACCATTTCTCTATGAATTTAAATTTTCAGAACAAACTTATTTTTATTTCGATTTGTACCTGTGGAACCGTGATGGCTCAAGCGTTCGACTTCCAATGAAATGAACCGGTTTCGAATCCCAACGATGGCTGGTCGATACGAATTTCGCATGCGGCTTGCACCGACCACAGTGCTGACGTAAAATATCCTCAGTGATAGACGGATCATGGGTTAAAATCCCCTTGCTGTCAAGCTAACCGAAGGATGTTTTCGTGGTTTTCTTCTACATGTAACGAAATACTGGTTAGTTCCATCAAAAAGTCCTCCATGAAGGCAAATTTCTCCCAATACTGGATCCAGTAGTTCCCTTGAAAATTACAAGGCCACGGATTCATTCACATTGGCAGTCATAAGCCCAAAAAATTGGGTCGACTGTCCAACGATGGTTATAAAATAAAATAAAAATTGTACCTATTACAAATTAAAATTAAATAAGCATCACTGGTTTTAATAATAGCATAGCAATTTCTTACGCTAATATTTTTTACCCATGATTAGATAAAATTGTACGCCAAATTCAATTCGAACGATATGTAAGTCAATTCTTCTCACGCTTGATCAGATGAAACTGCGTTTAAATTAGAACAACGATTGAGTTAATTCTTTCTGCGTTTATGTATATAAATTTTTACTTCAATACGAGTAAGTCAGTTCTCTCTAGACCAGGGGTGTCAAACTCGCTGCCCGAGATGAACATTTTTGCGGCCCTGTCAATATGTCCGACGCAAAGTAAAAATAAAATAGAAATGTGAATTAGAATAGAAACTAGCATATAAAATTATAATATACTTTATTTATAAACTATACGAGGATCATTTTAAATTGCACGGGCTTAAATGTAAAATTCTAATTGGCTTGCGCCACTTGCCATTCCAGGGAAACTGCCTCGTATCAAAAATACGCAGAAAAAATTTCTAATCTTAGAACAGAATTTGAAACAAGGTTTAAAGATTTTAATTCTTTGGAAGACAAATTTTGTTTGTTTTCTTCGATTTTCTCAATAAATATAAACTCAGTACCCAGTAATACCCAAATGAAAGTGATTGAGATTCAGTACCGTCATTCGGCGCTACTTTGTGCAGCGGGGGATACTTTGTGCAAATTCGAATTTGGCATTTTTCAAGTGCTGCTATTCATTATTATGTTTATTTCACGTTAAAAATGTGTGGAATTTGAAGATAGAAGTCTCTTCTATTACTACAAACATTTTTTCGAATTTTGAAACAATCTCAGAGTGTGTTTCGTTCATCCAATGTCAACAACTTTCCGAGAACGTCGGATGTCGAAAAGTGTGCGTGGAAACTTTAGCTGTGAAATGCAAAGACGTTGATGAAACAATTGTCGTAAGTGCTAAATTATTTATTTATATATTAATAAACAATTATATCATGTTAGCGTTAAAAAAAATTTTGAAAATTAATAACAAATAAACGGAAAATGAAAAAAAATGCACTTTGGGGCTACTTTGTGCAAAGTTTCATTCGTTTTTTTTTCGACAGAAAAATGGTCAGACGTTATAAAAAAGTACCAGGAACGAGAAACTACCGTGATGACACTTTAGAAAAGCTGCAACAATGTTTGAAAGCAGTTGCTGGTGGTATGTCGATTGCAGAAGTATCTCGGAAGTACAAAATCCACAGAAATACTATCTCTAATAAAATTCACAAGAAACACGTGAAACTTCCTGGTAAACTATTATTTTTCTTCTGCAAAGATTTTTCTAATGAATTAATCAAACGATTTAACACATAAAAATATATTTTATAGGACATCAGGTGATTTTGACAGAAACTGAAGAGCAAGTTCTGTCATGTTCATTCAAGGATGTTATGTTCAAATTTAACAATATTATAAATGTTAATGAATATGTAATAATTATTATTTTTAAAATTTCATCCATTTCAATGTTTAAAAATGTATATGGTTTCCTTTTGTTTAAACTCAAATGTTTTGAAATAAACATTCTTTTTAAGAAAAAATTCTTCAAAAAAAATGTTTTTTTAACGCTGAAAATTATTTTCAAACTAATATCTTTACATATCTTGATGTTTTTGTCTTTAAAAATGTCAACAATTAACTTTTTTAGCAATTTTATATCAATATTTTACTAAAAACATGATTATTAAACTGAATTCCAATCGCTGCACAAAGTAGCCCCATTTGGGGGCTACTTTGTGCAAGGTATGTTTTGACTTATTATTCGTAAATATTACATACAAATAATGCCAATATTGATCAAATTCACTCGTCTGAGTCCAGTTATGAATATAATATCGATAAATTTTACTAAAGTTTGAATTAACATAGTTTTTTTACGTGTCAAAGTTCAAAAACTGCGAAATCCTGCACAAAGTATGATGGTACGATTCAAATTTGAAAGCAAAATTCATTGAAGTGGGTGTGCCTGAATTTTACAAATATTTACCTGCTAAGTTTGAAAGTACTCAAAAATTCGCGTATGAAATTTTTTCCAAGTTTGGAAGTACTTATCAGTGCGAGCAATTATTTTCTGTTATGAATGGAAATAAATCTCCTGTCCTAAACCGTATTAATAACGCTCACGCTGGATCAATTTTGAAAGTAGTCTCGGCCAATAAAATTTCTCCCGAAATAGGAAAGATAGTAGCAGAGAAGAGATGTCAAATATCAAACAATAATGTTACTTTATATATGTTTATTACAATGTACTATTGAAAATAAAAATATTTGTTTCTATGAACACTGATACTTTTTTTCTTTTTTGCAACCCCTCTAAAGTTAAGCATTGTTTATTTGGCCCAAGTTAGCTTTTGAGTTTGATACCCCTGCTCTAAACTCAATAAGATGTAATTATACTTCAATTCGAATATTTTTTAAGTTAATATTTTTTCATGCGATTAGATGAAAATTGAAAAAAATCGGATAGAAATTGACTCAAAATTAGAACCAAATTGAACAGAAATTGATTCACGGTCAACTTTCTGTTCAATTGAGTCAATTCTGCTCCACGGTCAGATACGCCAGCTGAATTACTTTAATAAATATATCACAAAATGGTCTAAATATCTAACATTCTAATATGACTAATTATATTAGTATTACTTTCTTTCAGACAGAGATGATGACCTCTAGACAGTTGACAATAAAAAAAAGAGTCATTCCACAAACATCTTTCAACCCGTTACTAGAATCTTTCATAAAATGAAAAATGATTCTACTCAATTACATAAGCTAGCTTCTCGTCCTCCCCTCCCTTATGTAAAAACGTACGTGTGCGGCCATTAATTCTATCTATCTTCAGAAAGTTGTTGGGTTTAAACATTACTTATTCAAAGCAGATATCATCTTCATGTAGTTTTTTTTTCTCTCTCTCTTTTTTTTTTTTTTTTTTTTTTTTTTTTTTTTTTTTTTTTTCGCAGTCTTCCTTTGGTAAATATCAATTGAGGCTGTTATTTGCTGAGGTTTGGGCAATAAAAAAAGAAACAATGTAACATGTTTATGATTCCCTATGAAAGGGAAATTTTATCCCTAAACAGGTTTAAGAGTTAATATTGTGTGAATTTGATTCCTCACAGTGAGTTAATCTCGCTTACCTTGGATTTGGAATTCGCTCTTTTCGTCTCTTTATGATACTTAACAGATTAAATTAAATGAGCAAGTTATGCTTCTTTTCACTTTAAGTTGATTTCTTCTTCTTTATTCATTATCATTTCAAGTTATAATATTCTAGTTCTCTCGCTTTCTTTTCTTTTTCCTTTCTTTCCTTTTTCTTTTCTTTTTCCTTTCTTTCCTTTTTCTTTTCTCTTTCCTTTCTTTTCTTTTTCTTTTTCCTTTCTTTTCCTTTTTTTATCGGGGTCGAAATTTTTTTTTGTTCGAAGTATCTGAAAATAAAATAAGAATTTTATAAACTATTTTACCAGTAGACTAAGAATTTGATTTTCATCATATTTTCCACAAAAAAAGCGTGAATTGCGATGATTCAAGAACTGAGCTGTCTGAAGGGCTGTGGTTCGATTCTTAGTAGCGGCTAAAAGCCCACTCAGCTTCAAATCGATAGGTACCAGCTTGTCTGGGACGTAAAGGCGGCTTGAGCGTAATGCAAACCAGATTGTCAAAATTATACTGTTAATTCCGAAATTGCGGGATTTGTGGGTGAGGAGATATTACAGTATGGTTCAATGTGGAATGGTGCATTAGGTAAAGAGACTATATTTAAAAATAATCAAATTTAATAATTGTAAACAATAAAAACAAACAATATGAATGTTTGATATTTGTTAGGGTTCTCAATAAGCCTTCCATAACAATCTGTTACGCGAGTGATCCATAATCAAAAATTATTGCGAATCAAAGCGCCCTCTGTTGGTCAAGCAGAAATTCGTAACAGAGAGTCATGGAGGTCTGACCACAACGGTCTGTTACGAAAATGCTTCACTTATTTTTTGTAACGAAAAATGTAAAGGTAGATAGTGAATAAGTTTATTATCAAATTCTAACGTTTTTTCTTCTTTTTTTAAGGCTTCTTTTTTACTTTTATGACTACTTGAAAAATAGTTTTTTTTTTTTTAAGTATTATTTTATTTCGCTATTTTCCTTCGTTTTATTTTAGTTTATTTGTTTATGTCTAAAAGGGGCCGAAATTGCGATTGGCGATAAATTTTGCTCGCAACGTTTAGGAAACGATTTAAACTTTTATTGAGGCCGCTCAAATATTACGTAAGCACCTAACGAAAGGATGGGGTGTCTGTGCTTTGCTTACGAGGGCGAGGGCAGGTATGAGAAATGCTTACGCAGGAAATTTTTTTCCACATTATTTTCTCAACTTTTCTTAAAACTCAAGAAAAAAATCGTTAGGAGAAATGTGGGGGGGGGATTACGCTTAGAAATTTGAATTGCTTGAAACGAGAAGTGCTTACGTAAAAAAAAAGTTCCACATTATTTTCACAACTTTTCTTAAAACTCAAGAAATAAATCCTTATGATAAATGTGGGGGGGAGGGATTACGCTTAGAAATTTGAATTAAAAGTTAAATTTAGAGAAAGAAAAGTTGTACAGAAATTTCTTCTAGAAATGCAGAGATGAAGAGTTTTAAAAACTACTGGAAAAATGCAGAAAAGATTCCTGAAAAATATTCTTCTCCGAATTTACAAAATAAATTCAAATATGAGTTTTTTTTCTTCCTGCAATGTTACTTCGTTTATTTGAATTCAGCCCTGAAGTTAGATTACGTCAGTTTAAATAAAAACAAGGGAGGTTGCGTCATTCTTTCGTAGGAATGGTAGGGGTTTGCGATTTGCTTAGTTTCGCTGAACAAAGAGGAGAAGGAGAAAACGACCAAAAACATGTTTAAGTAATATTTGAATGACCCAATTGTCATCCAGCTCAGAGACTAAAATCGGTTTTGAAAAATCAAGCTAATCAGACATTGGTTTGACTAGACTGCTGATTTAAACTACTTGATAACTTAACTTAATAAATAAAAATAACTCAATAAACTTGCGACCGAATATATATGATGATAAAGTCTCCTTTACAGTGGTCGAGAAATGATTGAACACATTTATTGTAATCAGAACCAAAAACTGTAGTTAAGATTTTATCACCAGACTATTGAAACACTTTGATTAAAATAAATTCCCTCTGGTGAAATATTCTATCTGTAACGATGAGAACAGGAATAAAACGCCGGTACAATATGTACTTCAGTTAATCAAAAAGTGCCTGGAATTTTGATTGATTGAAATTCTATTTGACGTTAAAATTCTGCTTGTAGTGGTCTCAAGAAAAAAAAAATTTAAACTTGAATTGCCATCATGCATCGGCATCGGTTTAGAGTTAACTGCAGTTGGAAGCAGAAAAAGTATAAACTTTCTATTGCAAGATTCCACCTTCACAGACACAAAGACCATTTTAATTGAATGAAAACGTAAGAATCGTTTCGATTCCACGATTCCACCTTGACAGACACGAAGACCATTTCAGACTAAGGTAATGAAGACGTAGGAAACCTTTCCATTTCATAATTCCACCATCACAGACACAAAGACCATTTCAATTTAAGTAAATAAAAACGAAGGAAATATTTCGATTCCAAGATTCCACCCTTACAGACGTCAAGGTTATTTCTATTGAAGTTAATGAAAACGTTGGAAACATTTTAGATAGCAAGATTCCACTCTGACAGACGCAGAAACCATTTCAATTGAAGTTAATGAAAACGTAAGAAATAATTCGATTCAATAATTTCACCCTTACAGACCCAAAGACCATTTCAATTGAAGTTAATGAAAACGTAAGAAACATTTCGATTTCAAAATTCCATCCTCACAGACACATCTGCTATTTCAATTGAAGTTAATGAAAACGTAGGAAACATTTCGATTGCAAGATTTTACTCTCACAGACACAAAGGCGAATATTATCTCAGCAATGTGCTTCTATTAAAATGTAGGAAACATTTCGATTGCAAGAGTGTATCTTCACAAACACAAAAGCGAGTTACTATAATCATAATACAATAAGTCTTAGTATTCAAATTTTCATAACATGTGGATTTCACACTCGAAGGCAAAGCATTTGCCCTAAAAGCATCTCCTAAATTAATCATAACAAGGAATACAGATAATTAATCTAAATGAAGAAAGCAGATTTAGACCATTAAAGCAATAAAAGAAATAAGACGTTCTCATAACCATAAAATCGTTTCTTCTTCCTTTCTCTTTTTTTTTCCTGACCATTGTAAGATAGATTGTATCGTACCATTGTACAATTTTACTACTATTAAATAAATCTCAATATTGTATTGAGATAAATAATACACATATTATCCTTTGATACACTCATGCAAAATTCTGCTTACTTAAATTATTAAAATTTTGAATACTGTGATATTTGCTTTAATTAAATTAGAATTTGCTTTTTTTCTCAAAATTTTAGATTCGACAGAAAATTTGAGAATAAATAATCTTTTCTTTAAAAAGAAAAGAAAATATCGTAAATGTCCGATTTTTTTTTTTTTTTTTACCTTTATACTTTTATGGCAATATTTATATAAAAAAAATATTCATGAAAAATTAATAAAGATATTTTGTGACAAAAAACTTAGTTCTTTTATTATACCTGAAAACTCCCTACTCTCTTCTGCACACTTTTTTTAAGGAAATGGGAATGATTGGAGAGAGAAAATTTATTTTTTTCTAAACTGGCAAGTAAGGAATTGCTTCCAATGTATTTTTTGCATTTTTTTCGCGCACGAAAGAAATGAATCCAGAGACAACCAGACTAATAATTTAAGAGTAACAAGGGTTTTAAGTACAAATGTGTACCCATTTGCGCATCTACTCATGTATACCCATTTGCGCGTAGGGATTGTGATACCCATTTGCGTATAACGATTTGCGCATGCACAAATTGCACATACATTATTTTCTTATGTCGAATCTAATGAGACTTTACTTGATGTTGTAGAATGAATAGTTCAAAAGTTGCAATCGTTTTCAGGTATAAAAATTATTTCTTTTGACATGATTTAATAAACTTGTAATTATTGTAATTTTTTTATTTATTGTAATTTTTTTATGTTAATTTGAATGAGATAAAATTCGAGTTCATAGGACTAATAGTTTCTACGTTTTAAAGGTTTTTTTCTTGATAAGTACAATTCAAAAATAGTACTTCTTACTCGAAAAATTCCATTTCATCTTTTGAAATATTAGCCCTTTTGATTCGCATTTGGTCTCATTCGATTAAGCGAGAAAAAATACAGTGAAAACAATGCTCTTTTTTCTACTTAGCAATGTAAGATAGTTAAGAAAGTGCATGCACAAAATTGTACTTATTGTACACAAAGCCCTTATAATTTCTTAGCAATTTATCTTTGGTTTTCATTTTTACCTTAACATAACTAATTCGCATTAGTTTTTAGTAAATTTGCATGGTTTTTATTTCCTAATTAACCAGTGGTAAATAAAAGAAGACAAAGAACTGTTAGTCCAGCCTTCCAATAAATCTGTAATAAAATTGTTCGGAGGCCATTTTAATTTTTCTTACCCTGATTATTGCCTCTCTGAAAATGTCACTTACCTGATTTTTTCCACTAAGTTCTTCAATTCAATTAAAAAAGCTAAAATAGTTTCCTTTTTATTTATTTATTATTGATTGTCGCCCTTCCCGGTGGCTTTACGTTATTATATTAAGCAAAACACGTTTTTTGTTGTTCAACCTATCAGAAGAAAGATCAACTGTATTTAGCACCACTTGGCTTCCAACACATAATAGTCAAAATTTACCGGTATCAAGTAATTTTTCACCGGTACATATCCCTTTCTAGGAAGCATAAGACACTTATTTCAATAGTATCAGTATTAAAACTGCTTTGTATCGGTGCAGTTTTAATAATCACCAAATATATGAATACAATACTTTAAATCTATCTTAGTATATTTGAAACTCAAGTGCATAACCCTTCATTTGAAGTTTATGAGAAATATATTTGTCAGTTGCAGCAAAACTAGAGCCGAAATTTTAAAAACAAATATATGAGAAAGTGCCAACTGTATTTAGCACCACTTGGCATCCAACACATAATAGTCAAAATGTACCGGTATCAAGTAATTTTTCTCCGGTACATATCCCTTTCTAGGAAGCATACGACACTTATTTCAAAAGTATCAGTATTAAAACTGCCTTGTATCAGTGCAGTTTTAATAATCACCAAATATATTAATACAATACTTTAAATCTATCTTAGTATATTTGAAAAAGTGCATAACCCTTCATTTGAAGTTTGTGAGAAATACATTTGGCGGTTGCAGCAAATTAAAGTCAACATTTTAAAAACAAATATAATTCTTTAAAGACCTTGGTAAGGACTTTGGAACATGACCATTTCTCTATAGAAATTTTAATTTACTGGTTAAAATATTTATAAGTAGTGGTGAAAAAAGTTCTTTCAATTATAATTCATTAAAATATTAATACACGACCTTTGCTATCACTGAAAAAGTATTTTCTAGAACTAAGAAAAACCCGAAGTTGAATTCTTATTAAAACTGCAGTCTATCACCATAAACTAGTAGTACGTTTACCAAAATCAGCTAAGCGTCATCTGCGTATGACGATTTTCTACACTTCCCCTGAACGAAATTCCCATTAACCTTTTTTCCACTATCTTTGCTTTTTTCGTTGCAATAAATACATATTACCAATGTTAATTAAGCATTGGTTAATTAAGCATATGGCAAATAATAATATCACCAAAATGATCACCTTTTCTCTAACACTTTTAAGTAGATAGGTTATTTCTATTATTTCAATCTATCTATCTTATTATATAAAACGCTAATACGTACGTATGTATGTATCAATAAAACCGATGATATTTCTTTTCTCGCGCTGGCAACAGTTTTCATTTTTAATTGATTGGATTCGGCGCGCAAGAGCACGTAGTGAGCATCATATGGCTAATCTATATTATATAAAACGCTAATACGTTTTAATTGATAGGCTTCGGCGCGCAAGAGCACGTAGTGAGCATCATATATCTAATCGGGTGAATTCTCACCAAATTATCAAATAAATTCTCACAAAACTATCTTCATCGAAGCCGATGCTTTACATCCGGCGTTCAGTACTATTTCATATTGTTTTACAACCCATGGTTTTAGCACTCTGGTGGGAAAGACTTTAAAACAAAACTTACAACAGTTACTTTTCTCAACAACTGAAATTTAGAATAGTGTGATTAAGAAAAAATATGCGAACTGTTTGCAATTTCAAATTAATAATGAAATGCACAGGTTTAGAATTTTCTGCGGTGAAAAGTTTTCGGAACTTCAGTGTTCAAAAAAGTATACAAAAGCTAGACGTTAAGAACGTATCCAATGAGCGAGCAAAGCGAGCATCGGATTGCAAAGCAATCCGAAATGAACTGCGAAAGCAGTTCCGGGGGTTGGCGAGCGCCAGCGAGCAGGGGGCGAAACCTCCTAGTTTATACATATTATGAACACTAAATAAGCATCATTGTCGTCATGGCAATTTTTACAGTTCCTCTAAATCAGTGGTTTCCAACTGGCAGCCCGGGGGCCGCATCCGGTCAGCGAAGCCTTTTTTTGTGGCCCGCGAACTAAAATATATTAGTTGTCATTTTTTTGCGGACAGATTTCGTAAAAAATCTATATGGGTTTAAAATACTTTTCTCGTTAATAAAACCTAGTTTCTTCGTTTCTGTGAAATTTTACATATCACCGGTGCAAAAAAAATTATTTCTCAGGATTTGCATCCAAGAAGATATTTATTCAAACATAAAAATAATCGTGTATGTTGCTCTTTTCTATTTCAATTTTTTGTATTTTGTGAATATAATTTAGCATGTGTGTATCAGAAATTTTCTCGAAGAAATTCTCCGACTTAACTTTTTAAAACCACTCATTTTGGACGAAAATATTTACACACACATTTGTAAATATCTATTCTCTAGTGGTTGCAGCAGACAAACCTCAATTTTGTCATTGACCATTTTGTGTGCTACTATGTAAGTTTTAATACCAACCTTTTTAAAATTTATATCTTAACAATTGGATATCTGTTGCACATTAATTGTTTAATACATGGGTGCACATCAAAGTTATTGTTGCCCGAATTTTTTAATATGCAATTAAATATTTTTAAAAATGTACATTTTATTTTAATTCGCAATTCAATACTTTTGTTTTGTACAACTTGGTAAAAATCTGACAGTAATATTTAATGTTCCTTCAAACATAAAAGAGTCCTATATAAAATTTTGATAAAGTTGCGGCCCGCCATTTGATTTGTGTTTTTAATTGTGGCCCCCGGCCTCATATAAGTTGGAAAACCCTGCTCTTAAATGATACCTTTACTCCATGAGTTTTACCTTTTAATACGTAGTTTATTCCTTTTTTAGTATACATATATCACCTAAATTAATTAAGAATCACTGGCGTCAATAATGGAATGGCGATTTTTTACGTTTCTCCTAAGCGAATTAGTACCACTTTTTCAATAATTTTACCTTTGAATATATGAAGAAAAAAAATTTCATTTCAATCACTGTTTATTTTAAATTTTTATTTTTGTAGAAACACATTTAAAAAAGAAATTCTATGAACAAAATAAACACGTGGTATCAGATAACTTTAGAAATATTAATTTAGCGCTGAGTAATTGTCGTTCATTGAATTTATCGGACAAAGCGAATAAAAAATAATTAGATATTAAAGTACGCGCAATACACTTTTTTTGATCAAAGAAAGCTCTAAGTAAGCAAATATCACTGATATCTTTTAAAAAAATTGAAAAAAAAATTGAAATGTCTATAGTCAAATATGAAACAATGGCTAACGCTTAACCAATCAGAAAATTCCATTTCGTTTTTCGCTTATTCCTCTCGAAGGGTTTGATGTGGAATGCTCTAATGTCGACAGTGACCTACCTTCCTTGTGCTTCCAGCTATCTATATGCCAAACTTCATCCCTTCCGATTGGATGATTTAGGAGTACGAAAAGGGCGCGCACACGGACAGACATTCAATTATATATAGAGAGAGACTAGTTTCAGAGGCTCATTCCAAATGTAACAAAGATACATTTTAAGAATGAAAAAAAAAAAGGTAAAATATTAAACAGATTATTTTTAAATTTTGATTATTATCGTCAGGTACATTAAAACTGTAATTATAAGTTGTTTTAGATCAACGTTTATCTTTTAGGAATATAAATAAATAACACAAAAAGTACGATATTAAAGTACTTGCAATAACCTTTTTTTTTTCAAATAGAGCTCTAAGCAAGCAAATATCACTGCTGATATCTTTAAAATATTTTTAAAAAAATAGGGGGCCACCCTGGCCGAGCGGTATCACCCGCCAAACACTGCGCAAAGCGTGGAGGCAGCGGGTTCGAATCCCGCTGTTACTCTGGATGTATCTTCGTGCTGTCCTTTTCTGTATTGTTCTATCTGTTTTTCTTTGACAAAGGTTTATAAGCCTAAATTGAGCAAACAAGCATGCGAATGTACGTAAATCCAATAAAAAAATTTAACTGCCTATAGTTAAATTTAAAACAATGTCTAATGCTTAACCAATCGGAAAATTGACAATTCGTCTTTCGCTTATCCCTCTCGAAGTGCTTGACGTAGAATGTTCTAATGACAACAATGACCTTACTCGTGCTTCGAATTATCTATATGCCGAACTTCATCACTTTTGTGCTGATGGCTTAGGAATATGTAAAAGGACACAAACACAGACAGATATTCATTTTTATGTATATAGACTATTTTTATAGGATCGCTCCAACTGTAACAAAGATACATTTAGAGAATGAAAAAAAATTTAAATATTAAAAAGATTAGTTTTTGAAATTTTGATTGTTACTGTCAAGTTTATTAAAACTGTAATTGAAAGTGGTTTTAGTTCAACGCTTATCTGTTAGGAATATAAATATAAAAAATATGTATATGACATAAAAAGAAAATAATATTTACAAAAATGAGTTCATTGGCTTCTTGTTTTTCAACCAATAGAATTTGCGACATAAAAAAAGGTAGCGATAAACAATTTTGCATATTATCAGTTACACATTTAATCGCAAACAGCTCATACATGCCACAATGTTATCACTTATTATTGAGAACACTAAAACACATTATTGTACTACACTGTAAAAATTTGGGGTCAAATTATGGGGAAAAGTACCGCCACTCAAGGCGCAGGTATCATTTACTGCAAAATTCATTTTAACCGGAACATGTTACGGAACAAATAATCTGATACATTGTAATTTTTACTGCAATTAACGTAAATTAACTGAATCACTCTAATTAAATAAATACTAGGAGGCTTCGCCCCCTGCTCGCTGGCGCTCGCCAACCCCCGGAACTGCTTTCGCAGTTCATTTCGGATTGCTTCGCAATCCGATGCTCGCTTTGCTCGCTCATTGGATACGTTCTTAACGTCTAGCTTTTGTATACTTTTTTGAACACTGAAGTACCGAAAACTTTTCACTGTAGAAAATTCTAAACCTGTGCATTTCAATATTAATTTGAAATTACAAACAGTTCACATATTTTTCTTTATCACACGATTCTAAATTTCAGTTGTTGAGAAAAGTAACTGTTGTAAATTTTGCTTCAAAGTCTTTCCCACCAGAAGGCTAAAACCATGTGTTGTAAAACAATATGAAATAGTACTGAACGCCGGATGTAAAGCATCGGCTTCGTTGAAGATAATTTTGTGTGAATTTATTTGATAATTCGGTGAGAATTCACCCGATTAGACATATGATGCTCACAACGTGCTCTTGCGCGCCGAAGCCTATCAATTAAAACGTATTAGCGTTTTATATAATATAGATCAGCCATATGATGCTCACTACGTGCTCTTGCGCGCCGAAGCCCATTAATTAAAAATGAAAACTGTTGCCAAAGCGAGAAAGGAAATATCATCGGTTTTATTGATGCATACGTACTTATTAGCGTTTTATATAATATAGAAGATTACTGTAACAATTAAGATATAATATTTTACGGTGAAAATGGATTTTACGTACAATGCACCAAAATCGCCGGTACTTTATACAATATTTTGATTATTTGATATATATATATATATATATATATATATATATATATATATATATATATATATATATATATATATATATATATATATATATATATATATACAGTCAAATCCCGTTATAGTGAACCTTCAAGGGACCGAAATTTCGGTTCACTATAACTGGGTGTTCACTATATCCGTTACGATGGCAATTTAACTAATAGTTCCAAAACTCCTCCCTTTTATTACACATTATTCAAATAACTGACTGAAAAATATTATGTAGTAGCAAAAAATGTGTTATTTTTAATTACTTTTCGTCTTGCGTACAAAAGAAAATTGCAATCTTTAGCTGATGAGCAATCCTCAACATCAGATATAGAAATACTTCCCGACTCTCAGATAATTTTTCCTGAATTTCTGTTATTCCGTTTTTTAAACAGGTCTAACTTGCCATTCGAGCACATAAAGTAGTCTCATAAAATCACTTAGCAAATTCATCGACATTTGTCCAAATACTGGAAGATTGCCTTCTTCGAATGGTGAACCACTTCAGTAATGCTTCTTCAACATCCTTGCGATCTGCTTTCTAATCTTGCTTTCTAATCTTTCATCCTTGCGATCTGCTGCCATCTAAATTTCTCTCATGAGCAGAAATTATTAATTGCCTAGTTTTCCATATGTTACAAACTGCAGTTTTGGATAATTTATATTCCCTGAAAATATCAGCTTGATTGCATCCATTTTCAATTTTTCTGATTATGCCCATTTTATCATCAAAGGAGAACGTCTTACATTTACTGCTCGCCATAGTTAAATTTGAGACACTTGTGTACAGACTTTCTTTTAGCTGAACTGAGAGCAAAAAGGTGTTGAAATGAGAGCCTTATCAACACATATTAGTGTCCAACCCTTTGACAAATAATGAATAATTGCTCATTCCATCTGACAGAAAATGCATATTGATCCCACTGACACCTTACAGGTGCATCATCTGTCTGGGTTGGAAACATCTGCTTGGTTTGTTTAGGGATGGGAAAGTGAAATAAAAAAAGGCAAACAATAAAAAATGCTTATCACTACATTACCCCTCTACAGATGGTTTTAAAAATCGGTATATGTATTTATTTTGAAGTAGAAATTTCAAAATCATTACAAAAAAAATCAGTCGAAGACAGAAAAAAGTTCATTATATCCAACTTCCACACTTTTTTGGTTCACTATATCCACAAAAAATAACATTATGCGCGCATAGCAAGGCACGGGACCAAGCATTTCGTTCACTATATCCGTGAGTTCACTATAAACCGTGTTCACTATAGCGAGGTTTGACTGTATATACATACATATATATATATATGTATGTATGTTAATGAAAGTGTCTAAAGGACTAAAATAATCAAAATAATTCTGTTTTTGTAGGCCACAGCTCTTTAATATCATCACCAAAAACTTCTTAAGTTCTCACCCAACGTCCTTCGCAGCTATTTCATTCCTTTCTTCTTTTTAGTTGTCTGCTGTTTATTTGCTAATGGAAAATCATCAAAATTTTGATTGGTGATAAAATGAAAGAAATAGGTGAAACATTTTTCTTTCACCAGTTACGCAATACTTAACTTGCATTGTAATCAAGACTAGAACTCCAACTGAAATCCACTCTAGCTAGTTGAAATTTCTACTGATGGGGATTTTGATTGGCGATAAATTCGAATTAACTCTAACCTGACGACAAATTCTGTTTTTAGAGAACTGAAAACATTTGAAACCTCTGATGGGGTTATAAATTAGAGAGTTTCATTTTAAAATTTGTTGCTCTAGTTAATTGAAACTTTGATTAGATTGTATATTCCCTTCGGCGATTTTATCGCAACAGTTGTAAATACGCATATTTCAAATATTAGTGTTTAAGAAGAGACGAAAAGAAATCATATTAATGTATAGCATGTATTGTTAACATCATTGTCCTCAAAGAATTAAATATCTATAAATGATATTATCAGCAGTTACTTTTAAATGTTATACAGAGTGTTCAATAATTACCACTGTTTATTTTTAGAATCCTTGACAAAAACAGGATGTTAATGTAGCTATACTAATCACTGTAATCACTGAATGACTCTTAAAGACGGGTGTAAAAGAACCAAAACCTGTTTAATTGAAAATTAATGGCCCTAATCTTTTTAATTTGGTTCTTTCTCATGTAAAAAATATCGAGTGAACATATTAGAATTATTTCTCATGAACAAAATTTCGGGGGGCTCAAAACCATGTGACCAAGGTCTCGTGTATAAAAAAATAAGAATAGTGTAATGTAATACATAAATATCTCGTATTCCTTCCTTCTTTGGTGGCACTACAGCCCAGGATGCGTGCTCTTTATAAGAGACAAGCTGTATTTATTTATTTTCTAACAGCTCTAACATGTCTTCTATTGAAAATATAATTTAAAATTTGGAGACAACAGCCTCAAATTTAAACATTTATTAATTTATATAAAAATACCTTTAACATATGTTCTATAGAAAATATACTTCAACTTTATAACAGAGAACCTTTATTTATTTTATAAAAGCTTTCAGTTTCTACACTTCTTTTACTGAAAGTATAATTTAAATTTTGGTGACCACATCCTCGAATTTGAACATTTATTTATTTATTTTAACACATAGTTGAACTTATACTAGATAGAAAATATCCTTTAACTTATATGAGACACCTTTTATTTATTTTTAAGGCAGATTAAACATATCTTTTATTGAAAATATAATTTAAAATTCGGAGACAGCAGACACAAATTTGAGCATTTATTTATTTAACACAGCTTTATTTAAAGTAAAATTTAAAATTTGGACAGAACAGCTTCAAAAGGAAACCTTTATTTGTTTTAACATTGGTTCAATATTTACTCAATAAAAATATACTTTAACTTTTATGAGACAACTTTTATTTATTTTTAATGACAGCTTCATCATATCTTTTATTTAAAACCTAATTTAAAATTTTGAGACTACAGTCTCAAATTTGAAGATTTATTCATTTATTTTAAAACAGCTTTAATATATGTTCTGTAGAAAATATGCCTTTATAAGAGACAACTTCTTATTATTTTTATGACAGCTTCATCATATCTTTATTTAAAAATATAATTTAAAATTTGGAGGTAACAGCTTCAAAAGGAAATTTTTATTTATTTTAACATAGATTCAACATATACTTTAACTTTTATGAGACAGCCTTTATTTATTTTTTATGACAGCTCCAACATATCTTTTATTCAAAATATATAATTTAAAATTCGGAGACTATAGTCTCAAATTTGAACATATATTAATTTATTTTAACACAACTTTAATATGTGTTCGATAGAAAATACGATTTAACTTTATAAGAGACAAACTTTTTTAAATTTATTTTATAAAATCTTCAACATTTGTTTTATTGAAAATATAATTTAAAATTTGGTGACAAAAGCTTCTTCATTTATTTTAATACAGATTCAACGTAACTTTCAATGAAAATATAATTTAAAATCCGATGACAACAATCTAATGGATTTAATTATTTATTTATTTTAACGCAACTTTGAAATATATTCGATACAAAATATTCTTTAACATTATAAAATAAAACCTCTATTTATTAATTTTATAACAGCTTTAACATATATTTTATGCAAACATGCTATAAATTTTGGAGACAACAGCGTTAAGAAGGAACCTTTATTTATTTATTTGCTTTAAATGAAAAATTCTATCCTTCTTATAGTAAAGTATTGATAAAAAATAATCTGTTGATTTAATAGTGTGACTATAAAAAAGTTTCAAGATTTTGTTTTTCTAAGAAAGGAATATTTATTCATTTGGCGCAATTAATCACGCGCCGTTACAACTCTTGAAATTATTTATTAATAAATTATAAGTGATTACAAACTTCGATAGTTCGACCTTTTCAAAGAAAACAAGTTTATTAGGTTGAAAAGTGAATTCATGAAAATGAATAGCTTGATTAGAAAGCAATTATTCCGGATTGCTGTTTCAACCGTTTTTAATTGAACGTTATGCAATGCGTATGTGACGAAGTATATAAAATGTGCATTTGATGCTACGAAAATTTATAAATAAGTTGCTATTTAAAGTATTGCAAGGTTATCTTGCATCTAAATATAGACACGTTCACCTTGCACCTACAAGATTTGTAAAAAGTTCGAGAGTGTCCTTGAACATTTATATTTTCAATCTCTACTCAGGTAAGGAAAGGGCAATTTATATATGGAATAAGTCATCGACGTGATTCAAATATTAATTGAGATAAGTGCATTAACGGCCTATTTTTAAAACCAAATTGCGAAATGTGGCAGATTTTTTAATGTTTACTAGCAGTCTATGTTACTTTCTTCGCCAAGGTAGGTCATTCTGTGGAATGTTTTTGAAGAGTTGCTTCGTTGTATTTTTTCTGCTAAACAATGAAGGTGAAGGTGTTGATGGAGTATGGCGAAAAAAAACATTACAAATGCTTTATTGAGAGCCTCCGAAAGGACTTTTTGAAAGATAAACTCGATTGCAATGAAAGCGCTGAAAAACTCGCCAAATCACCACAAAAAGCATCCTGTTGGAATAAAAATAACGATGTTTCTGATAAAAATAACAATATTTCTGTTAAAAATAACAATATTTCTGTTAAAAATAGCATAGACGTAATCGATGTTTCTGATACAGAAGAATCGACGATTTCTCAAACCAGCAATGGCCGCCCTCAAATCAACAGGAAAAAAAGCGGTACAGTTGATACCACATGGCTTGAGAAAATGGATATTAAGTACGTACCATTGGATTATTCAACGATAGAGGAACATGCTAATTCGAATGGTGAGTATTCTAATTGTAGTTCTAATGCCTTTCCTGTACAAAATGGAGGGGGTGGTCTGCGTAATCCGAAGTGTGCGCGGTGCAGAAATCATGGCAAAAGTGTGGATTTGAAAGGACATAAGCGACATTGTATGCATCGCAGGTGTAAGTGTGAAAAGTGCATGGTGATTGCTGAAAGGCAAAAAGTTATGGCGAAGCAAGTTGCTTTGAGACGTGCACTTATTCAGGATGAAGTTATGGGGAAAATGGTTCCCAAGACAACGGAAGTAGTTACCAAAGACATGGATTATGACGATGATGATAGTGATAGCTGCATTGAGATAGAAAATAATAAGTTTGTTGCTGAGGGGACGCAAACTGATCCTGATATCGAAGAAAAAATAAGTAAATATTTTTAAATTATTATTATTATTATTATTATTATTTTTTTAGCTTCATACGAGTATTGCAACTTAATGTAAAAATATAACGAATTGAACACTAATTATTATTAGTTTATTTTTTGAAAGCAAATGGTTCAAAAACTAATTTCCAGACAATTTCTCTCATAACTAGGCGAAGGTCTGCTTAATTTATTCAAAAAAGAATAAAAACATAAATGTAGTGTAAGAGAAGCACAATAATATTAAAAAAATTGTTTCATGGTTCAAAAACTAATTTCCAGACAGTTTCTTCTCATAAATAGGTAAAAATCCGTTTAATTAACTAGAAAAGAATAAAATCATGAATATAATTTAAGAAAAGAAATAATGTTAAAAAAAAATTGTTTCAAAACCAATGCGTAAATTAGAAATGTACTTTTTTATATTTATTTAGCAGAAGAATATATTTCAGTTAAATCGAATTTGGTTTTTATTTTAGAAAATAGTTTGACAAATTAATATTAAATGTCAGCTGAGAAAATTCGAAAATCACCCTTTTGCAAATGCTATAAGAATTAAAAAATTCCAGAAGTAGTCAGTATTTTGGAATTAAAATATTAACATTCCAAAATTTGCAACCATGCAGGAAATTTTTGAGTGCTATAAATTACTTGTACCATAAAGTTGCAAATAAATTAAATATTTTGGAAAATAATCTAAATCACTAAATAAATACCCTAATAAATGATCTCTTAGTATTTAGCCCATATTTTTTCCTCAGACAGCTTGATTAGGTGATTTAATTAAAATTGAGGTAACGAATGTGATACAAATCTCGAACCATATTAAATTTTTCTAAGAACCGTGAAAACCCTAATAATATTGTCATGTCCAATCTATGTATCCACAGCATCCCCATATATTCATCTATTCCTTTTAACTTACCATTCATTAGTTAAAGACATGCATATCATTCATAGCATTATAATTTATAACATAAAAATATTTGCATTTATCGTTTATAACATTGGGAAATATTATATATGAATAAATATGGTTATTAAGACGCAATTAAAGTACAATTTAAAAAATTGCTTTTCCACCATAAAAGTCTAGTTTTTTAAATTTTTCTAATTTGTTATTTAACAATCTAGTGTTTTACATTGTAATTACAAATAAACACTGTAAAAAAAGGTTTTTCCACATGGAGCGAAAACGTGTAAAAGTAGCTCCGAAGCAAGTATAACAGTCGAATTTGAAAATCGCCATGCATTCAAAATTGAAATTGATTCAAAATTGAATTCAATATTATCATTCCTGAGCAAAATGGACAAAAGTGACGTGGAGAGAAAAATTTTGGCAGCTGAAGGAAGATTCGAACCAAAGACCACCGGGTTCGTAGTAGCATGCTGAAGCCACCCTAATTACACTTTAGTCCAGAGAGAGTTTGGAAGCCTTATGTTATAGTCGCTGCGAGGAATTATGGACTATTACTTGTTTCGAAGCTATTTTGACACATTTTTGAGAAACTCTTTTTTACAGTGGAAGTATAATGCAACTTTGCTAACCCGCCAAAACTTACAGTGAAATCCTGAACTATAAATAACAGAAATATTCCATTTTGTCTACTCTAGTTCCTCTCTCCCTCACTTGCGAGATATTGTCTCCTGAAAATCATTAGTTTTCTAGATGCACCCTTTCAAAAATATAATAAAAATAACAGTGCATTGCTTAACGTTGCCAATATAAAGTTATTTTTACATTCTAATAAAGATATAATTAGTTCTAATAAAGTTATAAGTTCTAATGAAGATATGAGATTATTAATTCTAATAAAGATATGAAATTTCTTAAAAATTAAATGATCATAACAAATATTAATATAACATTCAAACTTTTTAAATTACCTTAACATAACATATTCACTCTCTTTCTTGAATCTAATTAGTGCCTGGATTATTTCTGAAACAAGTAAATTGTTTTTATTTTTGATATTGAACTAAAGATAACATGAAAGCTAAGTATGTCAAGATAAAAGAAATTATGAATATTTATTATTTTAAATTTAGCTAGACAGTAGAATATAATATGATTTTGGTATGTCGTGGTAAAGTCTTGGATTTGATTTTGATTTTTATGTTTTGTCCAATTACTTGAGGAATACAAATTAGTTACTAACTATCTAATCATATTTGACACATTGACCTAATTATAATCATCGACATAATCGAATATTCTATTATTATTAATTATTAACCTAAGCCATGGTTTTACAAATTGCACAACAAATTCAACTCTAAAAAACATAATCTTTGCTTTTATTTTTGAATAAATTATGAATAATAAAGTAGAGCAAAATAAACCTTCTTTTTAGTATAGAAGCATACAAATTAAATTCTGAATGCTAAGTATTATTTACGAATTGAAAATTTATTAGGCTTCAAAGTATTATGATATTCGGAAAATAGTAATTATTATATTAATTATTTATAATATACTATGTTTGAATGAGATAGATATCCTTCCTAATGTATTAATCTAAAACTCAAATTATGTTTTTAACGACCTAAATTATGTTTTCATGTTAATGAATTTTTGTCATAAACATATTTTTTCGTTTATCATATTTTTGTTCAGTAATTACATATTTTAGTAGTTATCAATTCCTTACATAAACATATTTTTTCCTTTATCTTATTTTTGTGCTGTAATTACATATTTTAGTAGTTATCAATTCTTTACATAAATATATTTTTTCGTTTATCATATTTGTGTTCAGTAATTACATATTTTAGTAGTTTTCAATTCCTTACATAAACATATTTTTTCGTTTATCATATTTTTGTGCTGTAATTACATATTTTAGTAGTTATCAATTCCTTACATAAACATATTTTTTCCTTTATCTTATTTTTGTGCTGTAATTACATATTTTAGTAGTTATCAATTCTTTACATAAATATATTTTTTCGTTTATCATATTTGTGTTCAGTAATTACATATTTTAGTAGTTTTCAATTCCTTACATAAACATATTTTTTCCTTTATCTTATTTTCGTCCAGTTATTATATGGTTTTATGTTTATCAATTCAACATAAGTATAATTACTCGGCTTTAAATTTTCATAGTATAATAATTATATTTTAAATCGCCTTTCAAAATGACTTATTAACAAAACATATCTCATTTAAGTTGGAAATTCGAGACTCTGAAATCACTTTGTGTTCGCTTTCAATGTTATTCAGCTGTAATTGCACGCAGAGAAAAAGATTTTTGTAAAATTACCGTACTGCATAGTAATAATATTTCAGTAAAAACAAAACAAACAAAAAACATAATTTTGGTTAATATTACTGATATGTATACGGTATTTAAACCTTTCGTTTGGTAATTTTGCCGTTCATATGGTAACGATTTATCGGAAATTCTAATTTTCAAAATTATAGTTCTTATTACCACATATTTAGTAAAAACTTCAAAACTAGAAAGTAAATTTATTCAAATTTTACCAAATATACCAAATTATACCAAATTTTACCACAATAAAAAAATTTTGACACATATTCTAAAATTATATATTTTTTTTAAATTTTACCGCAGTCATTAACCTATGCTCTTCAGTAAAAGAGCTTTTTGTGTTTTCCAATAGAGCCAGAAACTCGGTAAATTGGTACCATATTGCGGTACCAATATGCGGTACCATAATGCGGAATCAATTGGTACCATCTGGTTGTTTTGACCATAATTTTTTTCTGAGTGAAGAGTTCATCAATTTACATAACTGCAACGTTTCCATTCGGCGCACTTTGTTCCATGGAACAAGCGAACTTAGTCATCTATTAGGCATCCAAAGCATTTTTTTTAATATATCAATAATATATCGATAGTCTATCGATAATGTATCGATAATCCATCTATAAAATCTGAACACAAATATTCGTTTTAAAAAAATACGTTTCTAAGTGTTTTTCCATTTATACACAAAATATTTTTTGTAGATTTAACGCAAACTATTTCAAGGGAGAAATTTAGAAGAATCTGTTCCTAATCCTATATGTTATTATTTGCTTTAGAATATAAAATTTTATTTCAAAATTATCATTGATACTTATAAAAAGAAAACCATATTCAAACTTCCTTATTCATAAAAATTAAAATTGATTACTTAAAATCACCTTGTCCATGCAATGGAGTATTCACAATTATTAATCTTTCTTTTGGTAACATATTATCAACAATTTTCCCTAAAACCCATTGAAAGGGATTTATATAATAACAACACTAGCTAAAACTATTATCCAAAAGCGACTGTTCATCCGTACTATTTTAACTAACGCCACCGGATAGCATCTAAAAGCAGAAAAGATAAAAATAGAAATCGCAGTTTAGTGCGTAAAAGTCTTAATATAAGTATTACTTATCGCAAGAGGATGGGCAGGCTAGTTAGAAACAATTCTAGGAACATCTGATAAGGTTCGAATGCGACAATGTTATTTTTCTCAGTCATAAATGCTACAAGAAAAATACAATTTATCTGTTGGATAAACAAGTGGGTGAATTTTCGAAGATGTAATTTTTCTAAAATTTAAAACACAATACATACAGCTATGCGTTGTGAAATATTCCGAATGAATTACTATGCATTTTTTTAAATTATAATTTATTTATTTTAGTTCAGTGAATTATTCAAAAATAAGACATAGAATACGAAAATAAATGCACCGTCACTAAATTAACGTATATATTGCATGTAGATATATAATGGGTTAAGGTAATAAATCTGGCAATTTTTAATAATAACCATGATAAATTAATCACATTAACCGGTTATTATTAAGAATTGCCGCCAATGATAAATCAAGCTTATTAATCACAATAAACGGTTATTATTAATAATTGCCAATGATAAATTATGCTTATTAATCACAATAGCCGGTTATTATTATTAATTGTCAATGACAAATTAAGCACAATAATTACATTAACCGATTATTATTAATAATTGCCAATGAAGTTCAGTCAATATGGCTAATAGGACATAATTTAATGAAACTTCTAATCTAATGTAATACATGTTTATGGGCTAAAATATTAAATCTAAGTAGAGTTAATATAAATAATCAGAATAATAGCATAGATAAAAATAATAACATATAAATAATAATATAGAATAATCAGTAGAGTTGGAAAAAAATAAAGGATTACATGAAATACGAATTTTAACTCGTATTTTAATTTTAAAATAAATAATTTTAAAAATTGAATTTGCTTGAGTTTTTTTAAAATTTATACTCTGAGGAAAAAAATTTGATCAAAACTATCAGAATATGGTAAAATTAGAAATAAAATATGGTTTTAAAATGTATAATAAAATTAGGTAAATGTTGTAAAACTTGGTAATTTTTCATAATGCCTTAGAGCGTGGCATATTACCATTTATGCCATAAAATTTATTTTTTACTAAATGTGCGGTAATAAAAATTATAACTTAAAAAACCAGAATTTCTTGTAAACCGTTACCATATGAGCGGAAAAATTACCAAATAAATGATTTAAAGTCTGTATTTTTGGTTTTATTAATCAGAATTATGATTTTTTTTTATCAGAAATGTCATTACCATACAATACGTTATATTTATCAAAAAAATTTCTTCGTGCATTATCATATCTATTGATAAATAAAAACTTCTGATGTCTTGAGTTCATAAATTTAAAATTCGTTCCACAAGTACATATTTAATAAATTATATATTCGATATGAAATTCGAAACAAAACATGGATAGATGCATTTACTTTACTGAAATATATTACAGCAAAGCTCCACATGATATAAAATTTAACATTCATATTATAAAGATAGACACAAAACTGTGATATTTCTTAGCATATCTCTTTTATTCAGGAATTTTGTACATTTTATCAAACATTCTATGAAAGAATTTTATTAAGGAAATTAAGAAATTTTGTGTGTTTTTTAATCATGTTTATTGGAAATCTCAAGCCGAATGTGTTGATAATTAATACACTGATCAAACTTCATTGGTAATTGTTCATAGTAACCTGCAAATGTGATAAATTCAAATAAATTATTCTCTTTATGCGACTTACTTGATTATTATTAATAATAACAGCCATTATCAATATTAATCGATTATTTACATTGACCGTAATATATCAGTGTGGCCACATCCTGGTAAAACTTAAAAAGTATTAGCATATGTCTTATGAGGTTATTGTATATATATATATATATATATATATATATATATATATATATATATATATAATAAATACAAGAAAACACTAAGAAAGTTAAGAAAAACAATAAGTTTCATTTATGATCATTATGATCAATTTTTAAAATTTTTAAAATTATCCAGTATAATATTACCTTGCGCACATCCATTTCGGGCCCATCCTTGGTAACTAACAAATCAAAACTCATAATAACAAATCACTTCAGCAGTGCAGTAAGAACGACACTTTAAAACCCTCTTGTTACACTCAATTTGCGCTTTTGTTTTCATCTTTTGTTTTCATATTTTGTAATCTGGCAATCTTTCTGCGAAAACATTTTTAAATCATTCTTGAGAAATATCCGTCCATGTAAGTTGTTATGATTTTGCTACTCGCTTTATAGTCCCCCCTTTTTAATGTTTTTTCTTTTTATTTTCTTTTATTATCTGTTTTTACATGTTATTTTTACTTTTTATGATCTATTTTATTTGTAGTTATTTTATAAAAAAATTTTTTGAGTGCTCCTCACACTATTGTATTAATATATTTTGCTTTGGCTTTATTGATACAATATTAGAAAGCACTCTGATTTGCGGATATAATCGTGTGGGCTGAAGAAAAGATTATATCTTCCTTTTTTTCCGGTTTTTTAATTAACATTTCATTTTTTTTTTTTTTTAATAAAATGTTGTTTGTTATTTTTTTTTACTTATTATTTCCCACCCCCTTTTTTCATATGTCTATAATTTTTCTTTGTTTTATCCTTCATTTTGAACTTATATATATATATATATATATATATATATATATATATATATATATATATATATATATATATATATATATATATATATATATATATATATATATATATATATATATATATATATATATATATATATATATATATATATGTAGTAGTATGAAAAAAAATCTGCAGTTCTTGTAATAATCTACAGCGTCCGCTGCCGTACTTAAGAATTTCTGCTATTAAAGAGAAATACATATTTACATCCAATTTTTGGTCAGTCTTATATTTCGGTCATATCTTAGCGTTTCGCAAGTCGTCGCCTAATGATTCGGACTAACTTAACGAACACAAAAAGTGTTGTTCTCAGTAACAAAATTCATTTAAATGAGTCACAAGTTTAAAAAGTCTTGTATTTTTAGCGGAACGATCTCTTGGATGACAGCCACAGTTGTGGCGCTGCTCTCTTCAGTCGCTCATTTCACTATTCAGAGCAAAGTAACAGAATTGTCGCGTAACTCAGCCTGGGTTTTTCTGTTGATTAAAAAAAAAAAGCATGGCTGGTAACTACCCGACACCGGTGTCAAAAGAGGGTATGAAGCAACGCAAGCAACCATACTGTGCAAAATGTAGCAATCACGGTGCATTCTACAATGTGCTGCACCACAAAGACAGAGGTTGCCCATACAAGAATTGCAAATGTTATATATGCGGCATCACCGAAGATAGGCGTGCTAATTCGAAAATTGAAACGAAATTCAAACGAGAACAAGAAATTGAAAGACTGAAATTGATAAAAGAAGGGAGGTTGAAACCTGGGGAGATTATTGATTTATCGAAACACATCATGGCCAAAATGCATGCTGACATTCAAAGTAAGATCAAAATGGATATCATGTATACTCGTAAGTAGTTTCAATTCTGTAAGAATAAGGAATGGTTAGAATTATGGATAACATTATTCTCTTAAAATTTGCATTTTTTTATACGTTTGCGTTATAACGTTCACATAGATAAGTTTAAAACGAATATCATGTATACTTGTGTGTAGTTTCAATTTTGTAAGAATAAGGAAGAATTAAGGGTAACATTATTTTTAAATTTGCATTTTTTTATACCTTTGCGTTGTAACGTTTATATAGATAAGATCAAAATGGATATCACGTATACTCGTAAGTAGTTTCAATTCTGTAAGAATAAGGAATGATTAGAATTATGGATAACATTATAATCTTTTAAAATTTGCATTTTTTTCTACGTTTGCGTTATAACGTTCGCATAGATAAGTTCAATATGAATATCATGTATGCTCGTGTGTAGTTTTAATTTTGCAAGAATAAGGAATGGTTAGAATTAAGGATAACATAATGATTTATTAACATTTGCCTTTTTTTATGCGTTTGCGTTATAAAGTTTATATAGATAAGTTCAAAATGAATATCATGTATGATCGCGTGTAGTTTCAATTTTGTAAGAATAAGGAAGAATTAAGGATAACACTATAATCTTTTTAAATTTGCATTTTTTTCTATACGTTTGCGTTATAACGTTCATATAGATATGATCAAAATGAATATCATGTATACTTGTGTGTAGTATTAATTTTGTAAAAATAAGGAATGATTAGAATTAAGGATAATATTATGATATATTAACATTTGCATTTTTTATACGTTTGCGTTATAACGTTCATATAGATAAGTTCAAAATGAATATCATGTATACTTGTGTGTAGTTTTAATTTTGTAAGAATAGGGAATGATTAGAATTAAGGATAATATAATGATATATTAACATTTACATTTTTTATACGTTTCGTTATAACGTTTATAGAGATAAGTTCAAAATGAATATCATGTATACTTGTGTGTAGTTTTAATTTTGTAATAATAGGGAATTATTAGAATTAAGGATAATATAATGATATATTAACATTTACATTTTTTATACGTTTCGTTATAACGTTCATATAGATAAGTTCAAAATGAATATCATGTATACTTGTGTGTAGTTTTAATTTTGTAATAATAGGGAATGATTAGAATTAAGGATAATATAATGATATATTAACATTTGCATTTTTTATACGTTTCGTTATAACGTTCATAGAGATAAGTTCAAAATGAATATCATGTATGCTCGTGTGTAGTTTTAATTTTGTAAGAATAAGAAATGGCTTGAATCAAGGATAACATTATAAAATTTTAACATTCCTTTTTTTTGCGTTTGCGTATTTAAACTTTAAATGGATAAGTTCAAAATGAATATCTTGTGTGCTCGTGTGTTGATTAAATTTAGTATGAATAAGGAATAGTTAGAATTATGGATAACATTGTAATATGTTAACATTTCTTTTTTTTTTTATTCGCTTGGGTTAAAACGTTCATATGAAAATTATGATGGCACCTCAGTTCAAAATGGATATGATAGATGCTTGTGTGTGGTTTTAATTTATATGATGTAAGGAATTATTGTAATGTAAGGATGAGGTTACGATGTAAAGCATTATATCCTTTTTCATTCTAACCAGTCATTGTTTTAATGTATAAGGCCGCCATTTTCTTAACGTTTATCTAAAGTATTGATAAAGTTCGAGACGACATTCACTAATTATTAATAAAAATATTTTGCTTATGCCTAAGTATAAAAAGGATATTATAAATGCTTGTATGTTGTTTTGATTTAATAAGAAAAAGGAATAACTAAACGTAAGGATAAAATTATGATACTTTACTGATGCCATTTTTTTAAACGTTTCTTTTTTAAGATAAAATTCATAATTAATGTAAGTATGATGCTTGTACCTAAGACCAAAATGGATATAATGCATACCAGTATGCAGTTTCAGTCTAATAATTGGAAGGAATGATTAAAATAAAGTTATTATTTTAACTTCCACATTTTCTTACCTAATACAGAACTTTATTGGAACACCGAAAGGCTAGTTAATTTTTCATAAAGCGCTTAGGTAATGATTTTGGTAAAATTAACAATTAAACATGGTTTTATAACTTGTAATAAAATTTGGTAACTTTGTTATAATACTATAAGACATTGCAAAAAAAAAAAAAAAAAAAAAAAAAAGCATTTTTTCTGTTAGATTTACCTTTCAGTTTTGTATTTTTTTACTAATTGTAAAATAAGATCTATAATTTTTAAAACCAGAATTTTCCAAAAACTTTTACCATATGGACGGAAAAATTACCAAATGAAAAGTTTAAATACCGTATATATTGTACTAATATATACGGTACTTAAACTTTTCATTAAACAGTATTACATATTTTTTAATTCGAAATGTTTAGATTTACAATTTAGTATGGTAATTAGAATTTTTTTTCCGTATTAAAATTACAACATCATGCAAATGTGCTGCAATTTTATTGAAGTCTTAAGTTGAACTATAGTATAAGGTGAACCATTCAATTTGAAACATGGTATCATGAAATCGAATTTGAAAAGGATTTAACTTCAACGATGATATATAATTCAATTGAAAACCATTTTTTCAGTTGCAGACAATTTGAACAATATCATGGTACAAAACGCTGTGCGATTAATAAAATTTTTTTGTAATATTTTATTTCGCTATGCTTAACATGTGATCTCTGATTCTCAATTTTATAAACATTGAATCAAAAGAGAATTGTGAATAAATAATCCTTCTAACTAGCGACGATTAACGAAATAACAAATTGGGCATAGTTGCAACGAATTTGAACAAATATCATGTTACAACACGCTCTGCAATTTCTAACAATTGTTTATAATATTATATTTCGCTATGCTTAATGTGTGATCTCTGATTCTCAATTTTATAAACATTTAATCAAAAGAGAATTGTGAATAAATAATCCTTCTAGCTAGCGACGATTAACGAAATAACAAATTGGGCATAACTCAACTAGACCTCCCCCCCCCCCTCTTAAACTGGGGCTATGCAAAGCAAACTAGAAAACCCAGCCAATGGAAAGAAATCTAGACACAAAGTGGCGCTGTAAACTATCTAAGAATAACTATTTTTACCATCAGTAACAATCCTTTTTCATCTACAGTCGGAAGAGTTCACAATTTTTAAAAATACTTCGTGGTACAAACTTAACGCTCCGGTTGGCAACAAAAAAAAAAGTTCTATTCTTCTTCAGGAACTATATCTGATGTCAAAAGTCAAAAATATCATCAAGATAAAATGTCAAATGACACAAACACAATTGATGAAGAGAAAGCTCAGCAACTCAAACGGGTAAAGCAGTCACCAAAATGTGCAAAATGTAAAAATCACGGTGTTGATAATAATTTAAAAGACCACAAAAGACACTGCAGATGGGAAAACTGCAGAACTCCTGGATGTAATAAAATTGAAACGCGTCGCAGAAAAACGGCAAAATTAATGGCTGACAAACGGCGTAAAAAAGCATCTGAAGAACAATTAAATCAGAACTCAGCTTTTACTTTAGTTCACGGTAAGTCCAAAATTTAATATTTTTGAACATGAAATGAGCAATAACAATTCAAAAATTACCTTATTTATGACTACTTTTTCTTAGTTTACAGTAAGTCCAAAATTTAATAGTTTTGCAAATGAAATGTACAATAACAATTTAGAAATTACTTCATTTATGACAACTTTTACTTTAGTTCACAGTAAGTCCGAAATTTAAGAATTTTGTAAATGAAATGAACAATAACAATCTAGAAATTACTTAATTTATGACATTGAATGCAAAATTTTTATCTTTGAGTTGCAAATTTTTCTGTGATAAATATTTTAAGTTCCATGAAATGTGAATGTTTAATGCAAATGTTTGTAATAGAAAATACAGTCTATTATTTAACAGTAGAGAACAATCAACTTAAAATAAATTACTAATCATTGTTAGGTTATTTATTCTCTAATATTAATATAAAAGCACCCTTGGCATTTATGTTTTCTAGATATATTTATTAAAAAAAACATGTAAAAATTAGATTTTACATGAAACACAACTTAAAAACTACTGCAATAGAAGATTTTTAATTAACTGTGAAAATAAAGTATAATACGGCTTTGAAAAATATTAATATATTTAACCGAATCGCAATTTTTACATTAAACTTGAAAAATATTCATAATACTAGCATTACCAAATGTTAGGTTTGCGATTATTTCAACTCATTTAGTTGGCATTGTTCATTTATTTGTAGCATTGCACGCAATGTGTTTTGCATGCGGCAATGATCACACAAGAAAAGAAATTATTATATTATGCAATTTAATTAAATGATTTAACAACTCTAGATTTACCGCTGACATAGTACAGTTAAATGCGTTTTGAATTCTTAAGTCTCTGAGAAATCAATGTAAATCCATTGAACTCGAGATAAATAAGGAAGATTTCTCAAAAAGACGCATTGTTAATATCAATCAATCATCAACGCTAAATTTTCTTATTATTATCATAAATGTTTAGAAAAACAAATAATGCAGTCTTTTAAATGGATTAATTTTATTTTATATTATTGCCGTCGTTGAACAGCAGACCCAATTTTTGGGTTTGCGACTGCTAATGTTCAATTCCGTAGCCTTGCAATTTTGAGCCCCAATCTAGAAGACAAGGGAACTCCTGGATCAAGTATTGAGAGAAATTTGCCTTTGTCGAAGACTTTTTTGGATGGAACTAACCCGCTCTGGCGATACATAGAGAGGAAGAACCACGAGAGCCTCCCACGGTTATCCTGACGGCAAAGGGACTCAAACCCATGATCCGTCTACCACTGAGGATATTTCACTTCAGCACTGTGGTTGGTGCAAGCCGGATGCGAAATTCGTATCGACCAGCCATCGCTGAGATTTGAAACCGATTCACCTCATTCTATCCCCTGAGCCATCAGGGCTCTAACAAGATTAATATTGAAAAAATAAATTTTCATAAGAAATATAAGTGATAAAAATGTCTAATGCGCGTGAACTATTTCCAGCATATGTTCGCTTGCTTAGCAAATTTAAACAAACTTAATTTGTAAAAAAATTTAAATAATTAAGAAATCGTGTCTGTATAATTTGCAGGCATTCTGATAAAGTATGGGTTAGTTCCCTGGCTTGGAGATTTTGTAGCGAGCTCCAAGTTTTTCCTGCGATACCGTTCGAAAACAGACAAAAAAGTTTAATTAGTTTCAATCTTATGAAGAAAAAAAATGGAGATATTCTCTCCTTCCTTTGTAAACAAACAATTTTGTGCTGATTTTGTTTTCATTAATTCATCATTAATTCATTTTGATTATTAGATGATAGTTTAATTTGCTTTCATTAAGATCTTAACTCTTCAAGTTTATTTTTCTGATGGAATTATTTAAAATATTGATAAAAAAATCCTCATTAAAAATAAATAATAAAAATAATAAAAAAATAAAAAAAAAACAATTACACCTCGTGAAAACTCTGAACTGGAGCGTTTAAAAAGTTGCTTACCTTTTAAAAGTTAAAGGAATTTTGAGAGAGTACCAAAAGCTCCTAGTCGCGGAACTGAGCTTATTCTCAAGTTTTATGAGACTGAGAACAGTAACAAAACATTGTTTAATATAGCTAAAATTTTAAAAAATACAATATTTTTAATACAGCAATAAAATTATATCCATAAATTTACTTACATTCAGCTTAAATGAATCTGAACTTTTATCTAACCTAAAAAGTGTTAGACAGAACAGTTTTTTTTTTCTTTTCTAAAATCATACCTTTATCAAAAAACTTACAGACATTCAAATTGGGTAATTCTGAAGCTTTGAGTAACTGAGAAAAATATCAAAGCGCAATTAAATGTAGCGAGAAAAAAATATGCCCCAGTTTATAAATTCACAGCAATTAAAATTGGATTATTTAATATGGTTATAATTTTAACAGATACATTTTCGAATAGAGTAAAAAAAATTGTATCCGTAAATTTACGGGTATTCAGTTTTAACGAATCTGAAGTTTTATATGACCGAAAGCGGTAAAAAAAATGTCAAATACCATAGTTTTTTTTTTTTTTTTTTTAAATCATGTCGATTTGAAAAAGGATCTGCATTCATATTGGTGGGTAATTCTGAAGTTCTGAGCAACTGAGAACAATATAAAGGCGTAATTAAAAGTAGCCAGAGAAAAACATGTCTCAGTTCATAAATTTACAACTATCAAAACAGGGCACGACTGCCTTGCCGCTCACCTGTATAGACTTAAAATCTTTCCCGATCCTGTGTCTTGTGCGGGGAGGACACCCCAATGAATACTGAGCATCTGGGGGTTTGCCCCGCAGTTACTGGCAGCATCTATGACAGATACTGGAATACTAGAGAACAGTTGCAAGCACTACTAACTGACTGATTTTCTGTTTACATTGCTTATGTTGATATTCTATTTAATGTTTATTTGTTCCAATTGTTTTTGTCCTTCAAATGTTTTAATGTTTTAAAATTTTTTAAAGTTGTTTTTAATCTTTATGGGTTTGTGCGGAGTGTTTTTTCTCCAGCGAATGATGTACACATCAAGTGCTACCGCTAGAAACAAAAAAAAAATTAAATAAATTTAAAAAAAATAACAATTCAAATCGGATTATTCTAAAGTTTGATAAAACAGTAATTGATTACATTTGTCAACACTTTTCATACATTATTGACGAGGTGAAATAAAGATATTATTCCATGTGTAATAATAGAGAGAAGTTTGAACAACGCTGTCATTAAGCGTCAGAACCAAATAGTTGTTTACAATCAATAAGAACTCAAAAGGAAAAGAATAAAAGTTTCATTGAATGCACAAAAGGTTATCATGAGCAATGCCTGTTACACTGGCGTTAACGTGAATAAGACGATTAGGAGCATGAAAACGTATCCCACTTCATTCTTAATATGTGAACAATTTTATCTTTTTTTATGCTAATATGAAAATCGAATTACTTATTCTCATAAAATTGAGGATATTTACTATTATATCATTACTATATTAGAGTAAGTCATCAACGTGCACTATATAATTACAGACCAAATTATTTTTGAGGAGGAATATTTTTATCTGTTCCCCATGTTTGTCAAGAACTGTACCGGTCAGTGCCCATTATAGTTCTTTGAATGGCGATTGTTGTCAGGTGACTAACTCTTTTTTTTATGAATGTATGGTATTTTCCCCATTTTTAAAGAAAAAAGGCTTATTGATTTCAAAAATAAAAAGTTTCCGTGTGTTTTTACCTGTTTCTTTCTCCAGAAATTTTGTGTAAATTGGATTAAATTAATATTTTAACATTTATTAGACAAATGAACAGATTGTAACATGGCATTAAGCAAAAACACATTGTTGTTTTTTTCTATCTATTCAGACATTCGCATATAAATTCAAGAAGAAATCTCACGCAATTTAATTTTCATTAAGAATTTTTTTGTTCCGATTTTCTTTGCTTTTGTTTACCTGTGCCATTTGTCATTAACATGCATAAACAATTTAAACAAAATGAATTCTCTGCACATTTAGATTCTTATATGAATATCTAATGTACTAATTGCTTATTATTACTTTCAAAATTAATTTTTTTTTCTCTCTTTTTTTTATAAAATGGCTATAGGGGTGGTTTGGCTCCAATCAAGGATTTTGAAACGATAGCTGACATAGCTGATATTGTCAAAATACCTGTACGAATGTACAAGTCCTCGTAAAGAATATTTAAACAATTTTTTAACATGTAATTTGCAAAACTTACTTTTTATAAAGTTTTCCAACCTTGTATAGCACTTAAAATATTTTTTTAAAACTAGAAAAAAAATTGAGAAACATTTTCAAATAAAATTATTAATAATTTGTTGGCGTTTACGTTTATTTTATGTTGCTTACAATTAAAAAAAAAACTGTTTATAAATGCTCCATAATGCAATATGTTTAAAAAATACTGTTGATGAAATAGTTGCTTTACACTTTTTATTTCACTCTAGAAATCATACTTTGGAAAATTTTCGAATTTCAGATTTAGCTGTAACGAAATAAATTAAATTTTAAAAATATTATAAATTGTTATTGTTAATGTTAAAAATCGTTATTGTTAAAAATATTATAATTGTGAAGGGGCTCAAGAAGAGAAAAAAAGTAAACATGACAATGCAAATTAAAATGCAAACCAAAAAATAAATTAAAAAACTAACATTGGAATTGTCATACAAATCAGTTTATTGTTACAAACTATCAATTAACAATTCAAATACTTAACTATACTTCATAAACGATTTCAGTTCGGATTTGTTTCTGTTCGTTTTACTGTATAAAGTACCGGCTGTACTGGGAGTCTGTAATTATATTGCAATTCGGCAAATTACTACAAAAAATACGGGCACTTAGGGTATCATTGCTTTTTACCGTTAAATCCATTTTTACCGTTTAATCCTCTTTTACCGTAAAATTTTATTCTGTAATTTTTTGCAGAAATATTTACTTAATTACAGTGATTCTGTGAGTACTACTGTAAAAATTTCGGAATAAAATTTTACTTTAAAAATTGATTCTACTGGCATCCTGAGTGCCGGTAACTGTTCAGGTATTTTTTTTTATAGTGTAAATTTTTAATTATTGATTTATGAGTTATATAAACCTTTTTAATTGTTGTTATTTCTTTTATAGTGGAGACAAATCACTCTCATTTAGCGAATGTGCATCTTTGAAAAATAATTTTTGTTCAACGTAGTCTATAATTTAGGTAAAAAATAATAATGCAAATATATAACAAATATTATAATCTATGGAATACTTTCACCGAAAATGTTTCAATTTTGACAGTAAATAAATTAAATAATTATTCTTGTAAAAAATGGGTCAACCCACCCATTTTTCCACTGTCTGTGGGTAAAGATTTACTTCCGAAGCAGGAAAAAAATCGTCTTTTCCAGGATTTTGCTTTTATTTATTTATTTCAAAACTTAACTAGGCCTTCTTTTTCAGTTCCTTCAATTGAAAATTGTTTTCTATGACAAAAATTTAAAGTTTTTAGTTGGCGTTTTTATTGTGATTTTGTTGATGCTCTTTGTCTACCATTAACGTTAAAGAATGTATTCTGTTTAAACACGTTTTTGCCCTGATTAATTTTTTTTTAACGTTTTAACGTTTTACAATCTTATATAGCATCGTTCAGTTCGTTTAAAACTTGAACAGAATGAAGAAGAAAAAAACATTTTCGAATTAGAAAAAATAAGTTTTTGGCTGCAATTAAAAACTTTTACATTACTACTTAACTTTATATTACTGCATACAACTTAAAACAACTGCTTATGAACGTTCCTGTATGCTATATTTTAAAATACAATGCTATTTTTGCTGACACCACTCTATAAAAAGCATGCTCTAAAAACGTTTTAAATTATGAATCATGTATGAATCGTGATAAATTTAATCTAAAAGATTACAAATATGTTCAAAAGGGCTTCGCCATTATTTTTGACATATTCCATCCAATTTATCCAATTAACCGAATTTATTTTTCTGTTAACATAGTTAAGTTATTAATCTAAAATAAGTTATCACTTTAAAAACATTTATTGCCATTTTAGATTTTCAGCGTGATAGGTGCCTGAAAGTAATTTATCATTCAAAGATCTTTTCTACTTTCTATTTTTGATGTTTTTAAACATATTTAAACAGCAATTCTTTCGATTTTAAAAACAGTTGCTCAGCTAAAAAATCTAACAAAGCAATGTATTTTTTGACGAGTTTATACTATTAATATCAATGAAGCTGCAATTTCAACAGCCATTAACCACCATTTAAATTTAAGTTTTATTTTAAATTCTGAGATTCAAAGTTCTGGAAACAACACAATATTCAAACTTCTCTTTTTAACTTTCCATGCTTACAGGCAAGTTTAAAAAGCAATTTAATATTTTCAATACAGTAATCTTACCAAGTAATCAAAAGAAAGCTAATATACTTTTGGATCCGTTTGTTTATGCAATTGAACAACAATCTAAGGACCAACATTTACGATTTAATATTAAGTTCTATTTCAAATCTACCATAAAAACCGTCTAGAAGCAATATAATGCTTAACTTTAATGTTTATATCACCCTGAGAAAAAAGTATGGTCAAAACTACCAGAATACGGTAATATTTACTGTGTTTCTGGCTCTATAAGAACACCAAAAAGCTCGGTAATTTGTATCGAAGCGCTTTGGTAACGATTTTGGTAAAATTAGCAAGCAAATATTGCTTTATAATATGCAGTAAAATTTGGTAAATGTGGTAAAATTTCGTAATTTTATTATAATACCTTAGAGCAGTGTTTTCCAAAGTGTGGTACGCGTACCCCCAGGGGTACGGGAACAGTTTAGCGGGGGTACGCGTTCTAATGCGAAATATTTTGCAACAAACGAAAATTTCAAAAAAATTTATTTAAAAACATGAAAATTTACGATTACATATTTTTCTATTAGCTATTTTTGCAGAGATAACAGTTAATAATTAGTGGTGTCAACAGCCAATAGTGATTTTCAATTTTTGAGCAATTTTTTATAGCAAAAAATGCATTCCATTTTTTATTAGGGGTACAGAGCGTTACGAAAAATTTAGAAAGGATACACAAAAGTCATAAGTTTGGGAAACACTGCCTTAGAGCATAGCATAAAAACCATTTATTTGCTTCAATATACTTTTTAGTTTTCTATTTTTACTAAATGTTAACACAAGAACTATAATTTTGAAAACCATAATTTCCGGTGAAGAGTTACCGTATAAACGGAAGCCGCTATCATATATGAATCGTTTAACTATCGTATAATTTAGTTTCATTAACCGGAATATGCTCTTTTTTCAATGTTTTTACGATAATGTAATGTAGTTTTACCAGAACTTTTTTCTTCGTGATGATCTCAGCAAAATTCGACATTAACGTAAAAAAAAAAAAAAAAAAAAAAAAAAAAAAAGTTTTTGGATGTTTAAAGAACAAATTTAGCATTAATAAAGTACGTTTGTATTTTATTTTCTCTCTTATAGACACTGTACAAAACGTACAATACCGTCCGTATATCTAGACGCAAGACGTCTAATCTCTTTTATCATCATAATCTATTCAAATTAGACTGCATTGTTAGGCATTGTTTCTTGAATAGTAGGGTGACCCGGGGTAATTCACGATCACTCTGTTTGTGGGGTAAATAATGATCACCTAAGTTTTATTTTAAAAAAAAAAAAAATAATATTAATTTTTTTTTAAATTTGAGACATGGACAAGAATGCTTGTACACTTTACTAAAGTATAACTACATTTACTTAATAATAGTTTTTTGTTTAATCTAACAAAATAAGTATCTTTTAAACTGCTTTCTGTATTTTCCATTTCAAAGATGGGCTCCAAAATGTGCACATTTCTGCAAAGACCCCCCCCCCTCCTTCTCTTAATAATAAATATTTTGAGTTACTTTCCTTTTCTTAGACATAAAAGTAGTGTAAGCTTTTGCTTAATTGTTTCACATCTACTGTAAACATTATAATTGATTATAGGAAACTATATCAAATATTGCCCCCTGCAGATGGGGTAATTATTGATCACTGGGGTAATTCTTGATCATTGTCATTTCTTCTTATAAATAGCATATAAAATAGCTAATAAATAGCTAATTGTCTTTTCTTAAATAACAGTTCATATTTATTAAGAGGAACAACAATAAAATATATTTTAACTGACATCACAAAATTTGTTTTTAACTGTATACAAGACTGTATTCTGATTTGCACCATTTCTGGTTTGTTTTACCTTGCTTCTATCTTAATTTTATGTGTGTACATTGTTAGAATAATTTTTAAGTTTATAAATTAGCCTAGTATAAATATGGTGAGAAATTATAAGCCTAAAAAGGATACTAAGCTTCTAGAAAGCAAAATTAGTGAATTTCTTTTAATGATTGAAAATGAAAATTTCAGTGTGAGAGCTGCTGCCAGTGCTGTTGACATACCTTACTTAACTTTACACTTTCCCTTCATGAAGTTAAAAAATCCAGCAAAAGTAACTCATGTGGGAACTCTCTTATATTTCAGCCGAACATGAGAATGAGTTATCTGATTTCCTAAAATGTATGGCACGATGCAAAGATTTTTGAAAATTTAAAGTGTTAATTTTTCTTCGTGCTTTTAAATAAATCGTTTTATTAGCTGCTTAAATATACCCTTTTGGTTTATTTGTTTGATCTTGATGTCTTATTTGTTAATTACCATTATATAATTATTTTTAAACAGCCCTTTTACAATAAAAACAGGTGATCAGTAATTACCCCAGAAGTGATCAGGAATTACCCCAGAAATGATCAAGACCAGGGGTAATTCCTGATCACTAAAAATTTTTAAATCTTTTAAATTCTAATTAGATTTTCAAACAAAAGAAGGTGGCATAGGACGCATCTCATATAGTGTCAAACTTCCAGTAAATATTAAAACTCTATTTTGAATAGTTTTTTCACAAAATAGATGTTTGCATTTTTTGAGCAGGAATTACCCCAGGTCACCCTACATAAAAAAAAAAGTTTTTACAATGATAACGCAAACAATCAATAACGTAAAGTAAATATCAGGTTTCAAAGCATACAAAACATGCATATAATAATAATAATAAAATTAAAAATAATAATTTTCGCTCCGAAGAGCAAAAAGTTTATATATATATATATATATATATATATATATATATATATATATATATATATATATATATATATATATATATATATATATATATATATATATATATATATATATATATATATATATATATATATATATATATATATATATATATATATATATATATATATATATATATATATATATATATATATATATATATATATATATATATATATATATATATATATATATATATATATATATATATATATATATATATATATATATATATATATTACACAGGAGAAATGAACTTTTTCAAATTCTGGGATTAAAAAATTCCAAATCAAAATATGCGATTATTATTTTTCTTTTTAAAGGAGTTACAATTAATGAAAGATCAATAATTAAATAATAATTATAAAAATAATTTTATCCTCTACGAGGAAAAAGCTATTTCCTTTTTTAACAGATTAAGAAAACTCGTAGGGAGAAAAATATAACAAATGTAATACAGAGTTACTTTTTCTACTATGTAGGGGCAATAGAGATGGCGCTGCCTTCCGCTCACTAGGAATGGCATTTGCTCTACCTTTTCTACCCGTCATATTCTCACAGACAGCAGTCAATATCATAGCTCCCGACGCTCACAGCTATTTCATCGACAGCAATGTGGAAGGCTATAAGATTTACCGGCGGGCGCGCTGCGAGGATCACGTGTGTATTTCATTCAATTTCTCGTTAACTTTTAAGACATGAAAAAAGACATATTTCTCGGACGGCGCTTCCACGAGGAACCCAGGGATTTCCAAAACATTTACAATAACCCGGTGGGAAAAAATCCGAACGATGATTTTCTGAACGGTCACCCAAAACCAAACAGTGAAATCGCTGATGTACACTCACATCAGAATGGTTATGCTCAGGAATTTAGGAATGGTTACGTCAAAAATTCCGAAAAAAATCGGGAAATGAGCTCTAACTCTAGTCTGAAGGAAATTCGGGGAGTGAAAAGGAAAATCACCGAGGACAATAACAGGGTGAATAAAATTCCGAAAAAAGAAAGGAAACGATGCAACTCCCCTGAAGTTCCTGCTGGAAGCGTTATCAAGGAGGATCAAGGCAGTTTTTTGTCGGATGATCCCGATCCTGATCCTGTTTCGGGAGAAAGCGTCGGAGACGTTAAGGAGAAAAAACGTCACCCAACTTGTGCAAGATGTAGGAATCACGGTTTTATAACTGCTTTAAAGGACCATAAGCGTTTCTGCGACTGGGCGAATTGTGGGTGTCCTAAATGCTTGCTTGTTAAAGAGCGCCAAGATATAATGGCGAAACAGGTAGCTCTGAGGCGGCAGCAGGCTCAAGATGCGGCGCGGAAAGAACTGGAGAGAAAACAGCGATTATTGAATCATCAGACTGATTCAAATATGATAAGTGAACCAATTCAGAAACCGCCAACCCCTGTCATGACAGAAGCTCAACAAACTGCATCGTCTGCATTCACAATGACGCAAAGTGAGTCAATTTAGTATTTTAGTACTTGAAATATTATTATTTAATAGAAATTTCATAACTATCAAAGCATTAGTTAAAAAATGCTCCCCCTCCCCGCCTCATTATTTGAATCTGCATGAGTTTAAAAAAAAATGAATACCATAAAATCAGTTCTACGATTATTAGCTAAAAAAAAGTTTCAAAAAGGAAAAAAAACAATAAATTAACGGTGAATTTTTTCAACTTTAACAGTATTATTTAGCATAAATCAGAACAGTAAAATTGTTTGAAAAAAATAATAGTGGAGACAATTTTCTTAAAAACGTATATTATTCCATACACATTATATTTAATTTTCCATTATGCTTTTAACTTAAAATTTTAAATAAGTTAATCCTAAATAAATTTTCTAATGAGTTAATCATTTTATGAGTTAATCTTCTAATTTAATGAGTTACCCCTCTAATATAATGAGTTAATCCTTTCAGATTATTTAAAAACCAAATATTTCTATGCAGTAAACCACAAGATATATTTTACTTACATTCGCTTTGCAGCTTCCTTTTTTTTTTATCAAACTAAAAATTTTTTTTAATTCAAAAAGTTACTTGAATATTTTAATATTTATTTATTTCATTTCATTCATTAATATTCACCATTTCCATTTTTTTAAAACGAAACAAACGAACAAAAAAATGCTTAGTTTACAAGCTTAACAAAAAAAAAAAAGAATTTTAAATTTTTTTTTCCACCATGAACTTCTACACCAGTATCCTCAACATCAATTTGATATATATTCTTTATATTGTCGACGTCAATAATATTGCTGTGTAAAAATGAATTACGCTAGCTTTTTACTTAAAGTAAATAAATAGTTACAGCTTTGTAGGGAAGGATTCCTTTAAAAACGAAGAAATTAATGTTTCTCGTTAAACCAAATTAATATTAGTTGATCAAATGTATTTTTCAAAGTCTATTCCTATATAATGATAATTCAGTTTTAATCAATTAACTTTCGTTTCTTCTCATTTACGACTGACATATCTTGAAAATGTGCCCTTTTGAATGAAGTTTTTAATCAGGTATAAAATCTTACAGCTCCAGTTTCTTGGCATTATTTATTAAATTAACTAACACTTGTTTGAAAGACTAATTTGTACTTTATCGCTGAAATACCATTTGTCAAGTACAAAATTACATCAATTGATGATATAATTCAAATATTTATTGTTAATGCAGATCTATATCGTGATACTTTTTTCCGTCAAACATGTATTTACATTAATTTATACAAATGTTTATAAATTAAAATTAATATTTGAAAAAACAATCGCTTAAATCAGTCGATTATATTACAAATCATAATGCCACTTGAGCAGTAAGTATTTTAAAATAACATTGTAAATGTTTAAAAATAAATAAATGCGCAAAAGTAATTCCAAAAAAAAAAAAAAAATGAAAATAAATGCACAAATATTCTCTTATTTTTATTCAACAATATCTTGTTATATTTAAAAAAAATTATGTGTGATCTCTTTCTTTAAAAACAATTAAATTAAAAGATGTGCCCGTTTAAATCCAGTTTGTTTAAATCAGTCGATTCTATCATAATGCCGCTCGTGCAGTAGATAAGTATTTAAAAATAAAATTTTAATTGTTTAAGAGTTAATAAGTATGCACAGGTAATTACAAAAAAAAGAAATGCACAAATATTCTATTATTTTTATTCAACGGTATCTTGTTTTAGTTTTATATTTAAAAAAAAAAAATGATGTGTGATATTTTTCTTTAGAACACTTAATTAAAATGATTGATTATCTTTTAACAAACTGCGTGAATTCCGTCCCCGCACACAATTAAGGTGTAAAATACTGACTTCGAAAACTTGGTTTCGTTTTGCTGTTCAACTATACTTAGGAGAGGGCGCTGGAATAGGTTGAAGCCCTCCTAAGCCTGCAAACTCTCATCAAACCATTCGCATCTTCGCTATCGGAGTGTTATGACTTCGCCAGGTAGTCCGCGACGGTGCGCGCCGGTCGCCAAGTAAACAAAACGGAGCAGCTGATTGTGACGCTCGCATAGGATGAGGAAGAAAACAAAATAAAAAATTAGTTTAAGGAAGGAGAGAGACTAAGTAATAATGAGGAGGCGTGCCTCAGCCAAAAATGACAACTGAAAGCACGTGTTGACAAGGTATACTTGACATGAAGAAAGAAGTGTTGAAAAGATTCCGAGAAACGCCTAAATACAAAAAGAGCAAAAAACATACAGTTAGCGTTATTAAAACAAATATCTGTGATATAACTGAAGGACATATGGATCCTTCATATTCAAATAATACTCCAGAATTAAGTTATAACGTCCACTCTAGAACTAAATTTCATTCTCCTAATTCCAATACCAGCATGCCACCGTCTGGTACTTATTATCCGAATTCCAATTCGAGTGAAGTCAAATTTAAAAGCAGTCCCGCTGCTGTTGGAAGCAGTTCGGCTGAAGTCAGACTTAGGAACGATTCAGGCGAAGTCGGCAGCAGGAATTGCCAAAAAATTCCTGACCCAAGAGAGGGTGGTTCAAGTGATAAGAAAAATTCTAAGAAGCGAACTCCAACTTGTGCAAAATGTAAGAATCACGGTTGTTGTTATACACTTCAGTATCATAAAAAGTACTGTCCGTTCAAAAAATGTCCTTGTCAGAAATGCAGGCTTGTAGATGAAAGACGAAGGATTATGGCACAACAAGTAGCTTTGAGACGACAGCAAGAGCAGGACCAAAAGCTCGGTAGAACAGATTCTTTTTCCCAAGAAGTTATGACGAATCCTGGATTATCGCCGTCGTCGGGGATAATAACACCCAAATCGTCTGCTTTTACACCTACTCAAGGTAAATACATTTTAATAAAAATCACCTAAGGCCAATTTTCTTCTCTTTTAAAAAAAAATCGAATTTCAGTACGTAAATTGTTGAAATATTAATAGTGAACCAACAATGATATTCATATTTTTTATTTCATACCGTAACAAAAAGTTAGAAAAGTTGGTTAAAAAAAATTACATAAAATGCGATCACTATTTAAAATGCATATACAGATAAGAAAATGGGTTAAGTAAAAATGATTGATCAATTACTGTATAAAATATATAACTGTTATATCGTGATCAGAAATTTAAAAAAAATAAAAATAGATTACAATTATTGTTTAAAATACATTTCTATGCGGAGAAAAAAAAAAATTTTTCCATGTTAAGAAAAGCGAAATTTATTTTATTTTATTTATTTATTTACACTTACATTTCATTCTATTTATTTATTTATTATTTAATTAATTAATTTATTTATTTATTTATTTATTTTTATGTTACGATTAAAACTTATTTTTACTTGAAGTATTAACTAGAAAAAGTAAAAACTAAATTTATGTTCAAATTACTCAAACTAACATTAAAGTGAATTTAAATAAATTAAAAAAATTACTTATGATAAATGAGTAAGATATTTTTAAAAAATTGTTTTTGCTCAAAAATAAAACTTTAGTATTGAAATTCTTAACGGGACTGTTTAAACGAAGAAAGTGTATTGTTAAGTGATTTGTTATTAAAGTCTATTGTTATTAGATTAATTTAAGGACAAAATTGAAAGGTAAAGAAACTGCCTTTCATTTTTATTTTAATAATCAAGTTTATTTGAATTTTATTTTAATAGCTGAAAGAGAAAAATTAAGTTTTTATTAATAAACAGAATACATAATAATTTGCATTAATAAAAAAGATTACATAACTTAAATATGTTATAATAAATAATTAAATATAATTATAACATTGTAATTAAATTTTATACTTAATTATGTCTTATAATGTTAATAATAACTTTCTTTTCAAATTTATAATTATAAATGTATGATAAGAATATTTAAAACTATTAAAATATCTTTAAAAAAAAAAAAAAACTAAAATTATTGATCTTCGTTATTCAAATTTTTAAAAGTTAAATGAGCGTACAAGAAAATTAAATGAAGAAAAATCAAATAAATAAATCATTTAAATAAATTTAAAGAAATATAAAGTAAAAAGAGCACTAATAACTAACATTTTAAATCGTATAAATACGCATTAATAAACACTTCGCAATAGGTTAATAAATATATATCAATTAAGTAAAAGATAAATAAACACATTTATTTAAATTAATTTTTAAAATAATGCACAATAGAATTATAAATATAAAATAATAAATATAAATTAATAAATATAAATTACTTAATAACTGTGGATTAATAACTATATAATAAAAAAAGAAAAAAAATGAACAATTGAAAGCTATATCATGCCATTTAAATACATTATTTGAAGTACATGCATATAAATTATATGAATTTAAAAACATATCATTTATTTGTTTATTCTAGAAACATATTATTTATTTGTTTATTCTAAAAACATATTATTTATTTATTCTTACATAATAGCTTTTCAATGTTCTTTGATAATGGATTTAAACTCTTTTTGATAATAGATTTGAAATCTACTGTAATGCAATAATTCTCATTATTCTCATTATCTCTTGCTAAAAATAGCTGTAATATAATGCAAACGAAATAACTCTTTTATGCGCTGCTACTTTAAATCTTAAAACATCCATTATAAAATACAAATAAATGTTTAAAAAATAGTAATTGTAAATTTATGAAGAGTTAAAATATTTTTGCAGTTTTTTAACATCAGATTTTTTTAAAACTAACCTCATTTGATGTACCGTCTTATTTGATATTTAGCAGCAAATTAAAATTCTTTAATTCGAGTTTCACAATTTTAACTCTATTTTTTTGTAAAGTTTTTTTAGGTATTAAGTACCGTTTTATTTTTTATTAAAGTTCATAGTTCGAATGAAAGAAAAAATAAAATTATCACATTTAAAATAAAAATGCTCAGATGTTGCAAAAATAATTCAATAAAAACGTAATACTAGTGCTTAAAATTATACTCGAAGTGGAATAAAAAACGAGAAAATGTTTCTTAAATCAATGAAAATTTTTGCAAACTATGAAATTCTTGATTTAATTAAATTTAAACTCTTAATTAGATATTTTCATTAATATTACTCAAATTTTCCAATAATTAAAAATTTTAGTAGAACTCTTTATGTACAATAAATTACATAATTAGTGCTAAAAGATAATAATTAAAACAGAAAAATCGTTGCTTTTCAAATTGCTAAATTAATTAATTAATTGCTTTTTTAGTAAGGAAATAAATTTCAAATCCTTGTACCATTGAATTAAAAAATTTAAAAAAATCGATAAATTTAAATCCGTAAAGGTACAAAAAAAAAATTCATTATAAAATTTTTACTACCCATCTCAAATGCATGCGTCAAAAACGATAAAATCGCGAAAATTTTAATATGTGATTATTAATAATTTTCGTAGATTAATTATTAATAATCTCATATGTAATTATTAAAATTTTTAATATTAATTATTATATGTGTGTATTACTAATATGAAAAAATGTGTAAATGTACTGCAAGCGTAATTTAACGATTCTCACTTTAAAACTCTGTTTTTGGACGTAAAATTAGTTTTAGACTTAACTAGTGCCTACTAACAAAATCTTCTATTCACAAATATTAATAACGGATCATGAAAAAGAAATTAAACCCATTGCTCGATCGTTAAAAATGTACCTGTGTTCCGATATTTAAATTCGAAAAGAACTGCCCCTTTTTTGTGGTGTTACGTGAGAAATAAATAAAAAGCTCGAGTATAAGCATTTATAACGATATAAAAATTTCATAGTCATAAATAATTACTTATACATATATTTTGTCTGAGAAATGCATGCAAAGTTTAATTTTTAATATGATTTATTACAAACGATATCCCAAGCACAATTTCTGTGAACTGTTTAGATTTCATTCAGGGGTAGAATAAAGTTAAAAAAGAAAAAAAAAAACGTCTTCATAATCTGTGAGTTGGTTTATCAATCAATATTTAGCTGTTTTGAAAAATTTGCTTTTCATTGAAAATGAATAAGCTTATCTTGAAAATGAAATCTTATAATCATTTATAACGATATGAAAATTTCATAGTTATAAATAATTACTTATATTTATATTTTGTCTGAGAAATGTATACTAAGTTTAATTCTTAATATGATTTATTACAAACTAAATTCCAAACACAATTTCTGTGAACTGTTTAGATATCATTCAGGGGTAGAATAATGTTAAAAAAGAAAGAAAAAAACGTCTTCATGATCTGTAGGTTGGTTATCAATCAATATTTAGCTGCTTTGAAAAATTTACTTTTTATTGAAAATAAATGTTTACAGCATTGAAAAAAAAAACGCATCTCCTTTAATATAATTCCTAAAGCGTAAGCGAGCGCTTGTTATATCATCGTTATTAATGTAAATTATTGTTCCGACTTAGAAATAGAAGTTTCAAAATTTGATACAGTGAACACAGTGTAGCAAACTATGTAGAACCAATGCTTATTTGGTTTCAAGGGGGTAACGGAGAGACGTAAAGAGAAATAGTTTTATCCGCGGCGGCGCACAAATAACTGCGCATCTCCGAAGATCCTCAACAAATACGCGGCCGTTATGAACCTTCATTTCTCCTCTCGGCTTCTAACACCGCGTGCGACCGTTTCTCAAATCTCGTGTCTCCTCTTCTATCTAACTCTCCTTCCATCTCCTCCACTCCCCACTGCCATTCAACCCGATCGTTTGGCAGCTTGTCATTTCATCTTATCAACAAATGAAACTGAGTATCATAGGAATCATTTTATTCATGACTGCTATCTGGATAAACTCTGCAGGGATCTGTGGTTTAACTCACTGCACTGCCATCTATCGGTAGTGGATAGCATGAAATCAACCGGAACCGGCTTTACATAACAATCTCGCGTGCCAGCACGTGCCTGGAAGCAGGAAATACAAAATCATGAAGCTGCACATAGCAAGACGATATTTGCAGAAGCGTCAAGAAAACGAAGAAAATCCCGATGATCCTGTTCAAATAAATGAAAACATAGCTCCCCGCGTCGCCCCCCCTCAAACTGACCAACATGAATCACGGCAACCTCCAAGTTGTGCAAGATGTAGGAACCACGGTATTACAATTGCAGTAAAGGGACATAAGAAAAAATGCGCACGCAAGGATTGTAAGTGTAGTAAATGTGATTTAATAACTGCTAGACAAAATATTATGGCTTGTCAAAATAAATTGAATAAAAGTCATCCACCATTTAGCCAGATGGACATGGCTAATAGTTCGGAGGTTATATTGACAGCTAATGTATCGCCTTTAACAGGTGCTCCGACAGTGATTTCACGGCCCTCATCTAATCAGCCTAATTCCGCTTTCAAGCCCATTTATCCCTCTCCGAATGGTGAGTAAAATTTGTCTTAAATTTTATTGTATTTAGCAGGAAATAAAGAAGCGCAAATTATGTACAAACTACTGCTGTTATTTTTGTTGAAAAAGTAGCACTTGTTTTTTTTGTTTTTGTTTTTTTCCAATTAAAAAAGAAATAATAATTCTGATTAGATTAATATTTTCTTACTACTGTTTTTTTTTTTTTTTTTTTTTTTTTTTTTTTTGGAAAAAGAATGACAGTTTGCTATTTTGTTTTCGATTCCAATTAAAAAATAAATAATAATTCTGATTAGATTAATAATTCTGACACAGATTAAGTAATTATATATCTTATTGTGTACTAGAATGTTATTATATTTTCTTACTACTGTTATTTTATTTATTTATTTGGAAGAAGAATGACAGTTTACTATTTGTTTTCGATTTATTTTTGTTGAAAAAGTAGCACTTGTTATTTTTTTTCCAATTAAAAAATAAATAATAATTCTGATTAGATTAATAATTCTGACACAGATTAAGTAATTATGCATTTTATTGTGTACTGGAATGTTATTATATTTTTTTACTACTGATATAAATTATTATTTTTTTTTGGAAAAAGAATGATAGTTTACTATTTGTTTTCGATTAATTATATATTTAATAAATTTCGATAATAATTCTAATTAATTAATAATATAAATAGAGAAGCGCAGATCCATGTTATCTTATTGAGTATCAGAATGTTACTGTTTCTTACTACTGTTATTTTTTGTCGGAAAACAGAATGATTGTTTTATTTTGTTTCCCATTTTATTATGTTTTGTTGTAACAAACAAAAATATTTTACAATTGATTCGTATTAAACAAGACATAAATATTCATGATATTTAGTATAAATATAAATTTATACTGAAAAAGAATTATGTTTTTATAATGTATCGCTAAATTACAATAGTCTCTTACAATTATTTTTGTTGAAAAAATAGTAATTTATTTTTCTTTTCGATTTTAATAAATTAGCTGCAATAAACAAAATATATTTGATAAAATTATTTTATTTATCGTAAAATTAATATGTTTCAGCTGTGGCTGTATTTGCTTATCATGCATATATAAAAATATTACTATTGCGATTTTAACTTTATAATTTTTTGTTTAATTCATGTCTTGGTGTTGCTTTATTCTTATATTTTCAGTTTAGGAATTTTAAAAAGTTCAAGTTTTCATTTCAGCTAGATTTTTAGCAAGCATGTGAAAATGTCGAATAATGTTATTGGGATATTGTTTGCTTTCATATTTTTAAAATAACGTCTCATATTGGATACAATTTAAATGTAAATAATCACATTTTAACTAGTTTAGCATGAAATATACCACCAGTCTGTTTTAAATAAGTCTTCTTCTCAATTTTAGAAGCTCAATGACATAATAAATGGAAAGAATTACGACAATATCTCTTATTACGTTATAAAATTATTTTTAAAAAATTTCTCAGTTTAACTTATCTATTTCAAATTAAAAAAAAAAAAAAAATATATATATATATATATATATATATATATATATATATATATATATATATATATATATATATATATATACGATTTTGATTTTTTGAAGTTATCTTTTGTTTTTGTTATTTATATTAAAAATTAACATTGAATTATCATTTGTAAATTCATATAACCTTTCTTCTATCAATCACATTAATGAATTAATTGTTGAGACTATTTTCCTAATTGATTAGTCATAAATTCATATAAAAAGTTAATTTTTAAGTTAATTTTATTATTCATTTTATTTTGCTTTTTCTTAACCGTTTAACTTTTCGAGAAAGTTACTTAAGTATTAAAGGTAATTTTGCTTTATTATCAGAACTTACAAATAAATTGTGTATATGAACACTGTAATTAATAGTGTGTATTCAATGATTACAAACGTTCCTTGTCAGCTATAATCTTATTAACGCATTAAAAAATGATGATGGTTAGTTTTGTTAGCTAAAGATGAAATTCCGCAGCAGAAATCGTAAATTATTATTATTTTATTATTGAATATTAAATTTATGTGCATGCTTCAACAAAAATACCTATGCGAATCTCATTGGTTACAATTTGCGCCAATAAGAAAGAAAAGCTCTAGTAAAGCTCTACTGTAGATAATGTTTTAACCAATGTAAAGAAGCCTAAAGGGGCCTAAAAAGAGGAAGGGGGAGGTTTTCGGGGTAGGTATTTTATTCGCTAAAAGTGTTTGGTGCTTCAGCTAAGCAAATACTTTCAGAATATTCCGTGAAACTGAATATTAATTATCTGTTGTTTGAATGCTGTTAATTACTATCAATACATTTAATTTAATATATTTTTTGAATAAATTTTATTCACTGGTTTAACATTTCTTAAAATTCGCATTTGATGAAACATAAAATGCATTAAATGTTCAATGTGTGCTCATCATATATGCTTACATCATATTTTAACATATATGCTTTAAAATACTTATAATTATTTTAGAATTTTGTATAAACTGGCTTCAAATTTAATTTAGTTCTGTATCAACATATTAAATATATGAAACATATATAATGCTTAATGCCCTAAAGAAATATAATATTCTGTATTGCATTGCTTTTTGTAAAACACAAAACATTAAACAATGTATCGCTTTTTTGAACTTGGTTTTAAACATAAATAGGTAAGATGTTTAAATAACTTTAAACATTTAGTAAAGCTGAAGTAATTTGAGGAAAAGTAAAAATAAATTAATTAATTAAATCTTATTTATAAACAAATACTCTCTTAATTAAAATAAAACAAAATTATTTGATACAAATCTTACAAGGTTATGCTCTTTTAATTCTTTATTATTTTTATTTTCATTATTTTTTTCAAATTCTTGCTACGTAATCTAATTTTGTTATCAATCTAAGTCTCGATAAAATTAAAATTTTTTTCGATCAAATTAAAATGTTTCAAAAATGTTCTAAAAACTTCTATGAAAACAAGATTGCACAAAAATTTTTTTAGATATATCTTCAGTTTTAATAATTAAGTCTCAAAATTAAAAAAAAAAAAAAAAATAGTAGATCACTTTAAGACTCAAAAAAAATCTTTTTTTTTTTAAAATGTGTTAATCATGTTACTTTGTTGCAAAAAATGCTGCATGTTAGTATTACTAGTTTGTTAAATGTTTATGATTGAAATGTTTTCATATTAAAAAAAGAAGAAGTTTAAGCGATATTGATAAATATTTAAAAAAACAAATGTTCGGAGTCAGAAATGCATTGCTCAAAAGTAAAAAGGAGATAATTAATAAGACGAAAAAGAACGAACAAGAAACAAGACGAAAAAGAAAAAAATAATTATTAATTGATAAGACGAATTTCTCCTAAAGCATTAAAAATAAAGCAACTGTAGTAACTATCGGTCAAATATGGAGAATATATTGGTTACAATTCTTCTTATAGCAGGTTTAAAGCAATGAACATTTTTTTTTAATTGATGAATGCCCCCTCCTATTTTGTAATTTAAAAGAAAATGGTTGAAAACTTTTGTGTTAAACGGAAATTATAAATATTCAAACGTTTTGGGATCAAATTACTCATGCATGAATACTTGCAGAGAAATTTTCAGATACCGAAATAGTATACATAAATTAATTTAAAGTAGTGAAAATCAATGTTACTCCCATTTTTAAGCAGATCTCTTTTTCGTTTTTTTTCTTCTTACTTTAGTAAATAATAAAATAATTAAACTATTATTTATATGGTGATTGCAATTGCTATTAATCTTTATTGTATTTATTTTAAAAAGGAATCGTAAAATTTCAGAAATTAGATTTTATTTTATTTTGCATTATCCTTCCAAAAAAATGCTTATTATATACTTATTTTTATTTATTTATTTGTTTACCAAAATTAAAGTTTAGAGTATATATTTCTAATGATGGTGGATGTTTTAGAGCTTTTGTTGTTTTAGAAAAAGGATAGATGTTAATACAAATTTGGTAACAAATTAAACTAAATTGAAGCTATATTTTTTATTAAAAAATGTACTTTTTATTTATTCTGTTGCAACATTCTTAACCCGATTTTTTTCTTTCTTAAAGGTAGGTTTTTTCATACGAAAAATTAAGCGGAAGTTAATACTAAATTGAGAGAGCTGAAATTTATATAAATTGCTTGCTTTTAATCACATTGAATGGCTTATGAAATCTTAATTTCTTTATCATTTGAACTTGCGCAATTGGATTTTTCAAAACATATTCCGCAACTCTTTTATTTCGCGATTACACGCATAACATAACAGAACTGTACTAGTTAGCTGACAAATTTATTATAATTCGTTTAAAAAATAAAATAAACCGCTAATTGGAATTGTATTGCTACTGTCTCCCTCTATCCCTTATTTATTTTATTTTTGTGTAATTCTATTGTAAAAGTTAGATACTCTTTCCGAAAAAGTATTACGATTTAACTGCTCGAAATTCTATCTTTTGTCTTTCTTTTTAATTGAAGAGGTTGACAAATATTTATTTATTTATTGCTTAAAAACAATTCATAAAAGTTTTGAGACAGTTTTCCAAATGAGAAGTCCCGCTCAAAAGTTTTGAGTAAAGAGTGTCTGGCCTGTCGGAAATTTCCAGACGTAGATCAATACGGCGTAGCTAGTAACTTTGTCTGCTGACCTAGTAGGTGCAATCTCTTTTCCAGACTAACGTCTCGTTTTTGGAATAACGTCTCGTAGACGAGATATTTCCCTACCAACTCCGAAGTTTTTCCCTCTTATGGGGAAAATGGAGGGAAAAGTATTTCGCTCGCTTCGGCTGTCGGATATTTGATGATCTTAAGAGTGATTTAATCTGGACTTGAAATTTGTTTTTTGATACAACTTGATGGATGACTGCATTTTCATTTTTTCTTTATATATATATTTTTTTAAATACAGATAATCGTCTTGAATTTTCGAAACTGTTTTTAAAATTGTATCTTAGTTTGTTTTTATAAAATATATCGAGCTTCTTATTTTAACACTTTCTTTTTGAGTTACAAGTTTTTTTTTTAATTTCTTATGAAAATAAAATAAAAACTATTATTTGTATTATCTTTTATCCACCGCAACTATGTTTATGATTCGATTTATTGCTTTTTAAATTGTTTAATGTTTGTTTTTTTACGATTTGTTGAATTTCAGGAGTGCTTTCAATTACCTTTTGACACGTAAAATAGGGCTTTTACAGAAAGATGTAACATAGTTTCACTATTAATTTCAAGACAGGATTATTGTTTTTTTTGTGCACTATTTGTTTTCATCAAATACTACTATAATATTTGTGTTAATAACTCTATTTTCCTCATATGCTCAGCACTGGAAAATGAGGCCATAGTTGCTATATAAATATTTACTCGCGACAGAAAATTGTTTCATTTGCATTGTAATTTTAATATGTCAATCATTATTTTTTTAAATCAGTATTTTTTTTAATCAATCATCAATTAATCAATTTTTTTAATCAATCGCAAATCATTATTTTTTTTAAACTAACATTTCATAATTATTGATTAAAAATGAGAGAAAAAACATCCATCTTGCATTATTTAAACGGAAAGTTTGTGATTCTTAAAAGTGATTTAATCTTCATATTCTTTTATATTTCTCGATCCTTTTTAGAAGAAGTGCAAGTTCCACGTAAATTTATTCGAAAAATACACTAATTTTCAAATTCAATTTTAAAATTACCTCTATATTTGTTTTTATCGAGTATCAAGTATTTTAAAATTTTACTTGCATTAATATTTTTCTTGCATTATAAAAATTATATTTTATAAAATTTTTCTTGCAATTATCGAAAAATTAATTTAATTTGAAGTTATTTGTTTTATTTGATTCATCGTGATACAGATAATTGAATTTTCATTTTTTTTTCCGTAATGCCTTGATTTTTAAAAAAAAATATTTTTATTATAATGGCAAATTCTTTTGCAATTTTTTTTTAAAAATAAAAATGATGTTAAATAAAATAAAAGCTTGTGAGGATTTCTTTTTTTAAGTTTTCCTACAAAGCAATAATGTTTATGATTCGATTTGGAAAATGTTATTGGTTGTTTTTTTCCCATGTATCGATTTATAGAAACAATTTCAAATATTTAATTTAATTTAATTACACGCGTTCGCGCATTGTGTTTCTTCGTTACGGTTTTCTACGACATTAGTATATATATATATATATATATATATATATATATATATATATATATATATATATATATATATATATATATATATATATATATATATATATATATATATATATATATATATATATATATATATATATATATATATATATATATATTAAACGTTTGTCAGTGGGTAATTTTTTGCGGTTAATGCTAAACACTCTATGTCTTTTGTTATTTACAAAAATTAATTTTCTTACTTTTTAATAAAATGTTTTCGAATGTACATAACAGAATTATCCACACTCTAATTAGCATTTTTTTAGAGGGGGAAAAATTGAGATATTTGTAATACTATTTTTAATTCAGATAAAGTGAGCAAAATAAACTTTCTAAATTTGTTTCAACAACAAAAATTCGAATTCTAGAGTTTTCTGTGCAGGGTTATACTGTAAATAATTCCCGATCAAATTACAGTAAAAAGTACTCACACTAGAGATGCCAGTACTTCCGTTGTCGCAAAAGCTCTTTGTTTTAAATTGAATATAAAAATATTTTATTATTGCATACATAAAAATAAATATTTCTGAGACTTAAAAAAATGTTTTAAATATGATATTTTGTACAGTATTTCATGAAAGCTTGTTATACGTAGTTTATTTTAGTCTCTGTTCGAATTAAACCTTTGGACTACAGATTTTAAAAAAATATAAAAAAGGTTTCCAAATGAGGCTTTACTTTTTGTTATTGTAGCTATACGGAAACAGCTTTCACAGTACCAAACACTAGAATATGAAAATCATGTTATTGTATAAAAATGTGATACCACGGATTAAATTGATTGATAAGAAATGTAATGTAATAGATTCATTAAAACCTTTAGTACAAGTACTATACTGATACGACATGGATTATCATTGTTTGTTTCTAAACTTGTTTTCCACCTATTGAACATATTGTTGTGAACGCTTTTCAATTTTAATTAAATATGAAATCAATTTGTTATTTCTAAAAAAATATATGAATTTTTTTTGTATGAAATTAAAAAAGATAATACATAAAATAAAAAATGAGCGATGTTTTATAAAAACTTGTTGTAATGTAAGGAAATTGCTACTAGGAGAAATTCAGGAGAAAAAGTATTTCAAAGTGATTTGTTTTTATTTGATAATGTATAGTTAATTAGAAATATCATAGGATATAATATTAAGAACTATTATATATGAAATATGATTTTTTTGCGGACTGTTAAACTGTAATTTCGGATGGGTTTGGTTAAAGCAAAAATTAATGTCCTGCAAATTATAATTTCATTGGAAATAAACGGTTAAAATGTTTCAAAAAGCTGTTTTTTATAATTTTGTCACGTTACAAAGTTTGTTTTATCCATGTGGTTAATGCGGATCATGTTCATCAAAGTTTTGTTAATGTGGGAAATTGTATTTTAAAATTAAATTTTTTGTTCACGGTTACTTTATTTGGTGTGTTTAATATTTTTTTGAAAACTTCGTACACGGAGAAAAAAATTCTGGACAAATTACCGTACTGTATGGTGGTGGCACTCCTGGTAAAAAGGAAAAGAGTAAATAAACATAATGTTGTTTAATTGAACTAAAATTTAGGGTATTTGAACAAGTAGTTTGATAATTGTACTGTTCATATGGCAACGGTTTGCCGGAAATTAGGATTTTCAAAATCATAGTTCTTTTTCACCCACATTTAGTAAAAAATAAAAAATTTAAAAATAAATTTGACCGAATGAATTGTTTTTATGGTATACTCTAAGGTATAAAGATGAAATTATCACATTTTGCCTCATTTACTACATTTTTTCTCTTATTATAAAACCATATTTTATTGATTATTTTACCGAAGCGTTTTGGTAAAAATTACCGAGTTTTTTTGGTGCTCCCATAAAACTAAGTTAGAAACATTAACCGTAATCTGGTAGTTTCGACCATACTTTTTTCTCAATGCACTATGTCGGACACCTTATAAAAATGTTAACTTACTTTCATGTATTATTTATCTTATTTTCAACGCAAATTGTACGCAATTTTTTAAAATAATAGGAGCCTCCGTCCGTCAATCCACTTAATTGCTTTTGATTCATCGTCCATATTTTTTTACAAATCACTGAACATTTTTTCCCCTTCATAATATACAATTATTGTAGCTTTATGTAAGAACATTGTGTTAATACGTTAATCGTAACGGAATAGACAATTAACGAGATTTTAAAAATAATCATTAGTATTTGAACAAAAGAAATTTATCTAAGGAATACAGATTGTGAAACTCGATAAGAAGAAATAAATAAGATGTAATTTTACTCGTTGATGAGATTCATAACAATTCAAATAGGGAACTATTTTTTCATCGCTCTTTATTAAGTAATTTTTATTTCTGAAATCTTACTATAAATGTTAAGATTTATATCTCACAGCATGTAATTTCTCTCTCTCTTGTTATTTTAAATGGCCTCTACTCGAGGGCGATCTTATGAAGTGAAGAAATAGAGATCTAAGAGAAAAATAATTTTTTTTTATAATAATGGATAAATTATTAATCTTTAAAGCAAAAAATTGAAAAAAGATCACGAAAAAGCATTGAAATTCGCAATAAGTTCACTAACAAAAATGGCTCATTCAGCACGTCAAATTTTAAGTCAGTGGTTGCACTTTAGCAACCTAAAAATGGACCAAACATGTTATTTTCTTCCCCACGAGTTTAAGAGTTAATAATTCTCTAACTAATTGTGGAATCTTAATTATATATATATATATATATATATATATATATATATATATATATATATATATATATATATATATATATATATATATATATATATACTCCCTTTACTTTCCCCTCCCCTCTGCATATCTTCGAATTTTCTAGTCTCTAAATATTATAGAATTTCTGCAGAAAAGCAAAATGTCACATAGAGCAAGAAAAAGTGAAAAAAAATTTCAAGTATAAGCACTTAAAATTGCAGTAACTTTCGAAAAAATTGGAATTTTGAAAGAAAAAAAAGCTGTTTTAAGTTCATACACAAATATAGCCCTTACAGCATATCAAATTTTAAATTAGTAGTTGCATTCCTTTGGCCTGTAGAGCAGCCAGTGTGGTATTTTTTCTTAGAAGTTCATTAGCTCTTAATTCTCGAACTAACAATCGAATGTTACATTTCTTTCTTCCATTGTATTCACTGCCCATTTTCCTACATTTTTTAATAATTTAATGTTTCTAAGTCTTTTAGTTTTTGTGCAGTAAAACAAAATGTAACGTTAAGTTGAACACCCAAAACAGCGATGCGGTGACCCTTACGATTTTTTATTATAGAGATTTTTAATATTTTTTTCTTTCTTTACCTCTTTGCTTTCATTTTTTTTTCGAACAGTTTCACGTTCATAAATTTTTTTCCTGCGCAATATCTTTTTTAAAACTCATGCTCATAAAACTGGTTTAAATAGCTCTTTATTGCTGCATATTTATTTTTATAAGAATCATTATTGCATCGTAGAGAAATAAATACATTATCTTTATTGCAAAAATCACATAGCTGACTAAACAATGAAACTGAAATAGAAAATAAAGAATAATTACATAATTCACCGCTCTAAACAAATAGCGCTACTCTCCTATTGACGTAACATTAAATCCCTCTTAAAGGGATTTTACATAATGCGCCAATCGAAAACTATGTTGTTCTCCGAACTTTCTCCATATCAATTAAAAGAATTTGATTAAAAATAATAATAATAGCACCACTACAATTTATTTACTGTTCTAATCTACATGTATAAATGTAAATGTAAGAATTTATTGAATCCCGCAACAGCGCCAGCTATAACAGAGTAAATGTTATTGGAACTTCAAAACGAGACATGATGGGAGAATAATCCAGGCAAAATTCAGACGGTGTCTGAGTTTGGAGGTTATAGCGAGCGTAAACAACCTTTTCCCAAAGTTCGCCGTTCCGTCGCAGAAAGTTCCTGTGTCTGTCTTTATTTTCTCTATAGCTGTGACGTCAGATACTTCAAGCGATAATTCGCGTTCCAAAAAAGATTTAATTTTTTTTCCTTCCATTTATTTCTTTTATTTAGTCAACACTTTATTTCTATGTTTTGTTACACATTATTTTGGTAGAGAGCTTAGCCTTTATAAGAGGATTTGTTTAGCTTATATTAAATTCTCATGCTTTATATTAATCAATACTTTTGTAACTAATCATCTTCTCTTTTTTTATCTAAACAATTTACGTTTACCCAGCTTTTTTTAATCTCCATTCTTGGTTTGATTATTATTATTCTTTTTATTTAAATTTTTCATTTTTATCCAGAAATTCCTACTTCGGTCTTAATTTTTTTTTTTTTTAATTTTTTTTTTGCTACTTTTATCGATAAATTGCGCAACTTTTAGAATTAATTGCATAATTTACTTAATTTATTTTAAAGTTACCCATTATTGTATAAGTTTAAAAATTTTCCTACTATTACTTATTTATTTATTGTTAATTAATCATAAGGAATTAAACTTGTTAATTATAGAAAGGGTATGATCCTGTCCTTTAATTAATTGCCTTATTTGCTTTATCACTTTAAAGTTACATATTCATTGTATAAATTTAAAAATTGTCTCACTATTAATTATTCGTAAATTGTTATAAATTGATTACCCTGAATACCGAATTATAATGAATTAAATTACCTATTTATATTACGGGTATGATTACGGTGAAGATCTTTGTTCGGTTTAGTTGACCTAAATTTGTTTATAGTTTCAATTTTCAAAATCTTTGAACTATAAATTCATACTGTGTGCTTACGAATGATGTCTTTGTAAAATGAATATGTTTGAGAATAGTTTTCAATAATTTAAACCTTTATGTCAGGATTGCGTTCATTTAGTCGGTGCGTTTATTTTCGAACATAGTCTGTCTTTGTACCAGAGCTGGCTAAATAATCTCAAAAGTTGAAGCGGTTGGAGGGCATGAAAAATACACATTTAATGTTTTATAGTATATGTTTTCAACATAACAATATCATTTATGCGGTAAGTTTTTCAATTATTTCTATGCCCTCTCCTCTCCAAATAATTAGACAAAAGGAACATTTATTTTTAAATCGAGATGATCATTAAAAAAACATTTGATCTTCAAATATTGCCTGACTTTTTACCAGAGCTGAAATAAATCCAAATAATAAATCATAAATGCTAAAGAAATATTTTTTCTGCATAGACGTTCGAAGACAATGTTTTTTTGAAAAAAGAGTGAGATTTCTTAGAATACGTTAATTTGTTATGATATTTAATACGATTAGTGACACAAAAATTTAAAAGTCTACAAACGAAGACAAAAATTCAATTTAAATAATATTTTAAATTTAAAAAAAACTATAAAATACATTTTGTAGTTCAAAAATTTAAATTCTTACTGTTTACAATGATTTTTCATAAATTTTTAGTAGAAAGTAAATAATAAATCGGATGTTTGGAAACTTGCACTAATTTTTCAAATTCTTGTTTCATTGCTTGAGGTATATTTTATTATTATATTATAAATTTCCAAATTGTTCTTAGCGGTATTTATTTTTAATCATAATCACCATAAAACTTAGACTTTACTAAATATGATAAAAAATGTTATTGATGGTTTAAAATTTACAAGTGATGATATGATAAGTTTTATATAATATGAAATGATTTGAAATTAATTTTGAAAAGTTTAATAATTTTTTCACACATATATAAGAGTTATTATCAGAGTAAGCTAAAGGAAAACTGATATACCATTTGTATACTGATATACCTGAATACCATTTGTTCTAATGATCTGATTTTTACATTTTAATACCAATCTTAATAGTTCTAAGAATTATCGTCACGTATACTAATTAATTAAACTAACTAGTAATTAAATTACAGAATCACTCAAAAAAGCTCTGAATAAACATTTTTTTCTCTCTCGGCAGACTTATTTTTATGTGGGGAGGGGGAGCTGTAATCTTGTAACACTTTCCCAATATTTTAATCAAGAGAGGGATCGAAGGTTTTGGTCTCACTTTAATGTCATTGAATATTCCACCATATTTCGGAAACTTTTTAAGCGAATCGAAAAAATTAAATTGCACGCAATTATAAAATCTATTTATACAGAAATTTTGAATTGTGAGGTAGACAAATATTCCATCATTTACATAATTTTTAATGATAAAATACAAAATTTGACTGAAATTGATAAATTAGTTCTTCAGAAGTAAATTAAAAGACAAAAAACCTTTTTTGAAATTTTAGCTTTAAATTTAAGCTTGATTGATTCGCTCACATTTGTAATTTGACTTTTGTAATTGTAATTTGACTTTTAAAATTATAGGAAAATTTGTGTACTTTAAAATTCAAGAATATTCTGTAATGTAAGTTTAATTTTAGCTACTAAATTGTTTTATTTTTGAAATTCAGTAATTTAAAATTTCCGAATATTATGATTTTCTTGTCATATTAAAAATTTTTTTTTCAATTATTTCTTAGTATGTAAATGAATAGTGAACTAATGAAATTGTGTACCTACAAATTTACCTTATAATTATACATACGCAATTGATGCTATAATATGTAAACGTATAGTTAATTTATGAATTTGTGTATATCTATAAATTACTCCTAGAATTATCTTTACGTAGTTGATAATATGCCATAATAAGGAAAATAAAGTATAATTATAAATTAGAATAATTAATGTATAAATATATTAATTTTTCATAAAAATTATAAAATTAATATATAAATATATTAATTTTTCATAAAAATTATAAAATTAATATATAAATATATTAATTTTTCATGACATATTATATCATTTCTCAAAGAATTTACTTGTTTTATTAAGAAAAAACCAAATATATTTCAAAATATTCAATATCGAAATAAATTTGCTTAAAATATTTTTGTAATTTTATATACATATACGCAAAATAAAATAAATTGAACTGTCTACTTATTGTTATTTAAAGCTTACGTAACTTATGCACTGTAATATTTATAAGTGTCTATGATGTTTATTGCTATGAAATCTACTTTTAAAAATGCAATGTTAGTTCACTTTACGAACTAATTTTATATTAGTTAATAGTTATAAAATGAACATCCGCAAAATAAACATAAACTTTCAAATGCCAATGAGTTTTTTTATTATTTATTTATTATTATTATTTTTAATTGACATAGTGCTGTCATGGGAAATAATTTGTCCGTAGAGAAGAATTCGAGAGAATAATGTACGCTTCAGTAAATTATTAATGGTTCTTATTATGGCCTGTAGATGGCAGCACTACGGAACTTAAATGGGACCGCGTGCTGCAATAGATTTGTTTTAAAACTAGAAAGAAACAAAGAATTTGAAGTATTTTTTGAGAGACAAACTGTAAATATTTCTATTTAAGAAATCTATTTGATTTTGTAATTAAATGTTCTTAAAAGAATCATAGTTGAAGTTGATTTTTATAACTAATTTAAGTTAATAATTTATTATGCTAAAAATTCTTTAATTAAAAACATATTTTATACATTATTAATTGTAATAAATATTGTTTAAAAAATACAAAATTTCGTAGATAATTTAACTTATTGTTATAGTTATTTTCACTTTCTAAGTATTTCATTAGCTAGTGACATAACACATAAAATTTGATTAAAAACTATTGGATTTAGCCGCTTGGGGGCACTGTAAGCTGTCTTGTGATGTACGTATATTAAATAAATTCCATATTGTTTAGATGTTACTTCTATGGTTATGGCATGTCTTTTTTTAAAAGCTATTTGCATCTAGCATCATTAATATTGTTACAAGTTTAATTTTTTGATATATTGTAGTATTTATTTGGAATAATAGAAGTTTCAGTCTTTACATTGTATCTTCCAAAAAAGGATAATTTTTTTTAATAAAAATATTCTTTAATTTGTTTTAAAAGTAAAACTGAATCTTAACAAGCGAAACATTTTTTTTTATTCTTCCTTATAGTTTTAAATTAATTCATATACTTAATCCTCTCTCGCTTAGGGTAGCATCTGAGATACATAATTTGGACTATTCTTTCAAATATCCTTTTTTTCTTTTTATTTGAGATTTTTTTTTCTAACACACCACATACACGAACACTTTTATTTTTTATTTATTCATTATTATTATCTTAAATGGGCATTTTTATTGCGGTTTTTTTTAATTATTATTATTATTAGTAGTAGTAATAAAACTTTGCAAATATTTGGTCTATTTCAATTTTAATTTTTTTTTTTTTTTTAAGTAATTGAGAAATTCTTCCAGTGTAGAACGGTATTAAAACGAAAAAGAAATTGAATTTAAATAAACGGAATGGAATCATTTAATTTATTAATTATTATTATTTATTATCATTATTTATTATATTTAAATATTCATTATTTCTCAATATCATTATTTATTAATTTTATCACTAAAATTACAACGCTTGATGACAATTAACACGGTAGAGTATGTATAAGAATAAGGTGTAAGATATTTCATAACCAGGATTTGTGGTAACTGTTTTCCGACTCTTAAAGATAATTATTTTCTCATTAATCTTGGCGAAATTTCGGTCGAGCATCTTAAATTTCAGTAAACAAATGTTCGTGACACAGACTGCGAGAGAAATCGAAGTTGACTGCCCCATTAGGTTGTCCCAACTCTTCTTCAATGAGTTACGGCGAGATGACACCTGGAATAGTTTCAGACAGTGTCTAGTCGATGTTTATTTGCAGGCGATTCTGCACACTCCCCCCTTTTTATTCCAGCTTATGCACGGTAGAGCACCCACTTCTTATATCACGTCCACGTCATCTTCATTTTTTTTAAAAAATTGTTTTTGCATAAAATGTTCTAAGAATTAGAAATCTTAAGTAAAATCAAGTATTAGTTAGATTGAATTATTCTTTCGTACTTTTCAGCGTAACTGTCTACAATGAAAATCAATGTTGTCTTGATAGTCTAGACATGGTTCATTAAAACTTTATTTAACTTCGTGGGAGGAGTTTTAGTTGTACAAGAGTTTTTTTTTTCTTTCTGTTATGAAACTTAACAACAACAAAAAAATTTAATAAAGAGATTTGTCAAACTGTCACCCTTCTTTGGGTTTTTATTATTTTTAGTATAAGAAAGAATGCAGTTCATTACTTCATATTCCGAAAATCTTCAATAATAATTAAAAAGTTACTCGACTTATTTAATATTTAAAAGGTTTTAAGTAATTGTCCGAGACATAATTAATGTAATTTATTATGACATATATAAGAACGTTACTTAGTGGTTTAAATTTAAATGCATGCAGTGTTTGTGGCAGGCCCCACCTAGGAAAAATTCGTATATATATATATATATATATATATATATATATATATATATATATATATATATATATATATATATATATATATATATATATATATATATATATATATAAATCCATTTCTTATTTTTACTCCACTCCACGCCGATAAGTTTGTTTTCTGCTTTCTTTTATTTCAAACTCATTTTCAACTGCATTTTATTTTTTAGCGATATAGACACATTATAAATAGTAATTCTTATATTAGAATAATTATTCTTTATTCAGAAATATCGCATTTATCGTAAAGGATGTGTCCTGTTGAAGACCTTTACGTTTTCCCATTAAAAGTTTTTTTATTTGATTATTCTTTTTTGTATATATATATATATATATATATATATATATATATATATTGCTTTTATAATATGAACTATAATACAGTGAAACCTCACATTACGCATTACGGGCACTACTATGAAACGGGCGTCTCTCATTACGAGCATTATTTTAATTCCTCGTAAATCTTTGATGAATAAATCCTTAAATATTCTCTCTGCAAAACGTATACTCCCGTAACCGGACGTGGAGTGTAATTTATGCCCTGAAACGTAATTTTCAATTTCTTCATCACTTTTTTCTACATTTGAAAAAAAAAATCCTTTCGTGGTTTAATTAAATAGATATAGTTTTCTTTCTCTCCGTATTTGTAGAGAAATTTTTTGCTGTACTGTTGTTTGGATCAAAATTACTAAATTGAACATTGCTAACCGCAAAATCAAACAGTTCAGTCCTTTGCCTGTTATAATATAAATAAACAAAATGCCAATAAAATGTCTATCAAGAAAAACTAGATGCTGCCACGATAGTGTATGGACTTACTTCATTACTTATTCGGTATCACTTGGACGAAACATTTTTAGTTTTTGGAATTGTTTTAAATAAACCTTACTCTCTTCCAAACCGTTCCGAACAAGCAATAATGCGTTTTTAAATTTAATTATTTATTTGAAATAATCATTTTTCTTTTATAACCGTCGTTTAACAACCGACACAATTTTTGGCTTCACGACCGCTGATGTTCAACTACGTAGTCTTGTAATTTTGAACCCAATCCAGAAGACAAGGGAACTCCTGGATCAAGTATTGGGAGAAATTTGTGTTCATGGAGGACTTTTTGATGGCACTAACAAGCATTTGCTTTGCATGGAGAAGGAAGACTACGAAAACTTCCAACGGTTAGCCTGACGGTAAAGGGACTCTAAATCCGTCTACCACTGAGGATATTTCATGTCAGCACTGTGGTTGGTGCAAGCCGGGTGCGGAATTCCTATCGACCACCTATCGCTGGGAAATGAACCTGGTTTACCTCATTGGAAGGCGAACGCTCTATCCCCTAAGCGGCTCTAAATGATCAGTTTGTAGTGCTTCGGTAGATTATCTGGATAGCATAATATTATTAGTCTGAATAACACAAGTTTTTAATTCCCAAAATTTGGAATCTCGCTGATAGAATTTCACTAATAGCAAATTATAGTTAAAGTAATTTGATTTCATGTTGTCTGATTCATGAAGTTCGAAATATATAAACTATTTGATTATCGACAGTTTGTTTTGTCTGAAACGATATAGGAATAAAACGTGATTAACATAACAATTTTCATGAAATGGAATATTCCCATTGTAATAGAAAAAAAGATGATGACAACTTTATGATATTATGCTGCTTTTTTTCTTTCTCTTTATTCTTTTCTTTGTCAGCTGCCATATTGACGCTTTTTTTCTTTTTTTGGTAATAGTTCAATACATTTATTTGTTCAATATGTTTCCACAATTTGTAATAAAAAAAAGACTTTCAAATATAATGAAATTTTATGAGTGGTTTATATAGCCTCGCACATTTAACCTTCTCTTAATCAAATATAGTTTAAGATAGTTTATACATTAATTTTTTGATCAAAATAATAATATTTGCAAGTGTACATCAACTGAATATGGAATAGAGGGAAAATACAATCTAATGCAAATAAAATAAGTAAAGATTCAACTGCATTTTCTGTAATAAGAATGTTAGTTGTACAATTAAATACAAGCAATAATAAAAATTGGAAGAAAAAAGTAAGCGGTCAATTTGTCTTAGGAGAAAAAATTCTCTATTTATATAAAAGCGAAAGTCTGTCTGGATATGTTCGCTAATGACCCGAGAACGGGAGCACCGAGATGGATCATGTTTTTTCTCAGCATTTTGCTCATTTTCAAGGGGGCAGGATATTATAAATAATCACCTCTCTCCGGTATTATGTGGTTCGGGCTCAGAATCGAATATACGAAATTGCATTGATGAAGACCATTGTCAGAGATTAAAATGTACGTTGTCATAGAAACAGCATTTTTACAAAATACTTTTTAAAAAATAGACGATTCTTAACCACTAGAAAAAAATAAATGTCTTTAAAGCTCGTTAAACTCATAGTTTACGTGCAAATGTAAAGCTTTTTGGAAACAAATATGCAAGCTGTCGAATATTCGAGAAATATTATATTTGATCGTCAGTGGTAATGTTAAACATAATATTACATAAATATACATCTTATTCGTCCAAACGGTATTTCAATTTCAAAGCTTTTAAATTCATTAAATTCTAATACTAAAACATTTCAATACTAACTATTAATAATAATAATTACCAGTTTAGCACTTTTTTGTTCACGAGTTTCAAATCCTCAAACTTTATATTCTTATAATTCAAATAAAAATATCATAAACTTTATAAAAAATAATCACTACGTACTATGAAGCCAAGTTCGCCAACGTTTAGGCCAAGTTCGTATTCGCCAAGTTCGCAACGTGACTATTATTTTATCCCTTCAACATCAGGTTCTGATTTACACTGGTTACGGGCTAAAGTTAATACAAATAGGTGTATCGAATATGACGTTATCGTAAATATTATACAAAACGATAATTGGGTACTTGCACTTCAAGAGGAAAAAGACAACCAATACCCACGCATGTGACCTATGACGTTAGCACCAGCTAATCTTTATCAGCAACATGGAGTATTTAAGTTAAACTAAGTTTCTCTGCATAACTTAAAATGTTAATTAACGTTAAGTTAATAAAATACAGAACCGTATCACTCATCGAATTTGCTGAAATATAACTCTTTCTAGTCTACTTCTTTTACTTAACTTAGATTTATTATATGTGTATGTATTTTATTATAACCGTGATATATTTTTATTTTGTGTACCTGGCAACTTCGACGCATAATAAGTTTGTTTATGTTCTACATGACTTCTTGCCTGTCTTTGTGTTAATTCTTTGTGTAAATATATAGTGGAAGAATTGAAAACTTTATGAAAGAATCTTTGTGTAAGAATATAGGCTATGTGTTACTTAAAAGAATTGATACTTGTCTCACAAATAGTACCTTATAGTAATTGGTACTTTCACTCTTTTACATCTGTGTTTTCTTTTAATGTTCATTATTTAGTACCAACAGTTAAAACGTTAGAGACAAAACAGAAACCAAAACAGTAACAGTTGATACTTTCACTCTTTTACATCTGTGTTTTCTTTTAAAGTTTATTATTCAGTACCAACAGTTAAAACAGTTAGAGACAAAACAGTAACAGCTAACAGTTAGTTAGTGTTAAAGACTTGGTGTAATATAATAAGTCGGAGTTTTTTAAATTATTTAAGAGAGCCTTTTTTAAAGGCTTTTTGATGAAAAACACGATTTCCTTGTAGAAAATTAAATGCTTGTATGCCATCTAGTGAAAACTCGAGAAGCTTATTATGCACCCATCTGAAAAAAACACTAAAGCGAATTTTAATAGAAAAAGTGCCGTCTTTCAGAGAAATGTGGCTTATTGAGCCCTAGTCTATCAGTTGTACCATTATATCTAATAAAATTAAAGATTAAAATTCATTCCAGTATTTATTTTTAAGATTTTGCTTTAAGGTCTCTAATGTTATTGCGAAAAATCTAAATTATATAGATAAATATATAATCAAATTCATTAAAAAAGTTGATTTCATTTGTGTAGTTTTCATGAAGTTGTGTAGCAAGAACCAATACAGCAATCGTGTAGTTTTTTTGAATTCGTAAGTAACTACCGGTTGAAAATGACAAAGGAGAAAGATGAGAACATTGAAAAAAATTTCCTTTCAACTGACTTTCCTAAAAAAAGAGGATCTTGCATCCCTTTTTGAAATCTCTTCCTGAAAATATTATACCTTCCTCATAAAAACCGACTCCCTTACAGCATCATTCGTTAACATTCCTGTAAGTTGACTAACGGGTTAAATAAGGTGGACTCGAATTAGGAATTGTTTCTGGGATAAAGCACGAGTTTGTCAGTTTTGTTTTTAGCAATGAGACCGAGAAGGTTTTAAATCGTTCGATGCTATTTCTTTTTACTTATCCAGCTTACTTTTCGATTCATTACTATTTATTTCAATAATATGAGAAGTGCAACATAGCATATTCCTTTCCAAAAGAAGAGGGAAAATAATCGTAAATATCTTCTGTACATTTCTTTCAATGATATTTGTGCAAATATATTCATTTTCTAGTCAAATGCCAAAGCATTTGACTAGAAAAGGAATAAATTTTACATCTTTTACAAAATGAATATTGTAAAAGGTTGTTTCATGTTTCCATATGATAGATGCATTTAAATTCATTCACGCATTCGTAATGTCTTTTTTTTTTTTTTTTTTTTTTTTTTTTGCCAAAGTGATGTTACATGCTGTATTAGTCACGCCAACCTAATAGTATAGTAATAATATTTTTAAAAAAAACCGTCTCACATTTTTCAGAAAAGCTTAATCTTTTTTATTTATTTATTTTTTTAAAATTATAATCGTGAGCCGCGGTGGCTCAGGGGATAGAGCGTTCGCATTCCAATGCGGTGAACAGGTTTTGAATCCCAGTCGATACGAATTCCGGCTTGCACCGACTACAGTGCTGACGTGAACTATCCTCAGTGGTAGACGGAACATGGGTTAGAGTCCCCTTCCAGTCGGGATGATCGTGGGAGGTTCTCGTGGTCTTCCTCTCCACGTAACGCAAATGGGGGTTAGCTCCATCAAAAAGTCCTGCACGAAGACAAATTTCTCCCAATACTCGATCCAGGAGTTCACTAGTCTTCTGGATTGGGTTTAAAATTATAAGGCTACGGAGTTGAACGTTAGTAGACGTAAACCCATAAAATTGGGTCGGCTGTTCAACGACGGTTATAAAATATTAAAATTATAAAAATAAAATAATAATCATTGTTAATTAGAGGAATTTTATCATAAATTTAATAATTATAATAAAAATCTATGATGACAGAAAATTTATGAAAATGTATAAAGATCATGGTGAGGATGATCAAAACATTTGCTGATTTATAGATAATTTATTTAATACAATTTTATGAATGGAACTTTTCTAAATAGTTTTATATTTTAAAAAAATAATTACAAGATAAAATAATAAAAATAAAATTAATTTATTTAATTATAAATTAGAGACATTTTGTTAGTAGTTATAAATTGGAAAACTAACTTTTATTTGGATATGATAAACAGATTGCAATTTTTGCGTTACGATGAATATGAAGCTAAATATTGCTCAGCACCTCTCATCAAACAATTTAGCTATTCTCTAAAAGCATAACAAGATCGTCTATGACTTTAAAATTTACCCAAAGTTTTTCTGCAAGTAAATAATCTATTTAATTATAAATTAGAGTAAATAATTTATTTAATTATAAATTAGAGACATTTTGTAAGTAGTGTTAAATTGGAAACCTAATTTTAGTTTTGATCTTGATTTATGAGAAACGGATTGCCATTTTTGCATTAAAGTAAATGAAAGGCAAAATATTGCTAATTTGAGATTTAAATTTATAACCGTCGTTGAGCAGCCGACCCAATTTTTGGGTTTGCGACTACTTATGTTCAGCTCCGTAGCCTTGTAATTTTGAACCCAATTCAGAAGACAAGGAAACTTCTGGATCAAGTATTGGGAGAAATTTGCTTCGCGGAGGACTTTTTGATGGAACTAAGCCGCATTTGTGTTACATGGCGAGGAAGAACACGAGAACCTCCCACTTTTAGCCTGACGTGCAAAGGGACTTAAACCCATGATCTGTCAACCCCTGGGGATATTTTACGTCATTATGTATTCGGTGCAAGCCGGATGAGGATTCGTATCAACCAGCCATCGCTGCTCTAAATATTGCTAGTGCCATAACTAAGCACCCACCATCAAACCTCTTGTTTTAATTGGGCATTTTTCCCCCAACTTCAATGCAAAGTAAATGATTAACTGCCCTACTTGTCATAAACTACTCTTTCAAAACAATTTAGCAGTTTTACCTTTTATATTCTCTAAAAGCATAACAAGGTCGTTAACGACTTCAAAATACACCCAATGTTTTTATACAACCTATTACAGCTTTTCAAAGTATACCCTAAGTTCGTTAAGCTTTTGATACTTCAACTCAAAACACAGTCAAGGCTTTTTCTTTCTTATCGGTACATAAACAAGCAATAACAAATCCGGTTGTTAGTTAAAAGAGACAAAACCAGTTTAAACTGATAAGGTAACTACATCTTTTCCCTTGCGTTGCTCACCGGAATATTTTATTGCTCATTAAAGAGTTTATTTTGGTGAAAGACCATCACTATTAATGCTTGTCCTGAAGAAGAATGCATTTATCCGGTTTAAAATTAAAATAATGAATAGTTTTTTCTCTCTTTTTAATGGTGGGATAGTTATTCATACCATCTCATCGCATATAATTATGCTTTTGAAGACCGATTAAACATATATGGGGTCTTTGAAGATAATTTTGTCGGTCAATTCATATCACTTCAATTTTTTTTTAGAAAATATTTAGAGAATTGTTTTCATAAAAAGCTTTTAAAATGCTTATTCTACATTTTGTGAAAATATATTAGTTGGTATCATTAATTTTTCTCATTTGAAAAGAATTAAGTTTAAAAAATTTCTTCTTAACGGATTAAATTGTGTGTATTTTGCTGATTGTTATTTGTTTTTACCACAAATTTAGTTTATGAAAGTGGCATGGATTTTGGGTAACTTTATACATTTTCCCATCCCCTCACTTAAAGCATTGCGTATCATTTTACGTTATCGTAATATAATTAATGAAATAATCGTAATATAATTAATCGTTATCGTAATATAATTAAAGTAATTATAATTAATGAAATACAGCATGAAATAGCGGTGACTTTTTCTGCGTTAAAGGTAAAATCTTCTTAACAATGCTCTCTTACAAACAATAATTTTTCATATAGCCGTTGTTTAGATCTAAGAAAAGCAGTTATTCACCATATTCCTTTAATTTATAAAAGCATGGTTAGGAAATTTATGAATTAATGCATGGTTATTAAATAAAGGTTGAAAAACCGGTGACTTTTTCTGCGTTAAAGGTAAAATCTTCCTAACTATGTTCACTTACGAATTCCCAAACTTGCAGTTGTTTAGATCGTAGAAAAGCACTTATTCGTCATTGAAATCCCTTTAATTTACAAAATCTATCATTGATAAATTTTTGAATATGAATGGGAAAAAAAAATTTCTTTTAATTTTATATTTTAGTTCAAATATAATTCTGATAATCTAAAGAAAATTTAGTAGCTATTAGACTGTTTTTTTTTTTAAATTAATAAATGTCAAAATGTAATTTTGCTTGTAGTTGAAGTGCCAGAAAAAAAAAATTATAAAAGGGACACCAGGGTCCCATCTGCGTTAAAGGGTTAAATGAATTTTTAAGGAGTAGCTATACCATTCTATTTACTCTCTAAAGGGGTTTGGGATAAAAAAGTGATAAAAATATACTTATTTTAAAAAGGGGACATTTTAATTTCGAATAATCTCTACTCAGAGGGGGAAAATTGAAAGGAAATGTTCAAGGAAATGACATTTCCTTCGAAAAATGAAAACATGTTTCGTAATCATGCCTGTCTACCAGACAAAAAGAAACAAAGTAGCTATTTCCACCAATCGATAAGCCTGCGTCTGCCAGACATAAGAAACATAGTAACAACTTCACCCAATCAATGGCGAGTGCTGTTCTGCGCAGACCGGTCCGAATAGCACCAACCCTCCCCTTTTTAAAAAGCCTTAGATTTCACAACATCTTTTCCAAACATCTTCATTCTCGAACCCCTTCCTCCAGAAACTACTTTGCAACCGCGAGAATCTGTGGCGGTAATCAACGTGAAATGAAATTATCCATTTGAAATTCGAATTGGGAAGGAAAAAAAACTCCTCCAATTGAAAAGTTTTATTGTCTTTGACATGTCTTTATCAAAAGTCAAGCTAACGAAGTCTGGATCAGATTTATCCAAAGGATTAAACTGCGCAGTGACTAATAAGGTGGAAGGTGGTTCGAATCCTCGACGACCAAAATGTACAACATGTAGGAATCACGGTATAATTGTTGATAAAAAGGACCACATAAATTTCTGTGAAACTAAAAAGTGTAGGTGTCCAAAGTGCATTTTGATTGTGAAAAGACGCGAGGTAATGCGTTGTTTAGTGGCTTTGAAAAGAGAACAGGATCAAGATCTGCGATTGGGTATAACGCGTATAAGAGAAGATTTGGGCTCGGAGGAATGCTCCATAGTACTTGCGAAACGAGAACGCAAGTCCTTATTTGGTTTGTCTGCTTTTAAGACAAGTATGTTATTTACTTTTTTTTAAATTATTTTTATGTTCTGTATCTTCCTGATTTATTTATTTCCCTCTCTCTTTTTTTTACAGTTTGTTGTCCGTCAATTTCACATAGAAACTGCACTGTAAAAAAATCTAGATCAAATTATAGTTTAAAGCAGGGGTCCCCAACCTTTTTGTACCTAAGAGCAAATACCAGAATATCGGTCGAGTGGCGGGCACCATTAATTTTTGCAAGATAAATTTATAGTTGGTAGACATAGGAAATAATATACACTGCATGTAATGCACAAAAAATTTTATTTAACATATGAATATAATTAGTATTAATATCCTTGAGTAAAATAAATTATTACGAAATTGCTTGAAAAACATACAAAGTATAAGAGTTCATATATTCAATTCGCGAGTGGTCAGCTATATTTTGCTTTGTGCTTATATCTGTGGGAATGGAGATCCTTTTCCTGGCGATTTCTATTTTGGTTAGGTTTATCATCCATATTGAGAAAGCAAAACAAATTATATAACGTTTTATGGGAAAATTGAAAACAGAAATATTTTATTGTTGAGCACAAGTAGCGGGCGCACCTAAACCGATCGAAGGGCGCCATGGTGCCCGCGGGCATAGGGTTGGGGACCCCTGTAAAGTAACGGCTCTTTGGTGCGTCATCCGTAAAATCCATCCTACTGTATATCCTATTTTTACCCTAAAATAGTATACCGTAAATTTTAAAGTAATATTTCGAGTAATTTTAAGGTAATTATTACTGTAAAAATTGCGGAGGTATATCGGATATTTTTTATTGCTCGACATGTTCCGATGAAAATGGAATTTACGGTAAAACGTCCCGGCACTTCTTATGCCGATGTTTTCTACCGTAATTTGATTTGGAAATTTTTTTTACAGTGCATGTCATGTTACCGACTATTATTTTGTAATTGAATAAGGAAGTAATGTAAAACATTCTGAATATTAATTCCATGCCTAAATGCTGTTGAACGATCGCGAGTGCGATGACGAATTACTCGTCGTCAGTCAACAACGTTTGAGCATGAAAAGACGAGTTAACTTATCGTCGATTAAAAGTTAATTAAAAGAACTTGTAGTTATTTTGTTATTATGAAATCTAACAATAACTTAATATTATATAAACCAACAATTACTCAATAGGATTTTGAAATTTTGTTTCCTCCTATGTATGTCACCCACAAAAATAACCAGAATTCCCCACTTTTTTTTTCTTTCTTTCTTCCATTTTTTTCTATTTTTTAAGTTCTTCATTTAAGTTTACACTTATTTTAAAGAGAGATCGGATCAATAATGACATCTCAGAAAATATTTTCAGTCGTTTCTTTTAGGTATTTCATTTTAGATTTACAACAATGCGCCGTCCTACAAAACTAACACAACAAAGAAATGCAAATAAGTAGTATAAAGAAAAGTTGAATTTAAATTCGTATAAAATTTTAACGTATACAAATTTTTTTCTCATTAATTTTATTTTTTAGCGAAGGTGCAACGTGTTTAATTTTTAAAAAAAAACACTGCAGCTTTAAAACAACTTATTTTAAAAAGTATAAAATAAATTGAAACCCTATATTTGTTCTGAATTTTATATGAAACAAAAAAAAAAAATTCAAAATACAAATTGTTCCACTTTTTTTCGTTATTCTTTTTTCATAATTTTTTAAACTGATATTTATGAAACTTTTTAGCATATTAACTGTTTTTATTATTTATTCCAAAACATATCTTTTGCTTTTTATACAGTAGATCAAATATTTTAAGTTATTTTAAATAAGAACACAATAGTGATTTCTTAACAATATTCTACTTAAAGATAAAATATATCCTAACTGATTTTATGAAGACATATTTTACTAATATCTCTTACGTGAAACTTTTAACGCTAATTAAATTCATCACAATCTAAATTTTCGATTTATTAATTCGATTTATTAATATTCGATTATTTTTTTAATTTATTTAAGGGTTTAAAATGTTGGAATTATTTCTTGGTTTTTTACTCTGATGATTTTTCATAAATTACTTATTCGTATTTCACAGAAATTGACTTAGAATTAGCTATCTTTTGACAGATTGTTTAATAAACATAGAGTTGAAATTGAAATAATTAAAGCATGTATCACATTAAAAAAAAAACGTTTTTGTGTCGAAAAAGTATGGTAAAAAAAAAGTATGGTCAAAACTGCCAAAATATGGTATAAGTCGATACTTTTATTACGTGATTAACATAAGATTTATCAAATTTACAAACTATTAAACTAGTTGAATATTTTTAATGGTTCTCTTAATTTGCTAAATTTTATTTTTCGTATGCAATTATCTTTGTGTAAACAAATTTAATAATTGTGTTTAAAGAAAATTAAATTCGCTTAAAAAGGTTCTCAAACTATTGCGAAATACGCTAAAAAGAAAATTAACATAAGGGGGTCCAAACTTCGGATCGCTCTCTTAACCAAACTATGGGGACCATATTTCACAGATTGCAGCCCTCTAGGATTGCAGCCTGTATTTTGGGGGTCAGAAATCTGAATCCGTCGAGAAAAAAAAAGGTATGTTTATTCAGAGCGCTTTTGTGTCTGATTTCGTAATTCTGATTATTAGATCAAAGGGTATTCAAAGTAGTCTTCTTCTTTTTTTCTTTTTTCGCATTGTACATTTTCTAGATATCAATTTTTTTATTTTTTTATTTTTAATTTTACACTGATTTTGAATTTGTAGTCCCTCAGGACCGCTTTTAGTAGAAAGTTCCTAAGACTTACCGCATCTCTCTATGGTAGCACCAAAAAGCTCGACACATTTCTTTCGAAGAACTTTGATAATAATTTTGATAAAATTTGATAAATGGGGCAAAATTAGATAGTTTTATGATGATACCTTAGAGCATGGCATAAAAACCATTTTTTCCGGTAAATTTACTTTTCAATTTTTTATTTTACTAAATTTGTAATAATAAGAACTCTTAATTTTGAAAATCAGAATTTCCGGAAAATCGCTACCATACGAATGGAAAAATACCGCATATTTTGATTTTATTAAACAAAATTATGTTTCTTCTTTTTTTCTTCTTCTTTTTTTGAATTAGAAATGTTAAAACCATACAGTGCGATAATTTTACCTGAATTTGTTTCTCTGTGAATAAAGCGCATTGAATGTGACATTACTGTTATTAGATTAAGATTTAAGTTTTTGATATTCAAGATCAAGTATTTTATTAAAATTAACTTTGAAAAACTTCTCTTTTAACAAACAAAGAGTTAAAATTAAAATACGAAAAGCGTATGATTTTAAAAATAAAATAAAGAGAGGCATTTTGTATTTACAATAAGAGACAAATTTTTGAAAAAAGGGGGATAATAATAACCAAGATGTTTATTACTTTTCTTTTAACAAACAAAATTACGATATTATAATTAGCTTTTTTATTTTAAAATTAAATTAGAGCAAAAAGAATTTGCGTTTAAAATAAACGACAATGGAAGAAAGGTAATAAGAATTAACCTGTTTGTAATCAATCCATTTTTTACTTCAATATAAGTTTTTTTTTTTTTTTTTTTTTTTTTTTTTTAACAAAGAGCTGAAATTAAAATAAGTACGGAGTATCATTTTAAAAACTAAGAAAAGGAAAGAAGTTTTTTTTTCTACTGTAAGGGGCAATGAAAGAATTTGTTTCTTGTTTTATTGTTTTTTACCTAAACTTGTTACAAACTAAGATTTGATATTAAAACATGTAACGCGTTTTATTTTAAAACTAAAAGAGAAAGATTTTTATGTCTAGAATCAGGAACGAAAGAAAATTAATTTAATAGGCATCAACCTGTTGTACTCAACGTTCATAATAGCTTATAATCTTAGAATTCCTCATAGTCCTTACAATTTGTTAACTCTTCTATAGTTTATTTAAAAAACTGTTGACATTAGTCCAAATATAGATTATTTTGCCCTGCGAAATTAAATGTGTATCCGAATAAATTATTCTATAATATCTAAACGATTCTACATTCACTGGAAAAAAAGTATGATCAAAACTACCAAAATATGGTAAAATTTGTCGTGGTTCTGACTCTGGGGAACAATAAAAGGATCGGCAATTTTTACCGAGGAGCTTTGGTATTGATTTTGGTAAAATCAGCAATAAAATGTGGTTTTATAATATAGGTTAAAACTTGGTTAATAATATCAATATACCTTAGAACATGATATAAAAACTAAAAACCATTTATTCGGATAAATCTATTTTTTAGATTTGTATTTTTTACTTGAAGTGCGGTAAGCCGTTGTGATTAGTAATAAGAACTAAAATTTTGAAAACCAGAATTTGCCCGAAACCGTTACTATATGAACGAAAAAATTGCCAAATGGATTGCCTTGATACCGAATATTTTAATTTTTACTACCGTAATTATTATTATTTATTATTATTTTATTTGTATTTATTAGAAATGCCTTTACCATACAGTTCTGTAACTTCACCAGAATCTTTTTTCTTCCTTCTGTGTTTAATTCTAAGAGCTATCGTATGAAATCCCATTGCTGATCTTCAGTTTATAAAACTCTTGTGTCTTATCCTAGCGACTAGCCTGGTGATAGAAATAATAAAATGCTGAATAAATTTATCAAATTCTAAATTATGTGAATTTTGCTTAATTTACTTAAGTCCAATTAAAATTATTATACACGGTGAAATTAAATGTGCGTACAAATGAATTATTATATATAATCTTAACTATTTTACATTTAATTCGAAAAGCTATCAGATAAATTGCTTATCTTCAATTCATTAAAATCTTGCATCTTCTCTTAGTTGCTAAACAGGTGATAGAAATAATTAAATAAAATATAAATGAATGGATTTAATCAAATTCTAAATTATACGAATTCTGTTTAATTTACCTTCGTCCAAATATAAAATTAGTGCATGTGTTGAAAATAATGTGCACGCAAATAAATTATTCTACATAATCTAAACTATTCTAAGTTTATTCGAAAAGTTATCAGGGGAATAGAATAGCTTCAGTTCATGAAATTCTTGGGCCAGATTCTAGAGATAGAAATAGTAATAAAATAGGACAAAACTAAATGAATCTATCCAATTTTAAAATAGGTGCATTCTGTTAAACTACATTTATATAAATATAAAATTATTATGCACGGTGAAACTAAATTTGCATTCAAATGAATTATTCTATATAATCTATGCATTTAATTCGAAAAGTTATCAGATAAATATCTTCAGTTCATTAAATTCCCTGGTTACTGAACGAGTGATAAAAATAATTGATAAAATTGAGTGATGTATAATCTAATCGAATTCTTAATTTATGTGCATTCTGTTTAATTTACCCTAGTCCAAATACAAAATTATTACAGACAATGAAACTAAATTTACATGCAATTAAAATATTTTACTTATTCTAATTCGAATGGACATTTATTCGAAAAGCTATCAGTTATCTTCAGTTCATAAGATTCTTTAACCATATCCCAGCGATAGAAATAATAAATAGGACAAAACTAAATGAATCTATCCGATTCTAAAATATATGCGTTCTGTTTAATTACATTTATCCTAATATAAAATTAATTTGAACGACAAAATTAAATGTATTTGTCTACTTTTTTATTTTATTGGAAAGGCTATCAGCGCTTATCTTCAGAAATTCTTGCGTCATTGGTATCGTCGGAAGGGCGCTCGGAAAAAGAAGTGCCGTAAAACTGAGTGACAGGTTGAGAGGTGAGCTAACAGGGAAAACTTTTATTGCGCGCGCGCGTTTTCTTTCTCCCCAAGAGAGAGAGAGGTTGGAGAAAATCTGTGATCAACAGAGATCGGAAAGAGGAAGGTAGGGGTGGCCGTACATCACGTGACTCGCATTGGAGCTCCAGGGAGGAAAAGGAAGCCACTATTCCAACCAACCAAGACGGGGCGTCCACTCAAAACCGTGATGAAGTCACGGGTCTTCATGCAGTCCAGAGCGCGTCTACTTCAAACCGTCACTCTGCAACCGCTGCGGCGAAGCGTGAGCGGCATGGATCTACAAGTGCGATCGGTTCTGAAAAAACGATTGTCCTCGCATGATGATGACAGCAGCGATTACTTGGAGGATCAGTCCGTCAGATCCAAATCTGAGAGTGAAGATGGGGAGGAGGGTAGTCCTAATTCCATATCGGTGACAGTATCTGGTGGGGAGCTGATCCGAAGAAGATCCACTAGTCCCTGTTCCAGTACCACAATTACAGGACATACTCAGTTAGCCATGGTGAATTATTACTCAGCGGCCTCCGGTGCTCAGGTGGCGCCCACTTCAAGCCAGTGTCCGGCCGCAAGCCCCGATAACGGAGCGAAACGGCCAACGGCTGTCGTGCCCCCTGCCAACAATGCCGGACCCGGGGGTGCACGCAAACCTAAATGTGCAAGGTGTCGAAATCACAGAATAACTGCTACAGTAAAGGGACATAAACGTTACTGCCCCTTTAGAAATTGCAGATGTGCCAAGTGCATTCTTATAGCGGAGAGGCAGAGGGTGATGGCCCAACAGGTGGCCCTACGTAGGGCGCAGGCTCAGGATGAACTTATGGGCCGTGTACCCCCAGAAGAAGACAATATGCCGGGAAATTCTTCCCCTACCTCCCCGTCCAGTAAAGACACAATGTATGGATTGGGATCATCTCTTACATCAGCGTTTACGATGAAAGGAGGTAGGTTTATTCTTTAATAATCTATCAAGTATACCTAATGTGAAATCAAGACGCAATAATTTATTCAATTGTCATATTTACATAAAAATTTACCTACATATTGATGTAAACTACAATTTTTTTCCCTACTAATTTTTCGAGTTTATAAAAATTTATCTACAGAAAATGAATAAATAGATCGGCGTTGATTCATCAATAGGCATAGAATTTTACTGCGAATATATTTACTCTAAATCAAACTAGTATCTTCTTATTTATTTATGTTTTACTTTAACAGTTCTAAAATTAACTTATCAAATAATTGAAAAATGTAACGTATTAGAATATAATAAAAAAAGCATTTTAAAATATTTAATGTGTTACCATGAATGTGTAAATAATATATATATATATATATATATATATATATATATATATATATATATATATATATATATATATATATATATATATATATATATATATATATATATATATATATATATATATATATATATATATATATATATATATATATATAATATATATATATATATATATATATTATAGCAATTAATTTTGATCATGTGGGAATTTTTTTACCTTTGCCAATAGGATAATATGTATGGTATTTGTGTTGATTCATCAATAAAACCATAAAAATATTTACTTTATTTCAAACTGTCATCCTCTTATTTTTATGGGGTTTTTTTTCTGAAGTAAAGAACTTAACAAATTTTTAAAGAATATAACATTTTGCTTTCAAAATAACATTCGAAATTTGATGGATGAAATTGCTTAAAATAAACACATATATATCTTTACTTTGTCTACATAATTTAAATATCAAGTAAGAAATTATAAAATGATTTTGGCTAGTGAGCAATTTAACAATTATTATGTTTACATAACACTTATAAAGGAAATGAACATGATCATGTTAACTGTATTTAATTATCTGTGATAATGAAATTTTAATAAATCATTTTATACCTTTATTTATTTATATTTTAAACATTCATCTATGGAAATTAAACACCAAGCAAATATCTATAGATCGGTGATAATTTATCAGTAGGAATCTGATTCACATATTTACTCTTTACCAAATAATTGATATTCTCTTATTTTGATCAGCATTCGAATCATTGATTTTTTTTTTTTTAAGGAATGTAACGTGATCGAAGACAATAAGAACATTTTATGACATTTAATGTTACCGTGAATATGTAAATAACATTTTCCAAGTATTGTATTTCCATAAATACATTTGTTTTTTAATGGCTTAAGTATGCCGATAAACATAGATAACTTTGTTTTGTCTATTATATAATTATTAAAAACCAAGGTAAGAAAAATTTAAAAAGCAAGCAAATTTTCCTTTCTAAAAAAATCATTAATCATTAAATCGTCCTTGAAAGGCAGATCTTCGATTTTAAATTTGCATAACTATTGTGTAACTTTAAACTATTTCAGATTGATTTTATTGCTCAATCTAACTGGTTTTATTTATTGAAAGCGATTTCAGAGCAGTTAGGATGTTTTTTAAACCGCGTAGTTCATCTAATAACAATTAGTATTGTTAATACATTATTAGCAATGCTTTAAAGGCATGTATATGGCGAACCCATTTATTAAATTAAGTCCATCATGCTTAATAAAAAACTTAGTTTATTTTCATGCCACTAAAGTTTATACTACTGTTGGATTAACTTTTTATATAATATGCTAAACTATAGGTTTATATTATCGTACTAACATTTCCTTTAAAATTCTTATTTGTACATTTTTATTACTGATAATACTAACTTTCTATTTAGCATTCTAATCCAATTTATTACTGCTGTCAGTAACATTTCATTAATTATTCCAATTATTGCATTTTTATGCTGATAACTTTTCAGTTAATATTCTAAACTATGCAATTATGTTTCTGTTAATTGAAAATTTCCTTTCACTTTTTATCTTAAGTCCCAACTTATGTATTTTTATTATTAGATATATTTCATTTCATATTCTAATCCATACAATTTTATTACTGTTAAGATGAACTTTCCTTTCACTTTTCATCTTAAGTCGCAACTTATGTATTTTTATTATTAGATACATTTCATTTCATATTCTAATCCATTCAATTTTATTGCTGTTTGTATGAACTTTAAATTTAATATAGCAATTTAAACATATATATGACTATTAAAATTAATTATTTATAATCTTAATTTATTCACTTTTATTACTTTAGTAAATTTAAACAAAAGTTATTTTATTTACTATTCAGATTTATACTTTTTTATATAAGTTATTTTATCTCGAAAAAATGTCTTTTTTTTTTTTTAGATATTTCTTTAAAATAGAATTGAAAAAGTGATGAACTAAACTTAATTTCGGGGCTGACATACTGTATGCAAAATTCATAAGATGTTTAGCAAAAAAAAGTTTCCAATGAACTCATTCGAGAAGTTTCAAAAATTTAAACGTTAAATTATCTATAAAATCTACTTTTAACAGATCATCTAATAGTATTTTGAAAAAGAAAATAAATAAATAAAATAAAATAAATTAATAACCAGCTTTTGGATTGTCATATATTCCTCTTATTTCAATAGTTCATTTTGAAGACTTTAATTAATGCAGACATTTAAAGCTTGTTTTTATTTTGTATATACAAGTAGTAACGAATGTATTTGTTTGTCACGGATACAAGAATTGTTTCGCTTTTTTGTTTTTATTATTAGAATAAAAACACATATTTACATTAATTGCCGTCTCAAAGATTCAGGATGTGAGCTGAAAGCTCTGAATATCCGCCTTTGCCGTACTTTAAAATAAGCGAGATTGCAGTTACTTTTAATCATAAAAAAAGAACACGTTTTAATATCAGATTCTCAGAAAGAAGTTCTAAATTTTTGTGTCATGAATAAATTGAAGAGAGGTATTTTTAAAGTTGTTTAGTCACATTTAATTCATTAAACATTTATGCACTTTGTGCTTTTTTAAAAAAATAAATAAATAAATAAAAATTCTAATGCCATTTCTGAATTTTTTCCTTTTGAGCTATTACACTGGCGTGTTTTTAAAAATAAAAAAAATCAATAAAAATAACTGATTTAAAAATGTATGATTTAAAAATGTATTTTTTTTTTTTGCTTCTAGTTACAATATATACATCAGTTTTGTCAGTTATACACTTTTTATGATATCATAATTAACGTGCAAAATAGTGCCTACCTAAGGTTGTTTATTCCCTAATGATAAATTGCGAAATTTATCTAAGAAATGCTTTTTTTTCTGCAAGAAATCTGCAAAGAAAAAAAAAATAGATTTCATATTGCACACAGTTTATAAAGTTAATTGAAGTTTCTATTAATTTATTTTTTACTTTTACTGCATAAATTTTTTTGGTACATTAATGGAGTTTAGCTACATCTTATTTTATTCAGGCATAAAATGTTACAAATTAAGAAAAAGAACATTGCTTTGCGTAAAAACTATTGCCCAAAGGAAACTTTATTTCTTATTTTAAAGTTTTGTCATTTATAAATATGTAACACCAATGCGCCTTCTTAACAATAAATTCTTAAACACAAATAGATTATTAGTTATGCCAGGTCTAAAAGCTAATTTTAAGTGTATTTCATGCAAAATAAGATTTATAATTTTTATTAAACATTTTTTAAAGGAAATCACTGAAATCACGCAAAAGTAATTAACTTTAACATTGTGCTTTCATAACCTATGTAAATTTGTAAGACGGATTTGAATTAAGAATTCGACAACTATCAAGGAATGCTTTTTTAAAACTCAAAATGTTTTACTGTTTTGATGTACAAAATTCGCGAAATTTTTAAAGAACAGACTACATATAAACATTGTATTTGACACGCAAATTTGAGTTGTAGAGAATATCTGAATCTTTAATTTAATTTTTTTATACATGTCTCATTCGTTTTATCATTTTTAATCTAGTTCTATACATAGTTTTATGTAATATATTAGTTCTATATTCTATTTTATCGTAAAAGGAAAAAACATTTTAGGGGAAGAACAAATTTTGTTGAATTATTGTTAATTCAAAAAAGTACTATAAAGAGTTAACTGTCAAATATATTTGAAAAGAGTTTGCCGTTTAAGATATTTATTAATTATGTGTCTGTTTTTAAAAAAAAAATATTTAAAAAAATAGTAATGTACAATATTTAATTAATGATATTTAAGTCTAAATAATATTAAGGAAAACTTGCAGGTTAATTGGAACTTCATATATATTATTGAGTTTCTGTTTTTTTTTAATTAATTAATCTTGTTTATAATAAAGTAGCTCTATAGTAGTTCTATCTTTATAATGCAAAAATAAGAATATGTTTTTTTGAATCCAGTGCAACAAATTACTACTACCAAATACACAAATATATCCCTTTGCTCTCGAGGTTTATTCAAAGGTTAAAAAAAAAAACTTATGTAACTTATTAACTTATTATTATTTAAACTACTATGAGAAAACAAATATATGATCAAAACTACAAGAATATGGTAAAATTTACCGTGTTTCTGGTTCTATGGAAACACCAAAAAGCACGATTATTTTTACTGAAAAGGATTTCGGTAATGATTTGATAATGAGTTAGGTAAAATCATGAATAAAATTATTGTTAAAATTTAGTGAATGTGTCAAAATTTGATATTTTGATTGATTGATTTTTTTATTTGATTTTATCATGATATCTTAGATCATGGAATTAAAAGCCCTTCATTTCGGTAAAATTTTCTTTTTAGTTTTGTATTTTGTATTAAATGTGTGGTTATAAGAACTGTAATTTTAAAAACCAGAATTTTCGGTAAACCGTCACCATATGAATGAAGAAATTACCAAATGAATGGTTTGAATACGGCATATTTTTTTTTTACAACCAGAATTATGCTTATCTTTTTTATTTGGAATGATTTCTTTTTTACCTTTACCTGTCAGTTATGTAATGTTAGTTACTGTCATGTCATCGTATAAAGTTAAAGTTACTAAATGTTACACATATACGTTTACCGCTTTGTAGATGGTAGTCGTGATTGCGATAAATTTTATCCAGAGTAAAGGGTTAGGCTTAATAATGTTGACATAAAATAGACGGTTATTTAACTAATGTGTTTGTATAAATGTTCGAAGTCATGCTTAGTTGATGCTTTTGTTAAAATAGAATAAGTTATCTAAATATATACTGTCAATGCTGTGTTATGTATTGCCGAAATTGTATAAAATTTTATTCTAACATTTGTTCAAAACTCGTTAAAATTATTTGGTATCTAATCTTGAATGTTTGGTTATTTTTTCTTTCTTTGAGGAAATTTCTGTTTAGCATTAATTTATTTTTTGCGAATTGTTTCAGAAACTTTGTGCTAGAAGATTGTATTTAATATGTGAATGCATTTTAAATATTTCGTATTTAATAAATAAGTTCTTCATATGCAATTTAAATACTATTTGAATGTTTCTGTTATAATGTCATAAGACTAACAAGTCATGTGCTAAAAGACTTAAATATGAACAAAATACAATTTCAGTTTGTTTTTCCCTTAAGTTTATTATAAGGTTTTTGACTTAGTGAAAATAACTCTATTTTTTTGTTTATTAATTCCAAATTATTTTTTAAAACTTGTAGCACAGGAGTTTACGCACTTACAATATTTTATAATTTAATTGTGCATAGAAATTTCTCTTCAATTTTTCTTCTTCCTGTTTAAAATATTTCAGTAAATTAAGAGTTCAAATAGTTTTCAGATAAAATTTGCTATTAATCTGTAGTTTAAAAAAGATATAATGCCAAGCATTTTCTGTAATTCCTTCTATTCAAACTGTGATGGATTTTCTTACTGGCTTGATAATTTTGTTTAAATGAAATCAAGGCCCGATTTGTGATGATAAGTTCGCCGCAAATTTGAATGATTTCATGGTTGTGTCGCAGTATTTTTACGGTACGTCTTAATAAAGACTATTACGAAAGAAAAATCGATGAAAGCTTAACGAAATATAAAATCAATACTATTTAACCAAATATCCAACAAAGGATAGGGTATACTTTATAAAAAAAAAAGAGCAAAAAACAACTTTCATTTGTCCTTTATTCACTTTGTTTTTTTACTTTAGTCAACGAAATATATTTAAACACGATACAGAAATTTGAAGTTTAAACAGTATAAATGTTTTATCCCTATTTTAATAGTTCAAAATAATGAATACTCTTTTATTTTGAAATGCAGCATTACTATACGTTGGATGTAACTACGATTATTAGTAATGAGTTTTAGCTCATATCAATAAACTTTATGAAAGATTTATTGCAATAATCCAATGTAAATTTAGTCTGACTAAGTGATTTAGCCTTCACACGGTACCTAATATCTGTCACTGCACTTTTCTTAACTAGCCTAATGGTATTCAAACTGATTTGCTTAAACTGACTAAGATTATTCCCTAGCATTGCAAAATGTCTGCGACATTTGCAAAGAGACATTTCTTATATATATATATATATATATATATATATATATATATATATATATATATATATATATATATATATATATATATATATATATATATATATATATATATATATATATATATATATATACCGGCGTATTTTTATTTATTTTATTCGATTCAAGCTATAAGCACCACTTCAAATATTTACCTCTTCGCTAATTTCACTAACTGTTTACTTATTATACTTTTAAATCTAAAACCGCATCTTGTTACACGCCGGTAAGTTTGAATACTTTTTCTTTTATTTCATAACTTTTCAACTATATGTTTTTTGCGATATCGACACATATAAAGAATAATTTTTATCTTAGGATAATTATTCTTTATTCAGAAATATCGCATTTATAGCAATAGATGTGTCTTGATAACGACTATTGCTTTTACCATTCTTGTTTCTCTACAATTTAGTCTTTTTATTCAGGTTTTTCATGTTAATTTGTGTATATATATATATATACTCCTTTTACAGTTTGTTGCACTTAGTGTTTGATGCTACGAAATTAGATACGAATGCCAAAAATACAACGCGCCGGAATTTCCCATGACATAATATCAAACAGAAGCGTCACACGCAACAAAAAATCCATTTCGTTGCAAAAAACTGTGCAACGACAGACGAGAACAAGCACTTGGAATGAAAAATTGCACCAACTGTATACAAAGAAGTCGAAAAAAACAACATTTCCAAGTGTTTGAACAAAGGGCGCAATGCTTGTCACGAACCCATCTAAAGATATTGAACTGTGAAATAAATTTGTTCAGATTCGAATCCTGGGAAGTGCTCTATTAAGCTAGATTCTTTTTCACGACACTCCCCTCGTTTGCAACAAATATGGACGGGACATTTTGATTTAATGGTCACTGTGACCGAAAAGAAGTAACTACAAATAACAACTGCAACAATTGAATGTAAATTCCATTGTGGTCAACAAACAAATGGCGCCCATTTAAAGGTATGGGAATGCATGATTTTCACCTTTCCCCAGAGCTTACCGCATTATTTTTACAACATTGAAAACAAAGAAAATGTAGAAAATGTTTCCTTTCTTTGTCTGAAGTTTTCCTTTGACGGAATGAACTTAGCACGATTTTGATAGCTATGATTCTGAAAGAAAATTAAAAAGGTTCGATTTCTTTTAACAGCCGTGAGAAATAATATCCGCTATCCAATAAAAAATATTCGAAATTTGTCGGTTACATTTTTATTTAATAATCGTCCCAAACTCAATTCCGATCTTATAAACGGTAGAAGGGACATATGTTCAATTTTTGGATTCTTAATTTTGTACTTCACACTGTTAGAAACATCTGTTTTAAATTAAACCGAAAAACATTGAATCTGCAAATTTTCTGCATCCTTAAAAGGGTATTACATTTAACTACTTTTAACTCTACTTTTAACTTTACATTTAACTCTTCACTTTGGGTTCGTTCAGTAGTATCGTTCTAATAAAATTAGTGTGGTTTAATTTGCTCGAAAATATAGTTCTCTCTGCCCTTTTGTTAAGGTTACAGCAAATATAAACATAATACTTCAACGCGTTTCAAAATTTTCTAACAATATAGAGATTAGGGATATTTCTAGAATTCTTTTTTAATATTTTGTATTTTGTGTAAAAATACTCCTTTCTTCCCATATAATTAAACCGTAATTTTTTTAAATAGAAATTTTGCAGAAAAAATAACATTATTGAATTTAATGGATAAGTTTTGGAAATTTAATGACGATGATTTACTTTATATTCGATCAATTACATCCAAGTAAGAACAGCAAAGCCCATTATCATTTAGTTTTCGTACACATCCACAGTTTTATATCCTATTCTGCTTATAATTTTTATTTTATTTTTACAGTAAAAAATTAACTTTCTAATGCTTTTTTTAATAACTATCAATTATTATTACTCAATACTATACTATATACAATATTAATACTCAATTTATTATTAGAAGAATATTAAATAAACTAATATTCTTCTTTAATTTTGTACTGGAAGAACATTAAATTAACTAGTATTCTTCTTTATAATGTTAACACGTTATTTTTTAAACCCATAACATGAGGCATCCATAAATATTATTATGAATTTTCAATAAGTTGCTATCTCAAAATTCGTTTTTAAAAACGCATCCTAATGATATATTTTATTATTTTCTTTATAATTTCTAACTATATGTCATTACTACATTGTTTCATTAGTATTTCAAATTTATTTTTTATTTTTACCTTTTTTTTTTATTTGATTACAACCAGTGGAGGAAAAATTGTCTTGCGCTTAACTATCTGTAAAAATTCCTCATTTCTGGGAAGAACATCAGCGTCAAGGACAGTAAATAAAAACTGTTTTTTTCCTAGCCGATTTTTTTTCTTCTTCTTCTTTTTCTTACTAACTTCACCTTATAGGAGAATTTTAAAATTACATGGTGTGTTCAGATTGCACTGCAATTGCTTTAAATAAACCTTTCCAAAACGAAGAAGTAACGGTTTATAGACAAGTTTTTAAAGTGTGTGAACCTCACTTTCTCTGTAAAGTTGAAACTTCATGATTTTTTTTCTTAGTAAGAAATGTTAGAGGTGTGAGTTGATTCATCGCAGACAAATTTCCCGTTTTGATAGATTTGTATATCAGTACACAAATTTCTCCCTTTTCTAATTTAAGCATATTCTAAAACTAAGCTGTTCCAGCCTGTGATTTTAAGGAAGTATTTGTTTACCCTTTAACGCCGTAGTTTATATAGTTAAATTAACATTCCATCTCTACTTCTAGTGTCCTAATGTCTATAAATTTAAAAAAATAAAAAAATAAACTCTTAAAAAAATCGTTCAATGTTGATCTTCATGTTGAAAATCAATGTTGAACAATTTAGAGCCATAATATTGGGTACATTAGTGCAATCTTAATAAAATATTAAACTAAACCATTTTATCTTTCATGTTGAATAATAGTATTGTATAACTAAATTTAAAAAGTACAATAGAATAAGTCAACTTGGCTCCATATTAAATTCCAGTAAATTTGAATGATGTTATGGTCCAACACAATTCAAAATACCTAACGAGTTAATTTATACATATATATATATATATATATATATATATATATATATATATATATATATATATATATATATATATATATATATATATATATTTAAATATCCTGTATTTCTAATATTTTTTTTCAAGTAAGTCGAATTTTTAAATGAGAATTGTAAATAGATTTGGAAGCAGTTTATTTTTTACATTTTTATACTTTGAGAGATAATTTTGATTGTACGATAGTATATTTGTTTAAAAATTTTATTTTGAATTGTGTTGTACATAAATAAATAAAACATAAATAATTACTACACTAAGAAAAAAAATATGATCTGAACTACCAGAACATGGTAAAATTTACCTTGTTTCTGACTCTATATACCAAAAAGCTAGGTAATTTTTATCGAAGCGCTTTGGTAATGAGTTAGGTAAAAATTTTGTAATATGATATAATCAAAAACTTTTACCGAAAAATAAAAGTGGCCCAGTTCCATGATATAACTTTATAATCTCTAAAAGTTTAATAAAATTTGGTAAATGTGGTAAAATTTGTTAATTTTATCATGATATCTTTGAGCATGCCATAAAAAACATTCATCCTTTATCAATCTATAATTTTGAAAACCAGAATTTCTTGTAAACCGTTATCATATGAATAGGAAAAATTACCAAATGAATGGTTTATAGATTGTATATTTTGATTTTATTACCAGAATTCTGGTTTGTTTTAATTAATCAGAAATGTCAATTCCATATAGTACGGTTATTTTATCAGAATTCTTTTTCTCCGTGCTCGTATACATATTGTTTGTTGTAAAGTATATGCGACTAATTAATTGATGGAATATAAAAGTCATAATACGCAAAAAAAATTTTAATGTCAACCTCGTCATAAAAAATTTTATTTTTAAGTAACCTGAATGATTTTAAAAATTGGATGAATCTATTTAATTTGAAAGTTTAGATAGATCAAATGAATTGTTATTAATTTAAGAACTCATTTTGTTCTTTCAAGCATAACCTCTGTATCGATGATTTTAGTTATAAACAAAATCCGATTTCGATTAATCAGATTGTTTTAACACGTTGGTCACTAAGCGAATTAAATTTCCTCCGAGCATTAAACAAACCCAGCCGTTTCCTAAAGCAACAAATCAAAACACACACAACGAAATAACACATTTGACATTTAATGCCTTGTTAGATATAACGGTCAGTCATGTCATAAAAGAGTGACCAAATAATGTCAACAAACATGTCCGTTCCAGAACCCTGATTTAATGTACACAAATTTTATTTACAGAACTTACATTTCTTTATCTACTGCTGCAAGAAAAAAAAAATCCCACACATTCACGCAATCTAAGTCCTGCCTCTACGAAACACTAGAAAAGAACGCCATTGGCTGTTGAGCGCTCTTTGAATTGACGTAGTAGGCGGAGCTTTTCTGGCTTGATCCCCTCTCTCTTATTGTTACACTGGCCCAGTTCCATGATCCTCTTGCTAAGGACCATCCCTTCGTGAAAAGCTTTAAAATTAATGGTTATATCATACTTGCATAATAACAGAGCGTACTGTTATTTTTTATATCATTCCGATAGAAAAATCTTCTAAATTTGTCCCACTAGACAAAGTAAGCAGATCGGCGTATTTTTCGATCGATAGAAACATGTTTTTTTTAGAATGAATTATTTCTCGTGGGATGTTTTCGTCAACAACAAAGCTGTGTCTAAAAATAAATGTTTGATCAATGATCACCATAAGGCTGTTTTCTTTTAACATAAAATCTCTTCTTTCATGTTTTCTATAAAAATAAAATTCTGTGTTAAAATGTATATTGCTTTTAACTTTCGCTTAATCTTCGAACTATTGTTATGATTTGCCGCCAAAAGCGTACTTTGGAATGTCCTGTTTTACTCTGCTAAAAAAGTTCCAAATAAGAGAACGACTTGAGAAATCCGTCATTTATTGAATCATTTGGTTGCGGTTTCGCCGCATATGGAAACTTATTTTCCGATAAAAATGAATTGAACTTAAATTTTGACACACAAATTGTTCTGCAGAATGATTTGTATTGGTAAGGCCTCCTTTTATTCCCTTTCAAAAGTTTTAAATTGAAAACCTTTATAAAAATCAGTCTTTTATTGAATTATTTAACTAGTTTCTCTTAATTTAAAAAATATGCTTTCATATTCACTATATAAAAACTGTTTAAAAGTTATCTTTTAACATTTGCATAACCTTCAAACTATTGCTGTACAAGGACCGAAAAATTCTGGTAAAATTACCGTATTTGTACGGTAATGACATTTCTGACAACAAAAAAAATCCCTCAATTATGGTAATTTTTCCGTTTATTTGAAAATGGTTTATTGGAAATGCTGGTTTCAAAAATTATACTTCTTATTACCACACATTTAGTTAAAATAAAAACCGAAATGTAAATTCAATGAATAAATTTATTGTCTCTAAGATCTAAAAGATCTGTAAGGTATCATGATAAAACTTCACCATATTTACTACGAAACAGCATGGTAATAAAATCATATTTTATTGTTAATTATACAAAAAGTAATTGCCAAAGCGCTTTGGTAATAATTACCGTGCTTTTGGTGTTCCAACATGTTCAGAAACATGGTAAATGTTACCATAATCGGGGAATTTTGAGCGCATTTTGCTCATTATGGAATAAGATGTCATAAAAAAAAAGTGTTTTCACTAGACATATTTTATTCAAAATCGAAAGTTTAAAATTGGCAAGTTATAAATTCGTGTTAAAGTTATGTTGTAACTTGCATAACTATGAAATGTAATCCTAGAAAATAATTTATCTCCAAAAAAAAATTTTTTTTTTGGTATACTTTATTTTATTCCACGATATATAAAATCAAAATTTAGGAAACCAATTTAGAAATCTTCCTTTGCATTAGATCGTCTGCTGTTGGCTGTTGTTAATCGTTTAAATCGTTTGGTTGCTGTTTCTCCTTTTATAAATATTCTTCCTATATATTTTTTTAATGAAAAGTATGTTAAAATTTGCTTTCTCCCTCTTCCATATAACAGCTATTGTTGCCGAATAATTTATCACCAAAAAGTCTTTTGGTATAGCTTATTTTATTTTATAACAAACACTTTAATTTTGAAGTTAAAAAATAATTTAAAGAAAACGTCATTCTTTGGATTTTTCATATGTTTTTTCTTCTCATATAAAAACTATGTTTTCATATATACTTTTAAAAATAATGTATAAAAGTCACCCTTTAACTTTTGAATAAGCTACGAACTATTTCTGTTTAAATAATTTGTTATCAAAAACTGGTTTCTATTAGCTTTATTTTATTTCACAACAAATTATTAGAAATTATTGATTATTAGAAAACGATTATGAAAGCCTGCTATTTATTAAATAGCTTGTTAGGTTGTTAAGGTTGTTTTCTCTTTGAAAGAAATGTATTAAAGTTAGTTTTAGACTTTTATGTGACCTGCAAACGTTAGAATAATTTGCCCCCCCCCCCCAAAAAAAAAAAAAGTTTTTTGACTCAGTAAGAAAAAAAAAAAGATTCATCAGTCAAAAAGTTAATTGGAAGAAAGAATAAACAATTGATTTTTATTAAAAAAATAAGGGTTGTTTAATAAATCTATGAAGTTCCGGAAGTTTAGTAACATATTCTTTGATCGTAAATTTATAGTAGATTATGCAATAAAAGAACATTTATATTTTATAGTATTACTATAAGGAAATCAACATTTTTGTTAATATTATTTAAAACAGCTGTTGTAAAACGTTCGTAAAAATTTTTCCTCATTGATAGACTAATCTCGACTCATTCATATATGCTTGAAAAGTTTCGGAAATTTAGTTATAGATCATACATTTGTAGTATAGATTATCCAATTTATTAAACGAAAATCAACCATTTTTGTTATTTTTATTTAAAAATGATGTCTTGGGACATTTGTGCCAAATTTTACGCGTGGATAGAAATGTTAACTAGAATAATTCGTGTGTGCATAAAGAGCTTCGAAAGTTTAGAGGGATATTCTTAGACCATACATTTATAATAGACTACGCAATAAAAGAATACATACTTATATTATATTTTCCCCATCAAGGAATTTCAACCATCTTTTGTTATTTATTATTGAAAATTGGTGTTTTGTGACATACGTGCAAAATTTTCAGCTAGAATAGACAGTGGTCGACTGATTTATATTTTCATCACTGGGAGAAATATTTCCAGTATACTACCCTACTGTAATGTAATAACATTTTTGGTAGAAAAGAAAAACTATGTTTCTGGTTAACAAAAAGTCAAAATATACGATATTTAAATCATTCATATAGTAATTGTTTCGTTTCGTACACATGGTAACGTTTTACCAAAAATTTTGGTTTTCAAAATTATACTTCTTATTGAAACAGAAATAAAACTATCACTTTTGACGATTCAGTAATCCTTGAGCAGTATTTCGTTAATCTTAAGAATAATTTCGTCGCGTGATTTTCGAACTCTCAAATGTATGACGAGAGCGTTTTCTCAAATCACATCGTAGTGCAGCATAGTGGGAGATAGTTAAATAGTATGACGAAATCGGACTATCGAAAATGAAGTGACGAATTAAGCCGATCCGTATGTATGGTGGCCAAGGAGTTGGTCTCATACTAGGAAGGTCAGGCTTCGAATCAAGCTTCGGGCATATGTCATTTATTTCTCTATTCTGTCTTTGTTATGCTGTGCTACCTATATGGTGCCTACGTAAAAGTTATTGTTAGAAAAGATCGATACATAGGGCTCTAAATGTTTCTTTAATTTTCATGAAATTCGTATCAAAGAAGTGATAGTTATTTCGTCACTCTGACAAAAGTTTTGCTCGGAGCTTATACCAGGAAACTGTTTCGTCAAAAATGAAGAAAGTTTCGTGGCATTTAAGTTTCCATTTTTCACAGTGCATATTTAGTAAAAAAAACGAAACTCAAAAGTAAATTTAATCTAGTAAACGGTTTTTATGCCAGGCTCCATGGTATAGTAATAAATTACCAAATTCTACCATATTTACGAAATTTTTATCTCTTAATATAAAATCATATTTTATTTTTATTTTTACCGAAATCATCATCAAAGTGTTTGAGTATAAATTAGGTGGAAAATAAAGTACATTTTTGCCATGTTCCAGTAGACCATACTATTTTTCTCGGCGCATAAAGAATTTCAAAAATTTAATATCATATTTTTAAACACTACTTTTATTATTATTTTGATATAAAAGAATACCTTTTAATTTAAACATGTTATTCAAAAAAAAAAAAAAAAAACATCTTTTGATCTAAGCCAGTGTTTCCCAAAGTGTGGTACGTGTACCCCCAGGGGTGCGGGAACAGTTTAGAGGGGGTACGCGTTCTTATGCGAAATATCTAGCAACAAACGAAAATTCATAAATATTATTTAAAAACAAAGCTAGCCATGTAAATTTACTATTGCGTATATTGGCTATTTTTTGCAGAGTTAACAGTTAATAATTAGTGGTGTCAACAGCCAGTTGTGATTTTTAACTTTTGTGTATTTTTTTTATAGTAAATATTACATTCCTTTTTTTATTAGTGGTAAATTAAATTAGAGTGGTAAATTAAATTTAGAAAGGGTACACAAAAGTCATAAGTTTGGGAAACACTGAAACTAAGCGAATCCCTAAACAATTTCCAAAAAATGAAATAACCGACCACTCATCACATTGGAGAACTTTTACTTTTTGTTTAAAATTACCTATTAATAATTCTTCTTAATTGGCGCTCGAGGTGTTTAAAAACCAATCTTCGCGTAACAATTTCCGAGAAACAAGTCCTGGAAGTTACGGCGGCGCGGTAACAAATCAGACATAGTTTCAGACGGTGTGAGGAACACAAAATAAAAATAAAATGAGAAGAAAAAAAATATAGCGAGTAATAAAATGAAAATAAAAAGTGCTCTCTAAGTTCCTGTTCCCCGACCTACTTTAAATATCTGTTAAAGTCTAGACACTTTCACTCATGTCTGAAAAACAAGCTGGCAGCGGCCTTGTGAGTTTGCTGATTAGGGTTCCAGGCAGAAGGTACCCATCGAAAAATTGGAGAAAATTATAAATATGCTAGTTATTATTATTTATTTTTTTTTAATAAAGGGGGGATGGAATTCGAGAGTTTCTGTTACTCAATTTTTAGATAGGAATTTCTTTCTTTTCTTTAAAAAAAAAACTGTTTTAAATTATTGTACTTTTAGATTCTTCAGCGTCCACTTGTACTTCTGATACGCCGCCTTTCGCGGTGCATTTTAAATTATATAAAATAAAAATAGAAGGATTCAAATTTTTTTTTAAACCCGATTTTCAGTTTAGAATAAAATTATGACTTTAATATTCCTTGCTTAAAAGATGATCATTATATTAACTGAGCTGTGTATCATAGACTGCCGAGCTAGATCAGCCAATCTAAGGTGTGGTTAAAGTTTCAAAATCGGATGATGTTGTTTCATGTATGCGACAATAAATATTATTGCTATTTTTTTTCCCGCAGATTTTATAGCTATGTATTCCAGTCTCTTACGAATACATTTATTATTTATAAAATTAGCATGTGAATATTATTTAATGATTAAGTAAAGGAAAGTTTTAATTAATTATAAAGTAAGTTTTTATACGATAATTAATGCTCAATTAAATGCACATAGCGAATACATATATTCATTAACACAGAATTCTTTTTACATTCAGTGTCCGAAATTCATGTTCCTAAAAGCTTTATTTTATAATCTGGTTTTAATATTCATAAACTTTTTTCAACAAGCTTTGGAATAAAGAAGAAACCGCTTAAAAAAAACAATATAATGAGTATTGAGTATTAATAAGCAAACAGACGGAAATCATTACAATTATTTATATATTTTTTGTGTTAATAGTTCAAAAAGGCTTTTTGAGTAATACAATATTTTTTAATAACGTACTGAAACAGTTTGAAAATTATAATGATTTCTTTTTAATAGAAGTACATATTTTTTTTAAATTGTTTTCATAACGATTGTTATTATAAAATTACATTTCTAGTAATATTTTGAGATATTAAAAATTGAAGCGGATCATTCTTTTTGAGTAAACAAATTTTATCAGATTATGAATTTTTTTCAATAAAAATAATCGAAATAACCATTTTATATCTTAAACGATTCCAGCATTTTTGCTTTGATCGTAGACTACAGGCGGCCGAATCGTAGTATATTGAATTACGATTAATGGCGCGTCAATGAGTTCTCTTTAGTTTCGATTATGGAAGTAATTGGACAAAAATGGGTTTACCCAAATTTTGTCAATTATATTAGTACTCGAGTTAAAAGTATGTATCGTCTGTTTAAAAATTGGATTGGTATACAAAATGTTTGTCGCAATACACAGAGAAGAATATTCTGGAAATTTTTTTACACTGTATAATAATAACATTTCTGGTTTTAAAAAAATTATAAATAAAATAACATATTTCTGGGTATAAAAACCAAAATATACGGTATTTAAACCATTCCTTTGGTAATTTTTCCTTTCATATGGTAACGGTTTACCTCAAATTCTGGTTTTCGAGATTACAGTTCTTATTAACAAACATTTAATCCTAAAATACACAAAAAGTAAATTTAACCGAATAATTGGTTTTTATGCCACACTCTATCGTGATAAAAATTCCCGAATTTTACCACATTTACTAAACGTTATTGCATATTACGGCATTATGTTTTTTGCCTAATTTAAACAAAATCATTATCAAATAGCTTCGGTAAAAATTACCGAGCTTTTTGATGTTCCCTTAGAGCCATAAAACATGGTAAATTTAACAATATTCTGGTAGTTTTGACCATTTTTTTTTTCTCTTAGTAGTCGTAGGCATTGTTAATTATTAAAAAAACATAGTTTTTATCTTTTCAACTTACAATTGATTAATAAAATTATTATGTTAACTCAGCTAAAAATATTCTATTTCATAATGTAAAAGACTTTCAGTGGGACGTAATTGTCTAAAAAGTTTGATATTTTTGCAGTTTAACTATGTATGTGGTCTTATTATGTTAATTTATACAGACAAAATAAATAAAGAGAATAAAGAAATAAAATAAAGAATTTCGAATGTAAAAATGCTTTTGTCGTAAAAAGGGAGGGGGAATAAAGATTGTAACACGATTCAAAACTTCTGTTATATAAATAATTTTAAAGGAAAAAACAATAATAGAAAACGGAGTAGTAGTTTTGTGCAGAAATATAAAAATAAAAACTTTTGTAATCCTCTTTTAAAACAAGTTTGCCGAATTCTATTTCCTTTTTGAAGATCATACAAGCATAAAATGAACTTTACGAACGAGATAAATATTAATGATTTCTGGAATACACAGTCGTCTGAAAAAGACACAAATTGTGATGAACATCTGTTTTGACATTCTGGTTTCAAAATTAATCTTCACTCACTGTGCCGTATGATGCATCGATTATGCACGAAATGCACCTCATGCACGTATAATCGCAAAAAAAACAAACTTCTTTCACAATTATTGAGTCGCAAAATGTTTCCTCATGACTCTTCACCGTTGAATGTTCATGTTTCTTTTTTACCTTGAAACAGCAGAAGGCATAACTTAATAAAACGCAATAAATCAAAAAATAATCCCATAAATTTTCCCTCCGAACATGAAAACGAAGGAACTTTTTACCGCCGTGTTTCCGTTTTGTTTTCTTTTCAGAACATTTCGTTGTTGGGGAATTTAATATCTGGTAATTGACCAATCGCAGATAGTTTCCCATCAATGAGTTTATTGGCCAATAAACACGAATGCAGTATGCATATCCTATCTATTGCTTTTTATGGCGTGGTATAGCGTGCCGCACGACTTGCACAGCCTCAAATAAATTGAATTACCACTAAATCCCACTAATTAAATATCCTCGAGAGGTGGGGAGTGATGTTAAGTGGCGTTTTGAAACGGCCCATGTCACGTTACTCTGCGTTTAATTGTTTTTTTTCCCCCTACATAATAAAAGGCATAAGTGTTGGGTTTTATATTGATTGTGGTTAAAATTTTTGACACATTTAGTCTGTTAAATATTGTTAGCTGCATTAATATATACCTATTAATATAATAAATGCAAAAATTCTTATGGTATTGCGGTACAGATGTATGGTACTAAGTACAATAGAAGTAAGTGAGTAAAAGATTGTAGGCTTATAATGAGCTTAATGGGCTTATAATGATTATGTTAAATAGACATATAATGAATAATATTCAATAATATGTCTATTTAACATAAAAAAAAGAACCGTTTTCATGTTTCTCATTTATAAGGCTCTTTCATTTATATAAGTCCTTTCATTGTAGTCACTGTTTATTCTTAAGTAGAGCGCCGATTATCCAAACCCTTATTATCCGAACGTCCAATTATCCGAACTATGTCAGAATTCGTTTTTTTGTTTTGTTTTTAAGTTTAGAATTCTATTTAACTTATCGAAAATTTTTCTAAACTTAGAAGAATTAATAATGTCCACTACATCTGAATACCATATTTGATTTACTACCTATTTCAGCAGCTTTCTTATAGTAACCATACATACATGTATTGTTGCACAGTTAAACCTACATACTCTTTTTTGCCCTCTTTAACTGAAAATTATCTTCCAAGAATGGGAACTTCATTTTGACAGTCTACAATGGTAGGAATGCGAAAGAAAATAAAGAAAAATGAGGTAAAATCAGTAATTGACAAAAATAATAATAAAAAGCTGAAATATGATTTCAAAAAAATTCAAAATGAAGAAAAAAAGTTTTTAAAAAAATAAATAAATAAAAAATATTTAAAAAATTGAAAGAAAAAAAAAATTTTAAACACGCCAGAGCTATTTTAGATAGTGCTACCATTCCAAGTCTGGAAAAGGTGTGAAGGGAAGTTAGTGATTATAAATATTAATCATTTAAACTAGATTTTAAACAACTTTCCAATCATCCGAACTTTTCATTATCAGAACCACATTCGGTCCCGAGCAGTTCGGATAATCGGCGCTCTACTGATATGCAATGTTATACGACGAAAAAGACATTACGTATACGTTCGTCATTTTTTCGTTTTTTTACTATTTTTTTTTTTTTTTTAAATTCACAAATCTTTGGCCAATATTTGAGAAATGATGAATTTCAAATAAAGCTCTAAAAAGGAATTTTTAACCATAAGTTTAACCGATTTACTCTCTCAGGTGCAGCATGTACCCAATTGCACAGAAAAAATTGGCTTCATAAAGTGGGCTTAATAGGCGCACATAGAATTCTAGTTGTTAAACCGTATTATGTAAAAACAACTAATAAACGCTTTTTCTCACACTTAACTGTTTGAATGTCATCTTGTTTATAAATATTTGACTGTTCTGGTTTAATATGGTCAAATAACAATTAAATAAGCTATTATTTAAGCATTTTTACCGGTAAATTTCTAGCAGTATATTATTTTCCAAATCAATCTTAATATTTAGTTCCAAATTAACAATGTTATTACGTTATCAAAATTATTATTTTTGCGTTGAATTTCAATTAATTTCTTCAATTTTCAGTTGTCTATCTTTTCATTTGTACGTCGGTTCTCGGAAAGACGTATAAAATGAGTATTAGTATTCAACGTGAGTAATATGTCCTTAATACAATATTTATTCTTTATCAGTCAATAATAATATAATCCATGCTTCAAACCTTGACATGACCATCTGATAAACATGCAACATTAAAAATGCTGATGTTCAGTTGATGATACAGATGTTATTATTCATAAACAGCTTTATCTCGACTATCATTGAAATTCAGGAAGTTATTCACGAAAAAATAAATTTCACGTGATGATAAAATTTTAAATTTTTTTACTTTGTTTCCCCTTTTTTTCGCAAGACTCTCTTTGATTCAAAGGTCAGTTTACTTAAAATGTCTCTTTTCCCAAACAATTCTCACTTTCTCTTTATCAACAAACTGATTAAAATGTGGTTTTTGGTGGAAAAAAAATGAAATGTGTATTTAGGCCATTTTTTTTTTTTTAATATTTAAAAGTATGCGAAGGATTTTCATTGTTTTTTGAAAAGAAAAAAAACTGTTTCAAATTGATAACATTTTACAAAACTGAAGAAAAGTGACTACTGACCTTGGAAAATTTAAATGCGCATTTTTTTCTAAAAAAAGAAAAAAAGTAATTTGCATCTTACGTAATTGCAATTATTTCAACATATCCATCAAAGCAATGTGTGCAGTTTACATGATGTGTACCTGTAAGCATCAATTTTGAATGACACATCATCAAAAAAGATTTCCCACCTGCTCTGGCAAATTTTTTTTAATGATTAAACTGTTAAAAAATTTAAGTCAACGTATTTTCGAAGAGTTCAATTAACTCATCAAAATATAATAATTTATTCTACTAATTAACTTAATTATGAAGATTATTTTTTGGTAGATACTTTTAGCTAAATTATGAACCTTTGCGCTCATACATTACTGGCAGCAGCTTTACATCGACATCTGAATATTAATTGTCAAAACTATGAAATATTGGAATATAAACCGATGAAAAATAGCTAGTACATTCCTACATGGTTAACAAATTTCTTTTCCCTTCTTTTTAAACTATGCTATAAAATATTTTTATTTAAGCTTCCCATATTTTTGTATCTATAAGTGATAGGATCAAAAAGATACATTGTATGAAAAAAATGCTCATTTTTTATAATTGAAGCGGTCATTGTTAAAAATGGTATGGTACAAATCTGCACTTTCGAGAAAGAAAAGAAGAAAAAAACTGTGTCAATTGGGGATAGATTGTTAGAATTGCTACCAAATTGTTGGATTTTCTTCGTTAGGACGTCTAGAAAATTACTCTGTATTTGAAAATTGGTGATTGATAATCCAAAACCAACAAAAAACTTATTTTCGTAAAAATGTTACATTGATCTCTTCAATTAATAAATTCAAAACAATTTAAATCAATTAACATTCGTTAGTCAAAGTAAATGTAACGAATAATATGAACTATTTATACCTCATATTGACGAATATTTCATAACATTTGTCTTATGGATTATCAGCATATGATGATCATTTAAGATCGGCTAACAACAACTGTTCCGCAAAATTTAAAGTATTCTTGTCTCTTTTAAGACACACCATATTTGAATTTTAAGTTGTTATTATTTTTTAATACTCACAATGAAACTATTTTCTGTATATATATACATATATATATATATATATATATATATATATATATATATATATATATATATATATATATATATATATATATATATATATATATATATATATATATACACAAAAATATAAAGGATTTAGAAAGAAGTGTCATAGAAATTAACGAGCTCTGTCCAACATTTATATTTTTATGTGGTAGTGCAACTTAAAACTTAATGCATAAGGTTAGTTAATTTTGAGCTTAAGAGTTTTAAGTCTCTTTGATCTTAGTTTTTCAAGCATTACAATAAATATTGGTTATGATTTCAAAAATTACAGTAATTTTAAATAAAATTCCAGTAATTTTTGAAATCAAAATTCGAATTCAAAATTCAGTTTTTTAATGAAACTTACATAAGAAGTTTTGCAATTGTAAATTTACCAAAGTAATTTTAATAACGCCTTTACAATATAAATACCCATTAAAAAGTTTTTTTTTTTTAAAACAATACGGAAAATATTTTATGAATAAGGAAATAACCTTGTAAATGTAATTAAAAGCACATCATTGGCATAATTTCTTTTTAATGTTTAGAATTTTCGGAAATTACTTATATATCAATTAAAATATAATTTTTAAAACTAAATGAATACATTTCTTGCTTTTTGAATGCAAAAATTTTAAAATTAATTAACTCAAACATTATAATAATGGTTGAGGGAAAAATGAAACATTTTTATGATTTTTAAACTATAATGTCCTCAAATTTTTGATCATTTTCTTCCCTTCTTTATTTATTATGTATATTTAACATATTTCAGCATGACGAATTGTTTATTTGTTGAGATGCAAATTACAATAAGATTTCCTTATTTTATGGATTTTAATTTTTGATATCAGAGTATTGAAGTACTTATAAATCACGGAAAAGTTTAAGCTGTTAGTATTACTAAAAAATCTCAAGGAAACTTTGATTCAGTAACGTTTCTAGTAACATTAATACGTTGAGTTTAGTAAACATTATATGTTTAATAAGTTAACTTAATTTCCTAGATATTCCTGGTAATGCTAAAGCTTATATTTTCGGTTCTTTCTTCTTTATTTTAAACAATTTTTTCCTTTGTGTATATATATATATATATATATATATATATATATATATATATATATATATATATATATATATATATATATATGTAACTTTGCAATTTGGAGACAAATCATAATTTCTTCGGATAGGAATGAATTTATTTAAGAACTATTGAACTACCCAAAGCAGAAATTAAATTTTACTTACATTTTAACTATCTAATATATTAAGTTAGTAAATTCAAATAAAAATTTAACTATGTCATTCTAATAAATTTAAGTTATATTTGAACTATACAGGAAGTTATTAACTAAATTAATCGCGAATTATGTTTCAACTATCCAATGCAGAAAATTATCGAATTTCATCCAAAATATCAATATATGTGTTACAGATAGATTAAAATTTTTATAGCCACCTACTATTTTTCTAAAATAAACTTCTTAAAGTATTTTTGTCAAAATAATTAATAATTATGAAAAGAAGGTTAAATAGAAAAATAAAAAAAGAAAAAAACTCATTTGTTGTTTTGAAATATTTTAATTCCTTTATTGTTGCTATTTGAAGTATTTTTGTGTAACGGAGAAATAGATAAACGGTTAAATTTAAACCACTGTTGAACAACCCAAAGTAGAAATTAAATTTAAATTACATTTCAACTATCCGACAAAGAGATCTTCGAAATTCAAATAAAAATTGGAAGTAATTAAATTTAAATTATATTTGAACTGTACAGAAAGCTACTACACACAAATTATGTTTCAACCATCTAATACAGAAAATAATCAAATTTCAATCAAAACATCAATATATGTTTTACAGATTGATTAAAACCTTAAAAGTAAACAATTTTTTAAAAATAAATTTTTAAAATATTTTGGAGAACAAAAATCAAACTCATTTATTTTTTTGAAATATTTTAATTCCTTTATTGTTGCTATCTAAACTATTTTTTTGTAACGGAGAAGTAGATAAACGGTTAAATTGAAACAACTGTTAACTAATCAATGTAGAAATTTTATTTAAATTACATTTTAACTATCGAACACAGATAGCTTCGAAATTAATACAAAAATTGGAAGTTATTCAATTTAAATTATAGTTGAACTATACAGAAGGTTACTAAATGTAAATTATGTTTTAACTATACAATACGGAAAATAATCAAATTTCAATCAAAACATCAATGCAGTTTGATTAAACCTTGTCAGATTGATTAAAACTTTAAAAGTAAACAACTCTTTTCTTAAATAAACTTTTAAAACATTTTGGCCAACAAAAATCCTACTTATTTGTTGTTTTCAAATATTTTAATTCCTTTATTGTAGCTATCCGAAGTTTTTATTTATTTATTTTTTTTATTTTATTTTATTTTAATTTTTTAACGGAGAAATCGATAATCTAATTCTTTATTTGTTGTTCTTACTGACCTCGAAACTTCCTCGATTTTATCTAGAAAAAAGCAACTTTCTTTCTTTTTCGTTTCTTTTCTTTCTTTTTTTTTTTTTTTTTTTTTTTTGGTACTTTCATCCTGCGATTGATTTGCATTTCGCTGGAAACAACTATTTCTTCCAGCTTTCTCTGTTATTTTTTCCACGTATGAATCAAGTAAAGGTTTTCGGTGTATTTGTTTGTATTTCGGTGTAATGATAAGGTGGGTATTCCCGAGAGGTTAGATTAAATCACATTGTTGAAACTTCACAGGAAATTAAATGCTGAGTTTAAAAAAATTAACAATGGAATTTTGGAACGAAACTATAAGATGCATTATTATTTATTTCAAACATTATTGTCTCATTGTTTAATTTATTTTTGTAATAGGAGCAGATAATGACAGCATGAGGACAAATTACGTACTAAATTCATTATAATCATAAAACTTACATGGTTCAAATATTTATTTTTCCGTTACGTATTTTGAGATTCAAAGTTGAGAAAAATCTGTAAAATTTGTTGTTTGTTTATTCAATTCACAAAAAAAAAAAAAAAAAATTATTTTTTTTATCTAACTTAAAAATGAAATGGGATGTGTTTCGAATTCAGAAGTTATGTTCAAGACCCAGCTCGTCGATAATATATGAAAGTTTATGTACATTTTGTCAGAATTATTTTAAATGTCTCCAATTGTTTAATTCTATAACATGATGAAAATTACAAATTATTCATTTGCTGAATGTTATGATTTAGTATATAATAAGATTAATTGACTAATTTTAAACACAATAAAATTTATTGAACAATTTAAAACATTTATTTTTAACAGTGTTATTATACTCTTAAGTATTTTTGTGCAACAAAGAACCAAATTTTTTATAACCCTGTAAAATAATGAGATTTTAAAAAAGTATTTAATACTTCTGTTTAAAAATAATTAAACAAATAAGTGAATTTTGCACCATAATGTTAAGAACACATTATACAGTGCGTCTAACTGAAACATATTGTAAAAATTCGTTTTCATACTTTTTATTGCACTGTTAAAATGTAATAATTATAGGAAATTTTTACAATATTATGGTTTGAGCCGTGGTGGCTCAGGGGATAGAATGTTCGCCTCCCATAAAAGTAACCCAGGTTCGACTTCCAGCGGTTGCTGGTTGATACGAATTCTGCTCCTGGCTCACCGGCTACAGTGCTAACGTAAAATATCCTCAGTCGTAGATGGATCATGGGTTTGAATTCCCTTGCCATCGGGCTAGCTATGGGGTTTTTTCGTGGTTTTCTCTTCATGCACCGCAAATGCGGGTTAGTTTTTATCACCGAGTCCTTTACGAATACTGGTTTGTCCCAATGCGTGATTGAAGTATTCTCTTGTCTTTTTTGTTGGGTTCAATGCATGGCTGCAAAGTTAAATCTTGGTAATCGTAAAATCAGAATTACATCGGCTGTTTAACGCTGGTTACAAAATGAAAAATTAACAATAGTTCTCTAATATTTAAAATAGATTTTTTATTAATTAATAGTAATTGAGTTATTTAAAAGAAATATATACGTAAATAAAGAGCTACGTTGATTGAAATCATTAAAACGTTTCATCTAATCAGTCATCCAGTTTACAAAAAAAAAAAAAAATTAAATAAATAAACTAAGTAAATTCTTCTGGGTAATTTTTAAACGTTAGTCAAGTGTGAAATACTAAACGTGATTTGACTAAGCTTTTCCACAACCCAAAACAGAAAACAACCTTGAATAAAGAGTTGAATACTCTCTATTCATTTCATAAACGGATAAACATCTTGGTGATTTAACTTAAATCAGTTCGTTTTCAGAAAGTCTTTCTTTGACATTTTTTCTTCTGAAAAACAATTTATTTTCGTCAAACTGTCGTCGAGATGACGGCACGAAACATATAGTTCGCGAGGACATTTTAGTGGCTTTTAATAAATCACCTACAGAAATATATTCGTATTGACAAGGTTGTATCGAATAGCGTATTTGATACCGCGGATTTAAATCGAACGTTGATACGTGGTTTGAGACGGAATAGGAGGCTTAGTTGAAACGAGGCTTTTATTTGAGCTCTTCGCCAACGTCATAATCCCAAAGTGAGGGATACAATTATAAACTACATACAGTTTCGTTTATGCTTTCGTTTAATCTTGAGAACATCTCCTGACCCGCTATCGGGGAAAATTTTACTCTTGTAAAAACACTTGAAATTAAATCTGAAATATAGAATAAAATATGTACTGTAGAATAGAATATCGAATGGAATATGTACTATATTTTAATAGGTATGAACATTTTTTGATAAATAAAATATTTTATGCGTCTTATGAAACATGTTTCATGTTTGTGTTGGAGCCTGTTTTGATTTATTTCTTTATATTATTATTATTATTTTGCATTGTATCATTTTTTTTTTTTTAAACATATTTGTGTTAATGAAACAAGCTTTGAAACATGTTCTGAAATATGTTTTCAAAACGCGTATTATACATGTTTAAAAATAATATTTAAAAATTTAACGACTTTTGACGAATGTTTTATGTATTTTTTAGAGGACTTGCCAATAATATGAATATTTTTTTTTACATTAACAATATTTTTTTTTTTAAACTTCGTAGTATTCTGGAATAAAAAAAAAATAACATCAAGAAATTAAACCAAACTGTTAAAATAAATATAATTTGTTGTTGTGTTGAAAGACTCATTTAAGGCTAATTCAATACACTTATCCGAACTATAGAGTCTTCCGCTCCCCAGCTTGTAAATTTCGTTATAAAATCTTTATACAGCATATAGTATACAACTTATTATTTAGACTATGTAGATTTTATTTTCAAAATTATTTTCTATTTTCTAATTTTAAATTAAATGTTTTTAGAACAATTAAAATATGTCTATATTATATTATTTTTACACTGAGAAGAAAAAACTACCAAAAATAAAGTACCAAGAATAAACTACCAAAATATGATATGCTTGGATCAGTCTGCGTAGGGACCGAGGGTGTGCGGTCCTCGTTAAACTGTTCTACCATAAAGTGCTCGACTTCGCGTGGAGGTCGTCGGGCTACCGAAGCGGGGGTGCCATCCCCTCTGCAGAGGATCAAAATTGTGATGGCATGTCTTCGGATCATTCTCAGGGATGTTTCCCAGACAGTCGCCAATAGCCCATTGTGCAGCTCTAGTGTGACGTAAATGAATTACTACTACTACTACTAGTTTTCCGTTTGAGTTTAAAATTTAAAATAAAACATTTTTAATTAAAATTTAATGTTATGCCTTACTATTTGTTATATTTCTTAATTTTTTTTTCAATTTTAAAAGTTACTCGCAATAAGCTCGTCTTTATTTTATACACTTATTAGAACAATGTGAATATCATGTTGCATTTTATTTTTGCAAATGTTAAGTTATTTAAAATGGTTAGGGGTTTTTTTTTATTAATTTTTTAAAATATATCCATTTTAATATAATTAATTTTTAAAAGTATTTAGATTGTTAAAGTAAAGTTTGTTTTGTTTTATCGTTATGTTGTTATATGTAATATTAATTAATAAAATAATTAATATAACATTTCTTTTGTACACTGTAAGTGTATTGTTGCGGTGTAAATAGCCATCATTTTTAGTGTCGAGGTAAACTAAAACTTTTTACAGTGCATGTAGTCACATTTTCATTTACTTTTTTATTGTTACAGTTTTATTTATTTACTTATTCATTTTTTGGTTAGTTTGTTTACTAGCAACACACAGACAAAGCATATTTTTATTCACATTCGAATCAATTTAATGGTTTCATTTAAAAAAAATTTTGTTTAAAAAACAGTATATTCTTAGTAATATATTCGCACTAGTTCTTTCAAACAATTGTTGTTTCGTCAATTTTATGTGAGTTTTGAGCTATAACTTTCTAAACTTAAAAATATATTTAGTTTACCTAAACATGATGAAATGGTGGCAACTATGCACCAAATTTTTTTTATAGTATATTGTGAAAACAGTAAAAATTAATTTATGCCTAAAATGAATAATGTTTTGTTTACTTTTGCGTTTTCTATTTATTTTAAACTTTAGACAGCCATCAAACTAGTTACCTTTAATTAATTATTCCTTGTTCCCACATAAATTTAATATTACGAGACAGAACGCAGTCGAAGATTCAGAAATTTTACTCTCGCAGATTTTAACTCTGACATAATGATTTCCAGAGTCTGGATTCCATTAATTTAATAAGTAAACAATTTAATGATTACTTAACATTTTCAGGCGGAAACCAATAAAGAAAATAATCCACTGTTTAACTTAACGTTTTAAAATCTTTAATAGAGATCGTTAGTTTCTTAGACATGTCTGGTTTCTTCAGCTTTGCTGTCTCGAATCTTCTTCCTTGTCAGGTGATTAGGGTTAAAATAAAAGAGAAATTTGGGCTATCTAGTTAAAGTAACTTTAAAGTAAATGATTAATTTAAGAGTAGTTTAGTTATGCGGGTAGGAGACAACTTTGGAATATATTATTAAATTTAATTAGAGTAAGAATGCCCTGTAGCGGGCAATGACTGTTAGATTCAGTTAACATTTGGCATTATGGAGGAGGAGTATTATAAATATCTTATGGCGGTAGTGGAAGCTTTGTCAAATCTAAGAAGTTATTTCATTTATCATCAATAATTGTATTCAGGTATAGGCAATCAATAACATTAGTTAAAATATACTTTTATTTGCTTTGCGGTTGTTATAACAGTTTGCTTTCTTTTTAGATTAAGTATTCTTTTCATTCTTCTTAAGTTTTTGTTTATTTTTCTATGTCTTTTATTTATCTCTCTTCATCCATTAATAATTAGATTCAGATACAGGTGATCAATAGCATTAGCTAAAATAAATTTTGATTAAATGGAAGTGGTCATAATTTTTGTTTGCCTTTTCTTTTTACTTATTTATTTTTCTCCCTTGCAATCATAATTGCATTCAAATATAGGGGTTCAATAAGAGCTAAAATATGTTTTTATTCGCGTTCAAGTTGTCAAAATTGTTTGCTTGTTTTAGGGTATGCTTTTCTGTCTTAATTTGCTTTTAAGTTTTTATTTGTTTATCTTTATTTATTGTATTTCTTTGTTTGCAATCGTTAATAATTGTATTCAAATGCAGGCAATCGATAACCGTAATGGCAATAGTTTAACTAAAGATTTTATTTATATCGAAACTGTCCTAGTTGTTTGCTTTCTTTTTAGATAAAGTTTTTATAGCTTATAACATATGGTTTTCAGTGTTTCAGACTGATTAAAAAATACATATGCATTTTTTTCTAGAAATAATATAATAAATATTAATAGATTAAACCAAAAAATCCTTTTAAAAAATATTACAGATAACTTTATTTTTATCTAAGAAGATATTTTAATTTTATTAATAGTACTGTTTATCAAATAGTACACTGTACTTTTTGATAAACATTTCATAATATGTTTTTCATATATTTTAATTATTCAACGATTTCATAGCCAAAAATCAAGTTAGTATCTTGGTTATCCAAAATCATCATATGCCAACTCAAACATAGCAAACTCAAATTATAAATTAGTCAAAGCCAAACTATAAAAATGTTTTTTTTTCTTTTAAAATCCACAAATAACTTTTATTTCCACATTTAAAAAAAAAAATTATCAAAAATCGAAAGGAAATTTCAAAATGCTGTTGTTATTTCTTTGAAGTGCTTCAAGTGTCATGTTTAGGAATCAATCTATAGATTATCAATAATTAAACATGAATCTTCAATAGCTGTGGAAGAAATAGGTTTTTGTTGGACAAAATTACTACCCTAGTCAAAAACGATTTATCCACTTTCTATCTGTTAATATTCAATGTATGTTTTTTATCTGCTCCATGTTCTACCTGCTATGATTTATATATTTTACCATCACATGATATGTGCAGCATTGTCACGTGACAATATGCCAAACGAAATCTCACTATTATTTTAAAACCTTTCGAAAAACGTCTACACGGTGGCAACTTTTTGTCGGTCTAGATGTTGTTTTTATCTGCAGTTTATGTTACATGATACTGCAATGGAAACCAAATTACTTCAGCTATTAGTCGGAGTCTTTTTCTAAAGAGTAATTAGTAAATACCACGGCAGAAAAAAAACAAAGCGAAGAAAATAAAATCAAATAGTGAAATGAAAAGAACTGTTTGTTTTCTATACAGACTGGATGATGGATGTGTTCTTAACTCGAAAGAGATAAATTAATGTCAACGCTTTCCTTTGACAGCTGCACACTTATGTTTATTGAAATAAAAGCCTGAGTTTCATAGAAATCTTTTATCAGAAATTATTTAAAGTTTCAATATTTTTTTTAGCTTACAGCACAAAACTCGTGCCAAATGTGTCCTTATAAAATAAGTAAGCTGCACGCTAGTGTTGATTAGAAGGCTGCTTGAATTCCATAAAGCACAAAGATCAAGCATTTTATGAAATTGTTATATTTCATAATAATGGAAATTGCCAGAAATTTTGTAAACTTATGTAATGCCATTAGTTAAATATTATGTAAAATTAATTTAAAATGACTGCATTTCATTAACTTAATACTATGCAACACTTGTGAAGACATCTAATTAAATTAAATAATTCATCAGAATAAATGTTTGGAAAAAAACATTCCTGCTGCAATTTTAAAAAGTCCATGTAGTAAACTTGAGTCGATTTCATAGTAAATATGTGTAAAATATCTAATTGATTCGCCAGGTGAGGTTGCTCGCTCATTAATCTTCGTTGAAACTGAAAGCTCTCCAAGATTCAGGAAGGAAAATCAAGATACATAATAAAAGAATTACTTCACTGCCAGTTCAGAGAAGCTGCTAAAGAAGCGCAACACACGAATAAACTTTTTTTTTTTTTTAAAAATTGATGAACGACTTTTGTTAGATGGACCCCTTTTAGCTAGCGATTTCTATTTAAAAATATTGCAAAGGTGTTATCTCTAAAAACTCGTGTAGTAAAACAACGTCACTAGTTCAGATATTTTCTGGAACGTTCGGATCTACAAAGAACTCGCGTTTTTTGGAAAGATTTCACAGACATTCTACCGCTCAGGTGTATGCAACATTTAAGATAAAAATTTGTGGGAAACGAAAGAGGGGTAAGTTGTTTTCTGATTTGTCAGATCACGATGATAAATCTTTTAGCGGAGAAATATACAACTTATGAGAAAAAAGTAATTCTTAGCTTAGCTATGCTAGTTAAACTTAATTCTAAGAACTATTGTGTTAGTTGAGTAAATTAAGTTAAGTGTTTAAAAATAAATACTAAGTGGATTGATTTCAGTTCTAAGAATTGCTGTGTTAAAGTTTAGAATAAGTTTAGAATTACGACTAAGAATTAAGCAATTAAGAATTAAGTAATTTGTATTAATCTTCAGAAGAGCAATAAGAAATGAAAAACTAGTACATTAGAGTTTTAAACAGATTTTTTTTTAAATTTATTAACTGCTAGTAAAGATTTGGCTTTCATGTGTGTAGTTCATAGGCTTGTATAAACTTGTTTCTTAGGTTTAAGTTTTTCCGGATTTTTACGTTGCCCTTTTTGCGAAAATCTTGCTTTATGGGCTTTTCTAACTGATCAGGATTATTTTTCTCTACAAAGCTCGCACAAAATTTTCTCTACCCCCCCCCCCCCCCCCAAAAATAAAGGAAGATGTCTACTCACGATGAAGATGAGCGAAAAATCTCGGAGGATATATACTCACAACTGATCAGCAGTTCGAAAGCATAAATATTCTGTAACTTTTGCGAATTTAAACCATAAAGTAAATTTGCAAACAATACTAAGCATTGAGAGTCATATTGTTGAAATTGTATCTAAAAAAACATGTAAATATAACCATTTTTTCTAGTAGTTCATCTTGTTCATCAATTTTGGAAAAATACATTTTTTTACCCCGATTTTACGTAATCCCGCTTCTTGCGTTTTTTAACGCTCATCCGTTAGAAAAAAAAATATGTAATCAGGGGTAATATTCTATTTAAAATTATGTAATCAAAAAAGGCTATTTAATTTCATGTTTTTGAAACTTCAACTCGTTAATAAAAATGCATAAAAAAATTTATAGTTATTATTAGTTGGACAAATCTTATTTTAACCAGTTTAGAAATTTCAATACTCAACCAGTACATTGTGAAACTAAATTTTACTTTTTCAAATTATATTTCACAACGTGTATTATGATTGATTGTTTAATTAAAAACCTTCAAGGTCACTAAGTAGATATTTACGAGAGTAGAACACATTTTAATTACTTGCTTAACAAACTCATCAATAACTTTTCTTAAAATTAGATAAACCAGTTTAAAAGAATTTTGTTTCATTTACATGAGCTTGCGCAACTAAGAAAAAATATAATTGGATTGTTAATTGATAGTTACAAATAGTTAAGTGGTGCTATTTAATATTAAACATTAAGTGATAATGCGATAGAAAATAAATATTTAAGTTCTGACCTTTCCTCGTTATAAATTGATCATAAATCATAAATTATTTAAAAATTATTTAGAGTGACCTTTCCTTCAAATAAATTTGCATAAAATTATAAATTCCAAACAAAAAAACATTTGCGTATGAATATTTACTACTAAAATGCCATTAATCACATGAGTAGTAGTTATTAAAACAATCTTCTAACTAATGTAACTTAAATGTAAATTATTTGCAAAGTCATTTACTATTATCTATGTTACTAGGACATTATCAATAACAAAAGTAATGATTTGTTTATTTAAAATAATCTCTCTCTCTCGCCGAAGTGAAACAATTAAGCATAGCAAGCATGACTTTACTTTTAATTCTGTATTTCAATTTTGTATAAGAGGAGCTTCGTATGTGTAAGGTATAGAAACATTTTTAATAATGTAAACATCTTTTAAGTAACTAATTCACGTCATTCTTGTAAATTGGATATTTCATACCTTTTCATAGCTATCATCAAATATCTGCTGTTGCATTATGACAAACTAAGTGGGAAAAAAATCTGTCAACAACAGTTTATCTCAATTTTGTATTCAGAAAAGTATGATTTAATGGAATTTTAATTCAAAATAAATTTAATTTTCCTTATTTAATGTATGCTTTGCTTATAAATTTATTTAAATCTTATTGCAAAATGTTTTATTAGCATAATAACCAATACCTTTTTTTTTAAATCGCTAATAGGTGAAATTGAGGATAATCTTAAGTGATGTAATACAAAAGGATCGAGATTCAAAAAGTTTTTTTCTTAAATTTTTAGAGTTTAAACGTGTCTTTGTCATTCAGAATCAACACCTACAAAAGGAAAAGAAACAGTTGTGAATACACTGTTGGAGTTTTTATTCTAAAATTATGATAAAATAACAGGCAGCAATCTGTCCATTCCATTAATCTTAAAATTTACGTAATTTTTTTTAAATTTTCTTTTTACCTTTACTGTTTTTTAACTATTTACTTCAAGCATGATTTCAAACCGTAAAAAAGAAAGTTAAAATAATTTTTGACTTTATCTATATAATATAGTAAATTATCCGAAAAATTATTCTATTATAGACAATTTCATGTAATTTACAGATTAACGACTCTTAACGACTTTAATTTTTTAATACTATATTATACTCTATACTCTAAAATATATAATATTTATTATATTATATATAATATTATATAATATTTGTAATATTAGTAGTATTTATACTCTAAAATATATAATACTATATTATACTTTTTTAATATAATATTTTTTAATACTATGTAAAAAATTAGGTTAAACTTTGAACCATAATGCGATACAAATTTAGTGAAACCTTTCTAAAGTCTTAAATCAATCCTTTCTATTTTAAAAAAATAGCACAGTATAATCATGTTCAGCCTGATAATATAACTTGGCATACAATTAAACTAAGGTAGATTTGAAATATATCCTGATTCAACTTGTTCCCAAAGCTTTCTACGGTAAATTGTAGGCTAATTGAATAATCCGGCTCTTTCAAAACTGCCGCATTCATTTCACAATGCGCAATATTCTAGTATTTAACAATCAGCCTGATTTGAAAATTCTTTTTATACTAATTGCACTGAGTCACATTATGTATTATGTCTTAAAACCGAAAAGATTTTTTCTGAGAATGTATGATACATGTATAATCAACTGTTAAACATTTCTTGGTGAAATGGAATTACGGTAAAATATATTTAAGGGATGATGCACTCGAATTACCTGTATTCTATGCCAGAATTCGATCTGGAATTATTTACATGGCAATAAAATAAATTTAATTCGTGTGCCAAAAATTGTTTTAATTATTAGGAATTAACATTGTTAAACTTTTTTTTCGCGAAAAAGTCACAGTTGGAGTACTAAACAAATTTTTTTTCCAGATTATTCTAGCCATTTCTTTTTCACTTTATTCTAATGCCACTTCAAAAAAAAAACTTATGTAAATTAAAAAATAACATTATTCATGTCGTCATCACTGTTATAGGAGATGAGCCATTAGCCCAATAAGCCTTCATCAATGTATCTTCATAAGCTGCCATTAATAAGCCTTCATCAATGTATGATACACTGTTAAAAATTTCTCGGTAAAATGAAGTTTTGCAGTACAATAAAATAAATTCATGTTCCAAAAACTGTTTTAATTATTTGAAATTAACATCGTCCAGCTTTTTTTTTCTTTTCGCGAAAAAGTGACAGTTGGAGTACCAAACAAATTTTTTTCCAGACTAGTCTAGCCATTTTTATTCTAATGCCACTTCGAAAAAGCGTATGCAAATTAAAAAATAACATTATTCATGTCGTCAACACTGTTGTGGGAGATGCCTACCCCAGATAAGCAATCACGGTAATGGAATAGCTCTAATGAAACTACTCGATGAAGAAAGATCTTTATTTTTATTCTTACCACTTCTAAAATCATTAATCTTTCTGCTCTTTAAAAGAGCTTTTCTATACGGTCCGCTCGCCAACGACGGACATTTATTTATTTATACTCTTCAGACCACTTGCTGCTCTTAATGGTTTTGGCAGGCACTTTTTGTTTGGTTTTCGCCAACGATCTAGGAATAAAATAAGTCGGGTGAGCTAAGTTAGATTGGGGTTAATTGTTTAACTGCATTTAACCGTGTCAGAAGAACCATCAATTTCACATAATCATCTCGTAAAGTGCGATTTTCTTGTGTTAAAAAAATTTATATTCAAAATTGATTATGGCGTTTGGGTAGTTTAGCTTAATGGTATTTTTAAAATGTTTCAAATGATAATTTACTTAAGGGCGTTACTAAATGCTGATTCATGTTGCAAATCTCTTTACTATCTTCGTAAAAAGAAAGAAAAAAAGGAATTGTTTCAAATTTCATTTGTGGGTGGTGCTGGAACATCCTACAAAATGTGTTCTCTATATGACTTTATATATTAACTTTAAATTATTTTTTTTCGCATGCATTTCCATGTTTGATTTTACTTTCATCACTATTTCTTTACCATTATTAAGCCTTCATCAACTTCTATAAGTATATATTGTTTACAGTGAAATTTATGTGAGAATTTTTCTAACACATCTTAACATATAAGCAAATAATAAGCAATTAGAAAAGAAAATAATAATTCAAGTAGCAAAACTTATGATTATTTTTCCGTTATGTTCGTATTTTCTTATAGAACTCAATTAGAAAGTCAATTCAATCAATCAATCAATTGTTTAAAATGGTTGATTGAGTTCTGCCGTTTTATGCCTTAATTATTTTACAGCAATGAGCTTAAAAATAATTTTAACATTTTGCTTTTTTAGGACTGAAATTGAACACCGATTCATATTCCAAAATTAATTTCCGTAGACTTATAATTTTGAACACAACCCAAAAACAAAGGAATTTATGAATAAAAATTTTTGACTTATGACTTTTTGAGTGAAATTAACTCACATTCATCTTATATGTACACAGTAGAGAAATAGAATGTATGCATAATACTTTGAATTTTTGTTGAGTAAACTAACTCACATTCATGTTACATGTACCCGGATCAGTATGGACCAATGAATACCAGTTTGGTCAATAAAAATCTTGGATCATATTTTTTTTTCTATGCCTGCGGTAAGTTTTTTCCTCCACACTTTTCGTAAGCTTAAGACTGGTAATTGTGTCGCTCATATTTTAACAGAGAAAAAATTTCGTTATAAGTTAATTTTTTAAAATTATTTTTGAAATAATTGGTACAAGTTTTGCGTAGTAGTACACAAAATAATTCTTGCACATACATACGCTAAACAATTTTTTTTCCGAGGTACCAACATATAACGCTTTTTCTACATGTTCAAAATTCTAGTTTTCATCGTTTTCTGGGAAACTTTTCGTTCCAAGATTGCCAAAAGAAAAAAAAAGAAACGATTTCCCAACCACTTTCATAATCTAAAAATATAAGTGCATTTTCATGTATAATTTTTTATTTATTTATTTTTTAGATTTATTTTGAGTCCTTGATTGACTCGATAAATTAGATTTCGGTTCATTGGCACCCAGATAAACAATGCTTTATTATGCTTATAAAAATAAGAATACAAATTTCCCCCCCTTTTTTGAACAAAAATGGTTAAACAACAGCTGCAATGAGATAGCGAAAACTAACTCAACTTGTCAACAAAAGAGCATCCGAAATAGGTGTAATCAGATAAAAATAAAAATGAAGAAACACACAAAAATAATTTAGGAAAGAGGCATGGCTGTTGAAATTAGTAGAGTGTATCAAGAAGGTGGATTCGGCATCAAAGATTAAACCAATAGAAACACAGCGAAGGTGAGAAAAGAAACCAAGCATGACATTAATCGAAATCACAACAATGAATAATATTCTCTCACTTTCTCATGGGAATGTTTCGAGTGCGTGAAATTTTCCATTCGTACCCTTATCTTAGCATGAATTTTCAAACCTCCTTTTTTTTAAGTAAAAAAAGATTCGGTAAATTGATGTTCCCATAAGGCAAAAGTGAATAATTTAGTAAAGCAATAATTATATTTTTAATTTGTTTAAATTTAACAAGAAAATCCCTGTTAATAGGGGTGTGTAAAAAGGAGGGAGTGGTTGATGTAGGAATAAACACGAGATTTTTTTTTCATATAGAAATTTTAACTGAACAGAACTAATAAATTTACATTATTTATAATAAATTTTGCGATAAAATCTAGTATGATACTATGTCTCAGCTGTTAGTGTCAGTCTCATTGTTCAGTGTTCATTGATTTGGCATCATTATCATTTTGGAAATGTCTTCAGTTTTATGTCAATATTCATATAAAGATTTATATAATATAGATTTTAAACATATTTTTATATTTGTATTCATGTTACTCATTAAGGGTGAAAATTTGCGTACACAATTTGTACAGGGAGATGTGTTAAAATATAAGCAATTTTAAATGCATACGTTACGTTTAAAGCAGTACGTTTTAAAGACAGAATCAACGTCTAAATAGTATCGTAATATATCAATGTTTCTTTTTACTTGTTCGGGCTTCAGGGCTGATTGTGCTCCGGAAAAAATCCAAATATCCGGATTTTTTAGACTAACAGTGATCCGGAAGTTTCTGGAGATAGAAGGTCCAGACGTTTCAAAAAATCATTGATCACAGAAGTTCCCGGAAATCAAATTTTCAGAGGTGGAACTTAAAAACACAGTTTATTTTATTTGTTTGTAAGGGAGATCCAGAGAGATACTTGATAAGCTTATATTCATGATTATAATCATGATTAACATTCATTTTTTTATCAGTAAATCAATTATCAATCAGTAATCAATTATTTTATCAATTTTTTATCAGTTGTTATAATCATAAACTCAAAAAAGAAAGACATATTTGTAACTTTTAATTACTTCTCCAGGTCATCATAGGTATGTGTAAAATTTTAAATATATTTTAAAACTAAGAAATATTGAGAAAAAGGAAGAAAAAAAACTTGTTTACATTTTTTTCAATTTAAACTTCTTTTTTTTTTTTTTTTTTTTTTTTTTTAAACTAAAGAAATTTTCCGGAATTTTGACTTGGGCTCACAATCACCTCTGGGGCTTTAAACTAATTCAAGTATTTAGTTTCTAACTTAATTACATAGTTTTTTAATAAACACGCATGCTTTAATATTTTTTTAATATATTCATTATTTATATTTATTTCTATAATATGCTTCTTAAAGAATTGAAAAGGTTTATTAACAGTTCACTGAAAAGTCTTTAAAAAAAATTGTGAACGAAATCTATTGATATCATAATAATAAAGAATTTTAATATCATAACCCAATTACCAATCATGTATACTTTCTTTGCTTTATTTTTGAAAAAGATTCTAGAACTATACATTAATGGCCGTCACTACAAAGCATTTTATATATGGGCATTTCTAGCCAAACGACGTCGACTTTGAGTCAAATAGTCTTCTTTAACAGCTATATTCATAAGCATATAAAAACTGTTGATACAAACAACTCAGAATCCTTTTTGGTAAGATCACCCATACTCACAATAATTGTGTTAATAGCGTCAAATCTAAAACGCCAGAAGTACATGACTCAAACGCTAATATGTCCATTGTGTGGTTGAAAGTCAACGTACCTTTCATAAGTCTCATTTAATAACACAACGTGATAACTTCGCCTTTTTATGTTTGTATTCGTAACTAGCGAACAATGTTTCTGTAGAAATCAACTACCTCAAGTCAAAAAGCCCGAACGGACATTTAGCTTTCTACGATACTTCATCCGGCTTTTATTGAGGACTTCATCAGAATTCTAAAAGACACTTTTTTTTTTCCTTTTACGATTAGGGTGGTTTGAAATACGACGCATTCTTCTATCTCATTTAGTGAACATAACTATGTAGAGTTGATCCCACTAGAAACATATTCTATACAATTGTTTCAGATCCCTTGTGAGTCAGATACTTTTCCTAAGAACAAAAACTTCCCAATTTTGATCGTAAAAGACCCACGTGATTATGCATTCATTGTTGTAAGATGAGACCTTGCTCGTTTGTTGAATGCAATTTCCTGGCCAATTTATCAATTAGGAGTTTTGTTATGAACTTATTTACGAAGTTTAATGCCAAATACACATTTAGGTGATGTTAGAGTTATCACCTTTTAGTTTTTATAAATGTTAAACAAAATGTTATTATTATTATTTTTTATTTTTTTTGCATCGATTAAAATTTTATTTCTTGTAAATCTATTCTTTATTTTATTTTATAACCGTCGTTGAACAGCCGACTCAATTTCGGGTTTACAACTACTAATGTTCAACTCCGTAGCCTTGTAATCTTGAACCCAATTCAGAAAACTAGGAAACCCCTGGATCATTTTAATCTTAGCACAAGTATTGCAATAACTATAAAGTACCAATTAGCTTCTTTTTTTTAAATCCAACTCAAAGAAGACTAAAATCTATCCTTCAAATTGCCACAATTTAATTACGAAAGCAATTTGTTATAAAAATATTAAATGTTTTCCTTTTAATAAGTCCTTAATATTTAAATTTATTTGACAATTTACTTAGTCATATTTCCCTTATTATAATTACAAGTAAAATATGGATAATTGAAAAAAGTTTAATTATTTAAATTTATATCTAAGCATCGATTTTTTTTATTTTTACATTTTATATCCGTTGTTGAACAGCCGATCCAATTTTAGATTTACGATTACTAATGTTCAAGTCCGTAGCCTTGTAATTTTTAATCAATAAGACAAGGAAACTCCTGGATCAGTACGCCAAGAGGTATTGATTTGATATGGGAACATGGAGGACTTAATGACTCGACAAATTTGACGTGCACCAGTCACAATTTACTACAAGGGAAAATTTCGTCCGGTGGAGATCAAACCCAAGTTCTCTTGGACATGGTCCCAGAGCCCTACCAACCAGGCTATCCCGGCCCATCTATTCGTTATTAATTGACTTCGTATTTCTTAAAAATCTGTTATGTATTAGTTTACCTCTTATTTTTCAAATATCTATTATTGTTAAATCAACCACAGCCACTTATCTATTAATTGGCTTAGTATCTATCATTTATTAGTCGTTACGTTATGAATATGCTTAAGAAGTTAATACTAAATACCCATTTTAAGAAAAAGGTTATATTAAAATAATCCTCGATTAATTTTTGTAAAGCCGGTTCAAAGTGCTCTTATTTCACAAACATTTTAAACTAAAAATACATTCTAGCTTACCTAGTAACTGTTAATACTCATTTGTGAGTTTATCTAAAGAGTAAATATTAAATAACAAATTTAAGGAAAAGGTGTTGATAGATTTGTCTCTGTTTAGTACTTATAAAATTTGAAAATGTTGATCAAAATGTTTTTCCTTCGACAGAAAGTTAATTTTAAAATCAATTAATTGACTTCGAGTACCTCAATTTATTATTCAACTTTATATTTTTTAAATATGTTAATTCATCAGTCGACCATAGTCCCTTATTTATTGACTAACCTAGTATCTATGATTCATAACCCATTATGTTATGAATAGGCTTGCAGAGTTAATGCTAAATGTGGAAGAAGAAAAAGCTGATTTTAGAGCAATTAGTTTTCGTTCATGTTGTTCAAAGCGCTTTTTTGAAAATTGAATCCTTTATTTGATAATAATAATAAAAGACGCTTAGCTATTAGTTGTTGGTAAGTTTGCTGAAAAGTGAAAATATTTCCTCCATTTTAATTAATTGCTTATTATTTTAGATTTCTTTTTCGTGCTTATTTTTTTACTATGTGAAAGACGCTCATTAAAATTAAAAATTATAAAACTCATAACACTCAATAAATGCAACTCAGACCTGACACGAAATTTTGAAAAATAAAACGTAATAAGTATACACAGATTTGGGTACTCAATGATTGAACATTCAAATTTAATTAGTTTTTACAATATATGCTGAGGGACATGTTGCCGAGTTTTTAAAGATAATGAATGATGTTTAAAGATAATGCTTTTTAATTTTGCGAATTTCGGAGTTTTCGTTAAAAACTTATAACACCTGTAACAGACAATTTTCAATTTTTAGAAACTTATTAAAGTTTATAAAAACAGGAATAAATGGAAATGGTATAAAAGAGTTTTCTTAACAAAAATTATTTAAACAATTTAGCATTTTTTAAGCTTAATTACAAAAAATTAAAAGTCAGCAAACTTGCACTTGAATAGGTTGCTCAAATACACATCCGCAGTTATTATTACTACTTTTAAGAACATTTTTGCAATTAAATTTGCTTCAGTACTATAAAAATTACTTCCTAACACCTTAAACCAGCGGATTCCATCATGAACTTTTCCATTATTTAAAATTCGAGTCGTTATTAAATAGAAACAACGTTGAATTTCAGCTTTTCATTCCCAAAGTTAAATTTTCATTCATACATTCTCATTTTTGTCTTCTTTTCCAAAATCCTTATCAGTAATATTTTCTTCTTTAATTTTCAGCGGGAGGTATCAGTTCACAAGAAATCATACTTCTTCACGAAAATCTGAAGAAAGTGTTCAATCACTTCAGTCAGTATCATCAGTCTCCTACATTCATTCACACACTTTATCTGACGATATTAAGAGACAATGCCTATGACCACGAAGTTGTGATACAGAAAATCCTAGACGGTAAGAACCTTTATTCTATGTTCAATTCCAGAATTTAATTTTATAAATTAAATTTAATAAAAGAAAAACTTCATCGGTTATCATAAAGTTATGTATTAAAAACTTAATTTCTGATATAAATAGTCTAAAAGTACAGAGATTTCTTAATTTTAAAGGTTTAAACCACAAAAAATCTAGGTAGGTAGTAGCATAATATCTATAGAATAATATGGCTGGGTCACATCTAAAGAAAGGATGATGGTGACTCAGTTAAGAAGCTGGATTTTGGAAAGTCTAATGGCAACCGAAAAAGGGAAGACCCAACACCAGATGGATTGGTCCTATGGAAAATGATCTTAATATCATGGACATCAGTAGATGGTGAAACCTAGCCTCTGATCGACCCATATGGAAAAGATTAGCGGCTGGTCGAGCCATATGGAAAAGATGATCTGTACTAGGTCATGCTGATGAAATAAAAAGTAGCACACTATACCAAACATTTTAATGTGCGCATAGAAATTATACCGTTCTTGATGAAAAATGCTCTTAAAAACAATTGAAAAGGTGGAATGAACAATTGGAAAAGGTGACATGTCATTATTTTGTTCCAAGCTTTTCATTTCTAAACATTGCTAGTTATTGACACAAACGTTCTGCATTTGACAAAAAACCGGAGCCCTTATTTTTTCATCCCCTTTAGTTTATCATAATGTAAATCATTGCGTTTCGCAAAAATAAAATAAATCTTAAGTAAACGTATCTCATTTGCTATTTCAGTTCAGAAAATTAATGACTAAAACCGACAAAAACGATCACATAAAATCACGCTAAGTAAACCGAACAAGAACATAAAGTTACAAAATTTTTATTTTCATATAGCGTTGAAAGACTAAGCTACTTGCAAGTCCAGCTGTGCACAGTGCAGGAACAGCTTTTTTTCTAGAAATCCGCATATTAGATTACAGGTGTATCAACCATTGGAATAGGGAATGAGAGTTTCCGAACAATATGCTATCACCGACAAAATGTGTATTGTATTTTATTACCTTTATACCGATTGGGAACAGATCCATAAATTTCATTTACGCATTGAAAAGCTTCTTAAATATTATTCAATATGTTGCTTTCGTTTAATCAGCCATTGATCTTGAGAGTACAGATTCAATAACTTCCTTATGAAACTTACCACCACTGGAAAAATATATTATGCGTTTTACCCTGGTATGATAGTAACTTTCTGAAAAATTGGACAACTTATAGCTTTATCAGCTACTTGAATCATAACGCGGTTTAGATTTACTGCGACAGTAATAAGATGTTAAATTAAACCAAGTTTAGTTTTAATTTGAAAAGTTATATCCAGAATCTAGCTTAAGCAAGGCAATGATGTGATTTAATTTTATGATGAAAGCAATCAAAAGATCAGCTGCACTGTTAGAATTTTCATTCTAAAATTATGGTAAAATAACCGGTAGTAGTCTGTCCATCCAATTAACCGTAAAGTTTACTGTAAAGAATTTTTATTTTACGGTTTTGAAACCGTTTACTACTAGTATGGTTAAAAAACCACGAATACAAAAGTATACGGTTTTTAACCATTTATTGCAATATTATCGTCATCAAAGAGCACCTACATTTTAATTCTAGCTTTGTGCTAGATAGCATTGTTTAAACAAATGCTTATTAAAATCATTTGTTTCTTGACCGTTAGCAGCAGAATTTATTACAATGCTACCGTCAAAGGGAATTAATTTATCTTTAATCAAATTATTGCCTCTCCGAATAATTAAGGCACTCATAGTTCAATTGGAGCTCTCGGCTGTATAGTTTACTAACAGTTGTGAACAAAATATATCTTCAAATAAAATTAATCGACAATCGGAATTTTTACCACTTTCCAACTGGCACAATTAATTTTAACTATAATTCTGTGTCTGATCCCTATGCAACTTACAATTGAATTTTAAATGTTGCAAGCAAAATCCTTTTTTTTTCTTTTTCTTTTTATCGGTAATGAAAATTTAGGCCACTTTCCAACAATGTCGAATACTAAGAAGAAGAAAATGATGAAATTAAAAAAAAATTTGAAAACTAAATTTTTAAGTGGAATGAAAAGAAGAAAATAATTCTATTTTGGTCACACCTAAAACGAAATGAAATAGGTAGCATCACCTTTCTAATAAATATCTATCACCACCGAAAGACATATTTGGAAAATGGCCTCCTAAGTTTTTCGCTTTAGGTATGACCAAAATGGAATTATTTTTATCTACTGGGAAAATATAGTTTTGTATAGTAGTCCACTAGGAAAATAAAGTTTTGTAAAATTTTTATTTTATTTTATTCCAATCAAATATCTAGCTTCCTGTTTAAGTAACTCAGTATTTTTTATAAATTGAATTATTAGTATGCACAATAAGGAAAAAGTATGGTCATTACTGTTATGCTGAAAGTATGCTATTTAACTGTTTTTTTGGCTCTATGGGAATACTCAAAAGCATGGTAATTTTTATCGAAGTTCTTTGGTAATGATTTTGGTACAGTTAACAGCAAAACATTGTTTTATAGTATAGGTTAAAATTCGGTAAATGTTATGAAATTTGGTAATTTTTCTCATGATAGCTTGGAGCATGGCATAAGAACTATTTATTCGTATGAGAACACCAAAAGCTGAGTAATTTTTGCCTAAACGCTTTGGTTATGATTTTTGTGAAATTAGCAATGAAACATTGTTTTATAATATGTTATAATATCTGGCTAATGTGGCAAAATCTGGTAATTTTTTAATGATACCTTAGAACATGTCATAAAAGCCTTTTATTTGATTAAATTTATTTTTCAGTTTTGTATTTTTTCATTAAATGTGAAGTAATAAGAAGTTATGCGAAGAATTATATGTGAGATAATAATTACGTTAAGCAGTAAGAACCTTAATTATTAAATTATAATTTCCGGTAAACTGTTACCATATGAGCGGAATAATTACGAAATGAATGGCTTAAATACCGTGTATATAAGTTTTATCATAAGGAATTATGTGTTGTTGTTGTTGTTTTTTTTTAGCAGAAATGTGATTATCATGGAGTATGGTAACTTTTCCTGCCTTTTTTTTTCTCTGTGCATTAAAAAATACGAATTACAAAAATATAACAGTTCTTAATTTCTCGTAAATTGCGTCCTAGGAAGTTGGTTGTTTTCTATTCCTAGGAAGGGGGTTGTTTTCTATTCCTAGGAAGTTGGTGGGGCGAACAATTCGAATCAATCCTCGGCATCCTCTGCTACGAATCATTACGCACAAGCTTTTAAGAAATATATACCCCATAGCTTTAAGTTTCATTCTGATAATTTTTTTTTTCGTCTTTCCTACCTCAAATGAAAGAGAATTCAAGCGAATTTTCTCATAGGAAGTTTTGATAGATACCTCCTACCTTAGGTTTTTTTTATATTTTTTCTTTTTTAAAACTAAATTTTGAATCGCAGCTCTTGCAGATCACTACACTTCAGCACTTCTACAGCTAGTAGATTTGCATTAGAAATTTGTTCCACCTCAGTTTGTTTCAATTTATTTTCATTTATTTATTTAAATCTTCTTGTAAATCGTAGGTATAAAACGGAGATGCGTGGAAGAAGTAGCAGACGACACACTACAATTGATTTTATTTAATTATTTACTTTCTAAGTTTATTTTTCTTCCCCTTAAGTTCTAAATTGGCGAATTGATATTGACCAGTTTCCGTAATAGAATATAAAAATAAATTCAGAAAAATAATTAAATAAATAAATAACTATTCAAGACTTTTCCCTAATATTACTTTCAGAAAAATTGATTTCAAGTGGTCAATAACAAGACTTATTAACCGAATAAATGGTTTTTATGCCATGCTCTAAGGCATCATAACAAAATTACCAAATTTTACTACACTATCCAAATTTTATCACACATTGTTAAACCATATTTTACTGTTAATTTTACCAAAATTATTACCAAAGCGCTTCGGTAAAAATTATCGAGATTTTTGGTGTTTCCTTGGAGCCGAAAACACGTTAATCTTTACCATATTATGGTAGTTTTGAGCATAAATTTTTTTTCTCAATACGGTAAGATGGATTTTATTGACGCTGCTCTCAAAGTTTCAGTAATTTTTATTGACATCTTTTACAGCGTACTTTTTTATTTTTAACACTATTCAAATTCAAACCTGAAATGCAAAATTTATTGCTCAAGGATTTTAATTATGCTTTTAGGTTACACACATGGAAAATATTTTATAAAAATTATTATTATCAATTCTTATTCCATCTTGGCTACTGATCAAACTTAAATTCCATACAATTTTAAGAAAACTAAGAATACAATTATACTGAAATTAATTAAATTTTTATAAATCGCATTTCTACTGATAATACCTAATTATACTAATTATTAGCTGCTCTCTGATAATGAAAACTTGTTTATGCGTCATATCTCTTTAAATATTTCCAATACTTTATTCAATTCCAGTTTCTTGATTGCATCATTCTACTACCAGTTAAAATTAGTTATTTGTTCACACACGTTGATTGACTATTGTCGTGGTAATAGTCAATCAATATATATGAAAAATTTGTAAATTATAATTCTAGTAAAATTCAATGATTTTGAATTTTTTATCTATTTAGAACATTTTATAGCAATTCTGCTGTATATGTTTGAAGAAAAAATCATTGTTAATTCATATTGCATGATTTTTTTCATTCTGTTAGCATTTCTTTAAAAGCTTTTAATACCAAATTTTTTGAATTTTTTTAAAATTGATTCACACTATAATACAATTTTTTAAAAAAAATTCTATGCTCATATTTTTACGATACACTTGAATGCATAGTCTAAAAAGTATATGAGTTTATGAATGCTGAAAAGTTAGTTTAGTTTTTCATCATAGTTTTTTGGATTCGCATACGAATAAATAAAATAAACTTTCACAAGGTTAATATAACGTTTTTTCCGACCAAAAATAATTATTCCAGTTTCTAAACTGATTTATTAATTTTTTTTTTTAGAATGCTCACAACTCAACAAATGCGTGCATGTGTATACTTTAAATTTAAAATAATTAAATATTAAAATTTAATTATTTAATAAAATATTAAAACATACAATGAGAAAAAAATATGGTCAAAACTACCAGAATATAGTCCATTTTAAAGAGTTCTGCCTCTATAGGAAGACCAAAACGCTCGGTAATTTCTACTAATACGCTTTGGTAATGATTTGGGTAAAATTAACAATAAAACATGGCTTTATAACGTGTAATAAAATTTAGTTAATCCGGTAAAATTAGGTAGTTTTATCATGATATCTTAAAGCATGTCATAAAACCCATTTATTTGATTAAATTTACTTTTCAGTTTTGTATATTTTTACTAAATGTGAAATAATAAGAATTTATGTGAGACAATAATTATGTTGAGTAATAAGAACTTTAATTATTGAATTATTGTTGTTAGTAAAATTAACAAAAAAAATATGGTTTTATAATATATGATAAAATTTGCTAAATGTGATAAATATTGCTAATCTTCTCATGATACCTTAGGGCATGGCATAAAAACTATTCATTCGTTAAATTTATTTTTCAGTTTTGTTTTTTTACTAAATGTGTGAAAACAAGAACTATAATTTTGATTTTAATCTTTTGATTTGATTTTAATTTTAACTTTTCTTCTCGTAAAACGTAAATATATGATCAGAAAAATTCCCAAATGAATGGTTTAAATACCATATGTATTAATTTTATTAACCATAATTATGTTGTTTTTCTTGCTCGAAAAGTTATTACCATACAGTACGTTACCATACAATACAGTACGTTACCATACAGTACGTTACCATACAGTATGTTACCATACAATTTTACCAGAATCTTTTCTCAGTGTACTTTTGAGGCAATCAGATTTAATTATCATTTAATTTTACCACAGAGGCATCTAGCATATTTATGCTCGTGATGTTGAGCAAAACTGGAAATATTCTATACATTCTACAAGCGAAGTAGATATTCTGTTAGTGGGATCAGTCGTTCCTGACATAAAACGTTCTGGCAGCGATGCTATCACTTTAAACGATGGACACTTTACTTCATTAATATTTCTTTACTACGAGATGATAAATGAAAAGAGAAGAAAAAAAATCTTATGGAATGGAGTTCAATTCCAAATCCAAATTAAGTTAAAAACTAAAACGTCTTTTTCAGTGATTTTAGAAAAAAAAAGGATAAAAATTCCTTTACATTGCTTAAAAGTTATCCTTTTCTGGAAGAAAATGTTTATGCAGTTGAAACCTTGACATTCATAAATGATTACATTTGACAGGTTATGTTATTTCTCTTACGACATGTTGTACAATGCGATTCGCATTCCTGTTTTTTTTTTTTTTTTTTTTTTTCCCTGTCGGTTTTAAGAGGCTGCATGTCATTATCTATCGTGTCTTTTTGAAGGATTTAATATCCGGCCATAAACCACCTCCCACCAACCTTCACTCTGACAATATATCCGACCAATCATCAACAGACCTGACGTCACTTGGGGATCCAGAAACGCGTGACGCCTGATTATTATATCTTGGTAACAATTCCCTCCAAGCTCCTCCCTTCTCTGTGTTGCAATAATGTTACCTGAGTGACCCCCAGCCAAACCAGCCGAATCCTCTCCAAAAAAGCTGTTTTAACAAAGTTTAATTTCCCTTGAAAATGTCAAACAAAATCCGGCCCAGCTCATAAATAACCATCAAAAGCATTGTTAGGCCGCACTCATCTGTAAGGCCAAAGGACATAACTCATCACAAGCCGGCATGTGCGTGAACTAGAAACCACATACTAACTCCCGCACATAACATACACAAAAAAATTTAATAAATAAATAAGTAAAAACTGTACGCGACACACCGAAATTTGTGACTGAGCTTTACACTTGACCACCGCCCCGTTAACGCACGCACAGGGTATGCCTATATAGATAGATAGAATATGATATAAATGATAAAAGAATAAAATAAAAAAAAGGAACCTTCTCGCATGCCCGACAACGAATCACAATGTTTTATGTCGCAATGGTAAACTCGTAAATTTCTCTCCCATATGGTGAATAAGCGAATAGGCAATAACATGACATGCACGGCTAATACAAGCAACGATTCGCATGAATTCTTTCGTAGAAGAGGACATAGCTTGTATCTAGGTGTAGCCACATGCTTTCCCTAAAAGACCGTTTAGTTTAATAAAAATTTTTATTTAGTTTTCCTCTTCCACCCCACCTCTCTCTCTCTCTCCCCGGATGAATTATTTTTCAGCACATTTTATGAGCTCTCTCTCAACGAGGTATACGACGTTGTTCAGAAAGTACATTTTCTTTCTTTCTTCGTTTCAAGTGCTTTTCATTTGAAGTACTTCACTGAATTTGTTATGAGAGAGATTTTAATTGTGCTTCATGAAGATGTTTGAAAGCTGGGTCTAAACATGAATTTTTCTTTTCTTTTTTTATTAGAAAAAAAAAACGAAGTTAAAAAATACAATTATTACAAATACATACGTTTTTTAAAAACTATTTTATTATATTTCGAAGAAACTGCGCAATAAAAAAGGGATCAAAAAATAAAAACTTTTTTTAGTTTGTGCATGGTGAAAGAAATTTTTATAAAATTACGGTACTAGTATGGTAATCACATTTCTGGAAAAAAGAAGAAAAAAAATAACCTAATTCTGGTAATAATTGCTGATTTTCAAAAGTTTAGTTTTTATTACCACGCATTTAGTAAAAGTACAAAACTGAAAAGTAAATTTAATCAAACAAATTGTTTTTATGCTGTGTTTCATGTGTCATAGGTATCATGATAAAATAACCAGATTTTACCACATTCGCTGCAAAACAGCATGATAATAAACCTCCTTTTACTGTTAAATTCCAAAATTCATTACCATGTGCTTTGATAAAAATTACAGTGCGTTGTAGTTTTCTAATGGACTCAAAAACATTGTAAAATTTATCATATTCTGATAGTTTTTTTACCCTCCCAACATTGGAAAAAATATCCGATTTAATCAACAAAAAAAAAATGATTGAATGTGGCATAAACAGACATACGATCGAATGTAACATAAACAGGCTGACGATCGAATGTAACATAAAGAGACAAGTGTCGAAGCATCGAAATAATTATTTTGCGTTTTGACATTGAAGAAATCGTTTTAACTTCATATATATACACACAAAATGTTTCGAAATATCTTTTTTTTTTTATAAAAGAAAAATCTACAAAATCCAACTTTTTTAAGTTTAAAAATCCTGAAACAATCGCATGAAATTGAAATTTAAGGTATTTAATTTGTTTTCGCACCTTTTTCTCTCAATAAACTTCAGATTTCTTATAATTACCTTAAAAAATATAACTGCTGAAATTAATTTTTGATTATGCTTGAATTATTACTAAATGTATTTGAAAACACTGATGGTTTTTAGATTGGCCCAAGTGCATAAATCATGTAGTTTTTTCAAAAACCTGCATAAAAGGTGTATTTCATCTTTGAAATATTTAGTTAAATATTTAAAAAATGTAATTGAACTTCTAAAACATGTAGATTAATAATTAAATTGCAACTTGACACATTAAATTTATTTTTATGTAAGCACTTGCAACTCTTACACATTTAGCTGGTTTCATAAAAATTGCTTACAAAATGATAAATGAGCAAATAAAATACATGATTTCAGTGGTCCGTTATAATTTTCAATACGTTAAACGGCAAAATATATGGTAAATAATGCACAACTTAAAAAGGGAATAATGAAAAAATTCATTCTTTCTCGTTAGGGGCATTAAAAAAATTTTGTCTCGAAAAGTGATAAAAAAATCTAATAAGATGTTGAAAACTAATAAACTAAACTTTCCGGCGATTGTGTAAGCATTTGATAAACTTTATTCAAATTGTGCTTGAATACGTTTTTACTTACAAAAGGGATAAGGGTGATGCGTACAATACTCGATTGCGTTAAGAAAAATGTTTTAATTTAATCAACGATGTACGGTAAGTTCCCTAGTACTTTTGTTAAGATTGTAGTATAACAAATAAAAACAATGGCGCCGTTTTTTTATTTTTAAAATATACAACCAGTTAATCACAGAAGTTCCCTTGTTATAATGACCGAAAACTTCGACTTCCTAAAGGAAAACAATGTTTTTAAACTCAATAATAGTTTTAGTATGTTATGTTATGTTATGATAGCTCCCCTTATAACTCGCACTTTTGCTTTCCTCAAATTATTGTACAACTTTCTCGGCATTTTTTTCCTTTCATACAATTGTTGCCTTTTTTTCATTTTCTGTTTATTGTTGCCGATTTTTTTTTCCATCGAAACTTTCGGTAGACGTGGTAGAATACGATAGCCGTTCAACTATTAATTTCGCTGGAAATGATAAACTTTTTACAAATTGTAGTCATAACATTTTTTTCTCCAAGCGCCATCGTAGCGACGAACAAATTATGTTTAAAATAGTATTTATTTTAAGGAAATATTTGATATTGCGTTCATTTGTATTTCTAGTTTGTTTAGTATTATTAGAGGGGGTTTGATATACTCCAAACATAAAAAAAAACTTTGGATTTTATAAATTGATTCTTTTGAGCTACGATGCTATTTGAGTTGTTTCTTTCTGTAATTGAACAAATTATATTGTTTTTGAAACCTCTTAAAAAAGTTTTTACGCAGAAAGCTTTAACTCTTTGAAATGTTTCCAATTTATACAAATATTTAAAAACACCATGATAGCAGCTTTTAACATATCATTTTTTTGATTTTATTCTAAAACTCGATATTACTTTTATTTATAAAATAAATTTATTTAAAGTATCGTCTGCAGTTAATTCAATACGTTCGTTAAAATTTTTGAAATGTGTGAAAAAAGTCTTATCAAATTTTTGACGATAACAAATATGTACAGTCCTCATGAAAAACTTATTTTGTGATTTAAAAATTCATATGTTTCTCGAGACCTATATCGTTCAAATTTTTCATTTTGTTTTAGTTACGTACGTTATGATGATGTAGAAACATACTTTATAAATAACGTAGAGAGATTTTGTACCTTATAATTCATTTTTTTATCATTACTAAATAAAATATAACATGATAATCAATAAATATAATATTGAGTTCCGTTACATGAAATTATGATCATTTGATTAAAAATTATTCAGGATATTTTTTTTTTTCATTTTGCTCACCATTCACGTAGAAACAAATTCTGGCAAAATTGCCGTGTTGTTTAGAAATAACATTTCTAGTTAAAATAAATTACTTAATTTTGGTTAATAAAATAAAGAGTGTTGGTAAAATTACAGAGAATTATTTAAAATGCTAAGTTTCTGTCAAAAAGTTGAAAAATATTCACATGAGATTCGATTTAGTAACTTTCCAAAAACAAAGAAAGGAAAACTCTGCACGGAGAAAAAAATTCTGGTAAAATTACCGTACTGTATGTTAATGAAAATTCTGGTAAAATAAACCATAATTTTGGTCAATGAAACCATAATATAGCGTATTAAAACCATTCATTCAGTAATTTTTCGTATTGATGAATTACAAAAAAATTAATGGCTTACCGGAACTTCTGAGTTCTTATTACCACACATTCATAAAAAAAAATACAAAACTGAAAATAAATTTAACTGAAAAAAGTTATTTTTATTACCCAAAGTGCTTCGGTAAAAAGTATCGATTTATATCAATCTATTTTCTTTTTCAAGAATTTGCCAAATTTTTTGAAAATAAGTTGTCAAACAAAAAGATTTTAAATTAGTTTTCTAGACCGATGTCCGAATTACTATCGTTAGAGGCAATTATCTGAAATTACTGAACATCCATCGCACTTTCAATTCGTTTTGAGATAAATTTTTCATTAACTATGACACTAAGATCAAAGAATTTTTCAAACAACTGATGACATCACAATGTTTGAGTAATGAGCAAGTGATTTATCTTGAAAATAATTACCATCTATAGTTTCAAAGCTTGATTATGGATGCTCAAAGTCACCTTAAGAACGAATGATGTAATTTATTACGTATTTGTGAAATGAGAGCAAAGGCAAATGCGTTGCGTATGGATTAAAACAATTTCTATTTATTTATATATTTTTCACTTGAAAACATTCACAAAAGATTTTCCCATCATCTTTTCTTTTTTTAAATAAATAAATAAAAACGGTAGCACATTACTACATATAGGAATACTTTACAGTTAATGATTAGTGAACGATTTTAATTCAACTTGATTTTTCATATAAAAATCACGCAAAATACCTGAAATTATCTCATGTCTGTTAGTTAGTTATTATTATTTTTTTGACACAAACTTGCCAATTTGGCAAGATTTTCCTACCAAGATAAAACTCTTAAAATTTGAGAACAATTTTAATTTTTTTAAAATTTTTATAAGCCCACAATGTAAAAAATTCCGGATCGAATTACGGTATAAAAATTACGCATTTTGAAGACATCATCCGTAAAATAACAATTTACCGTAAAGGATGGTACGATTTGCAGTAATTATTACCGTAAAAATTGAGGTATATAAGATATTTTGTTCCGTAACATGTTCCGGTAAAAATGGATTTTAAGGTAATAAGTACTACCTTTTACCGTAATTGATCCAGAATTCTTTTCAGTGCAGATAATGCAGAGTTGGCGTAAGTTTTCAATTATTAAAATAAAATGAAAAACCAATCGTAAATGAATTTTATATTCACAAAACTGGTTTTTCTTCGTTGACATTTTGCGCATGGGGTACTTGCTAAAGATGAGCTAAACTTAACCTAAAACTTAATAACTGTTACAAATTCACTAAAGTTACAAAAAAAGCCTTATTTCATACGCGCATAGTCATCGAAAAATAGCGTTATTTTGATGAAACTGTCCTTGGAATAACGTAGCAGGGATTTCAAAACGGAAAAAAAGGGTTAAATTTATTTTTAACTTCTTTTTCTAAATTGACTTTTCCTAAAGAAGTCAATTTTATGTGCTTTGGGATATGGTGAAAGCTCATTTCCATCAATCAAAACTTCCAAGAAAATAGTCGGGATCAAGGAAACGTATTTACGGCCATTCTCTCGGAAAATTTCAGCAACTGCCTGTTTATGTTTCTTGATTTTTCCCAGCCGTTTGAAATATATGTTTCTAACTCTCATAATTGCGCCACTGAAATAGTAGCTTTTATTTTTCCATAGTACAAATAAGGTAAGGAAAGGTTTTTGTAATTGTAAGTTATGACTCACTCGAAAATTATCGCGAGGATTTCTTTCCTCCGACCTCCATATGGGAGGAAAGGGTTATTTTCTCTGAGATTCTTCCAAGATATATTCCCAGAAATCGCTCATTTCTGCAACCAGCCTGCCTGCTGGAACCTTTTTTTCTTTTTTAAGTTCCGAATAAAACAGTATATTTTTGTTGACATCATAAGTGTTGTTTATGACAAACTATGCATTATCCAGTTACGCCAGAGCTTTTTTGTTTTTATTAACAAGAAACGCTCGCGATTGCCTCCTGCCTTTGTTTTTTTCCCCCCAACTAATTTTAAACCATATTTTTGGTTATTTTTCAATATATTAATATACTTCAAAAAATTAAATTAATATTAATTAAATTCGTTTCATTTTATTTAATTTTTAAGACATTTAAAACTCTTCTTGTCTTGAAATAATGAAAAAAATATCGTGGCGACAACTCTGAGATTCTAACTCCCATTAAGCCGGTTATGAGATTGATAGCTTAACCCGTTCGGTTACAGATTGTACCTAGCTGCAAGAAATAAGCCGCATAAAGTGGCTGCAAACTGCATAAGGTGGACCCAGTAACCGCGAATAAAAGTCTGATTGTTTATTTGTATTAGGTGAAAACAGTCAACAAACGATTTTTCTCACGAGTAGAATCTTGAGTAGGATCTTATTTTTTATGGTTATTTGATTATTTTGTTGAATATAGTAAAATCAAAATTGAATAAATTGTTATTTAATCATTTTTTCACTGAAATTTCTAGCTGTGTAGGAATTAGCTTTTTTTTTTTTTTATAATTTTGAATTAGGCATCCAGATGATTTTAAATTTTTTATTCGAATCAAGCTGAATGCCAGTACGTTCATCATTTGTATTTTGAAAACGTAATTATAGTTATGGGTGTTTTCTTCTTTCTAGAAAAGTTGTATATCTCCCTTTATACACACGAGTGCCTTTGGATACTCTTTATAATGATTCCTTTTTTTTACTAAACTGAGACTTTTTCAAAGTTGACTGTGAGACACAATGGCTCAAGTTCTTATAGAATTGAAGAAAAGGAATGCGAAACCATTCACGATTCTCATTTCAATTCAGCTGTTTCCTATTTTAATGCGATGTTTAAACATATTCTGCCCTTTTCTGTTCAACTATTTTTATGTAACCTCTTATTATTTCAGATTCACAAAATTGCATGCTTAAGTTTCGAAAAGAACTATCAAAATAAAAGCATTGGAAACGAAAATGAATGTAAAATAAAACATTCCTTACTATGCATGCTATGCTTAGAGGGTTTTTTTTCTTGATCTTTTGTTTATCTGACGAAAATATATTTATATTTTGAGCTTTTTAATTCTGAAATCATTCAGTGTTTTGATATCAATTTATAGAAAAGAAGCATTAATTTATTGAATTACGAAGTAAACAAAATTCATAGAATTTTGATGGAACTGAAGTATTTCTACGTATTCAAAAAAAATTTAATTTCTACATTTCAAATTTCTAATCTTACCCATCTTACGGGTGTAGTACCTAATTTAAAGCTTTTTAAGTAATTAAAAAACAAATTGATTAATAGTAGCGGATAATTCGTAACGCGAAATAAAAATTGTTTTTATTAACACTTTTTGATTGCTTATTGGGCCATCAAAGAAGACAAATGTGTGCAAAAATATGATTCTCATTCATTTTTAAAATTGTATTTTCAATTTCTTATTTTAATGTGTTTTTATTTGATAAATCTAATGCAAATTTTCAAATCGGATTTTTGTAGATGTTAGTATTATTTAGAGATATTTGTTGGCTATCATTTTTTTCCAAAAAAATATATTAAACCCAAACAGTAGAGTTTCATTGAAGATAGCATTATCCGTTATAAGTAAATATAATGTTCTATTTTTGAGTGTAGATTTTAGAATTTAAAATTAAGGTAAACCAAAACTTGTGAGATAAATAACGGTCAAAATTATTGGCACTAAGAATAAAGTATGGTCAAAACTACCGGAATATGGTTAAATTTACTGTGTTTCTGGCTCTATGGGAACATCAAAAATCTTGGCAATTTTTATCAAAGCTCTTACTTTGGTAATAATTCTGATTCAATTACCACAAAATACGATAAAATTTAGTAAATGTTATAAAATTTGGTATCATGATTTCTTGGAGCATGGCATAAAAACCATTAATTCGCTTAAATTTGCTTTTAACTTTTATAATTTCAACTAAATGTTAATAAAAACTATAATTTTGAAAATCAGAATTTTCTGTAAATCGTTACCATATTAACTGAAAAATTACCAAATGACGGGTTTATAAATACCATATATTTTAGTTTATTGCCAGAATTATGTTTTTTTTTTAATCAGAAATATCTTTACCATACAGCACGGTAATTTTACCATAATTTTTTTTCTTTGTGTGGGCCGCTTATTTTAGTGACGTAACCTATTATAAGAAAATGACGCTTAACGAATTATATCTCGAATCGAATTTGAGAGCATTAAAATATCGGAATTTACATTTGCATTTAAGGCAGTGCTTGGTCACGTCTAGCTTTGACTGATTAATCATGTTAGTTGTCTAGTACGAGAGTATGATTATGGATGTTGATCAGCCACAAAATTCATCATAAGAAATCAAAACACAAAAGTTTAAGTGGCCGGTGATTAAAAAGTGCTTAGACAGAGAGAGTGACTGTTTTTAGCATTTGAATTGTTTATTCGTTTGCGTTTTTATTGTTTATTTTGTCTGTGTGGCGACTTTTTATGTAAATTTATTTTAAAAACGTGCCGCGTCGTTAAATAATTCCTTTTATAATAATTCGAAATCAAATCTAGCTTTGTTTTTTAAAAGTATCCGAATCAAAAAATAAACTTCTCACATTGATTTAGGAATTCTTCGTTGGGCGAGACATAGTGTTTTTTTTTTTCAAATGCTTTTGAAATATTCAATCGTCCCTTTATTCAGCGAAAACAACCATTAAGGGTTTGTGTTTTTTAAAGCTTTTGACAGCAGATCTTCAATTTTACTAATCCATGTGTGATGGAGTAGAATTTTAATGAAAGTTATCACTCAAAAGCAGATTTTTGAAGGTTTTTTGTCCTCATCTGAAACATTATTTTTTAAGTAATAACGAAAGTTTGAACTGATGGATTTGTATAAAATATGTAAATTATATGAAAATTTTGAAGTATAAGAATTTGTGAAATATAAATGACGAAAAATTGTTCAGTATTTTTTTTAATTTTGTTTAAATTTGTATTTTTAGAAGTGTTTTTATATTGTTATTCATACTTATCATTATTTGGCATCATTATTTCTTTTCTGTTAATGCAAATTTATTACGTATTGTATATAATTAATGAATGCATTTTGAAGAATTAGACCTTTAAATGAATGAAATACGCTATTATAATCACTGACAGGATATATATATATATACAATACACACATTCATTCGTCTAAAATCATACTGTTGTTGGGTTTTTTTACAAATCTTGTATAGTTTAACACCGTTACTGACACTGCTTTGTTTGACAGTGTTAAAATGCAGGATTTAATTGTAAAGCCTGACGTGTAAAGAAAAAATTCCTCACATTTAACATTTGCAGCTGAGGGAAGAAAAAATATTAAAATTATGCGTTAGAGTATTTGAGATCTAAGTTTTTAAACTCTGTATTTTTTATAATATTTTATTTTTAATTCTGATACAAGTCAAATTATTTGAAAAGTTTCTTATACCAATTTCAAATGAAAAATGTATTTACGTGTGTTCAGTTTTTAACGTTATATTTCACATAATATTTTAAGCCCTTATTCATATTAAATATTCATTTTGAAACCAAACAATTTTAAAATTTTGTATATGAAATATTCCCTATTCCCGTTTTCATTCATTATTGATGTATTATTAAACTTTATTCAATTCAAAAACTCTCTTCGACATTGGAAATGAAATCTACAAGTAGAGTTTCCAATAAAAAGTTTGAAGAAAAAATGACACGTAAAACATTGTATTGAAATTAAAGTAGTAGGGGAGAGTGGGGTCAATTGTAACAGGGTACGATTGTAACAGAGCAAAAATTTCGAGTGTCGGGTTTTAGATTTGGTTCTTTGGTGGCGCACAAGGTGTATTTAATAAATCTACATGTACACCCCTGATGGCAACCATTTCTAGGTACTTTTGAAAGAGTTACATCACAAAAGATATTTTCACGCTACGCAAGTAATTTTTTTGGTATTAGAATATTATATTGCAACAAAGTAATTTTGTTTAAATAAATAAAAATTATTAGCCGAATATGTAAGTGGACACCTTAATTAACATTTCAGAAAAAAAAGATTAGTTTAGTTAATTAACTAGCATTGTTTTTAACAAATGAAGCTGAAATGGCGTCTTGGGGACAATTGTAACAATAAGTAAAGGGACGATTGTAACAGCTGAAAATAAATAATCTTATGCTTACAAACCATCACTTAATTCTTTAAGAACCACCAATAGTTTCCTATATCATTTATATTATGTTGCATGTGCATTATTTTATTTGTCACCTTTCACAGCATAAATTAAAATTTTTAACCCCTTAAAGTTAAAAGTTTAACCCTTTAGGTCTCTGCTCATTATTATTTTTACTCCTAAAATATCACTACTACTTTGATCAATAAAAAAATATATCACAACTATGATAATATGTATAATTAACTATGTTTTAGTTGAATTTATGAACTGTTACAATTGACCCCGTAAGTGGGGACAATTGTAACAAGTGCACGACTGTCGAAAATTGTTAATTACTAATATAGTAACATTTAAAATAAGGTATTTATTTTTTTTTCTAGTAGAGAATAGTTTACTTTACTCGTCTGTCAATTAATACTGATAATATATTGGATTTTTTGTTAGTTAAAAATAGTTAAGTAAAAAATGTTACAATTGACCCCACTCTCCCCTACACTTATAATTTTGAATAAGAAAATTGCCATTCATTTAAAAAAAATACTTCAAAATTACTCTCATTTTCATACTCAATATTGTAAATGCAATTAGAAGTTAATTTTATGCTCGAGAACGAATTGCGAATCGTTAATATTTTTTTATTATTCTGTAAGGAAAAAAAAAAAAATGATTTTTAGACAAATAAGAGCCCGTTAATTCTCAAGATCAAACAACTAAGTTTTTAAACCTTTAATATAAAAAGTTTAAAACAAAGAAAAATATTTATTTTTATTTTACAACTTCTATGTTAATGAACAGTATTAATAACTTTAGAAAAACCCAACATTCCAAAATATTGTTACTTTTATTACGAGTTTTCTCTTCTGTAAGATTTGAACCATAAGAAATGACGATGAAAACATAAAATTTAACAATACCCGGAATATTATAAAATCATCAAACTAAAATACTTCGTTCTACACGTTTTTTTCTTGGAAAAAGTAGAAAAAAAAAGTACTATATCTCTTTTTAATGCGCATCATAAGAGTTTCATTTGTTTCTCAGCAAGCAGTATTCTTCCTCTCGCAACACAATGAACAATATTTTTCAATTTCTCTAAAATGATGATCATTTCATAATAGTGAGTTATTGTTCTTTTTTTTAATGGGACAATTGTAGCAAATCGAGAGCTACCGATAATCGTTAGAAGCGCATAAAACTCAAACTTAGACTCTGTTAATAACCACGAATTAAAAAGATATTTTTTACTATCATTTTTAATACTTCGTCATTACTTTATTAATGACGTGTCCCAACGTAGAAAACAATAATTCTCAGTGTATGCGCAGTAAAATAAAAAAAATAAAAAAAACTTGTGGATCACCGGATGTTGGTACAAAACGACGGTTTCCCAAAGTATCTCATAAATTTGAAACATTGCATTGTTTTCTACTCAAGTAATGAATCACGTTCGGGGGGTGTGCGTTTCCCTTCTATCTCGTGCACTCCGAACGACAATTGGTTGCGTTTTTTTAAGTATATAGGGGGACAATATGAAGTATTCATAAGTGCAATTTCAGATATATTTGCCATCTTCAGTATAGTGCCATTTGAAATTTCTACCAAGGGGATGAATTTACGAATTTTACCTTAGCAGTTTTATTGTAGTTGTTAGTTTTAAGATTTAACTGCAAGAATAGTTTCAGATATATTAGCCATCTTTAGTTGTGGCAGTTGAAATTTCTTGGAATCGACACCTTAATATATACCATTTGATGAATGTACTAATTTCGCTTTTGAACTTCTTTTTTAGTTGGCTGTTTGTCTTGAGATTAGATTGCAAATACATTTTCAGATATACCTGTATGTTAGTCTTCAGATTAGATTGCACGTACTATTTCAGATATATCATTCATCTTGCATCGTGCCAATAGAAATTTTTGTTAAATATGCAAAAGAAAAACAGTTTTTAATTTAATTTCGCAAAATTTGAAATATTTTTCGGTATGAACCAGAGATGAAATATACTAACAAAGTTTATTTCATGTTTTTTAACAATGCCTTATTACGAAAATACTCCTTAATAACTTTCCCGACTCAAAAACTCATATAAACATGAAGCTAACCTCTTCGTGCCGAGCTGACACGTAAGGTCTCGAATCTTTTTCTGCTGCTGTCTTTGGACAGGAACCCGCTTCTTCCCATTTAGTTAATCCTGCTCTACTAAGATCTTCCTTAATGCATCTTTGCAATGTTAGTCTCGGTAACCCTCTTTTTCTCTTTCCGTCTGGCGCCCATGAGCTTGCTACATTAGCAGGATTGTTTCTATCTGTTCTTAGTATGTGGCCATCTCCATCTTTGTTTTAAAATTTCTTCATTCTTTCTTCATCAACTTAAGATAATATAATCGTTTTAAAAAATGAATCACTCAGAAGATTAAATTTTCTATGTATCTACTAATGTGCCTGTTAGCCAACCTCTCTTCTTCCTGAAATTTTTTTTTTATATATCACTAAGCAAAGCTCCCTTCAAAAACAATTAACAATTTTCCAACACAAGTTAGAAAATAATAATTAAAAGGATTGTAATAATAAACACTAATGTTTGAAATATAAATTATTTTTAAAGCACTGTACTTAACCGTACTTAACCATCATTTAGTTCACTATGAATTCGATTGACTTCTATGATATATTTTTTGATATTGAGGATTATTTTGTAAAATTAATTTTACATTTAATACTTAATTAATTTCAAACCGTTTTTAAGCCATTCCTTTTTCACATTGTACTTACACTTAGATCGCTAATTATTTTATTAAATAAAATTAACTTTTTAACTCAAAAAAAAATTTAAAAAGTGTATTAGTTAAATACCGTTGTTTTTGTAACTTATTTTTTTATGTTAAAAAAATCAAAAATGTGTTTGATCTCAACAAGAACTAGCGAGTTTTCAAGGGCGATATTCTTTTAATTTTTATATGGTCCCTTTAAACTAATGTTATGCCACTTTTCAATAAATGCCTACTCATACACAGGAACAAAGTCTTTAATTGTCGGCATTAACAGTTATTTATTCTGCGAATCTATACCTGGCCAGGTGCCCGAGAACAATAGATAGAATGGCTTTATTACTGGAATGTTTTCTTTTTTATACTTTGAATGAGAAATATTAATTCATATATGAATGCTGCTATAAATAAAGATATTGTGAGTTTCACAGAAGATACCATTTAAAAGTAGAAATGTATCCAGAGAAAGTTTAGTTTTTAAAGTTTAGAAATAAATCTAGATGATAAATTTATAGCTACAATTTTCCTTTTTTTTACTAAGAATTACTTCAGAATTTTATAAACACGTTAAACAAATAGTATTTTAAAAACCAGTTGCAATTTAGATTTTTCTTCTTCATGATTTTAGATGCTTCCTAATATTAAGGGTCTATTGTATTTAAAGCATGGTTTGTGACTCTTCAAACTTTATAACTTTAAAGGTGTTTCTAATTTCGTACTTTTGAAATATGCCCATGATCATGTTAAATGCATGACTTTTCATTGTTCACTTTCATACTCAGTTTTAGTAATGAAATAGTTAAGATAGTTATGAAAATCAATCAAGGTTTATATTTACACGTTAATACAGAAACACTTTGCAAAGACTAGTGCACGGTATGAAAAATCTCCAAATTTTTAGACGCCCTACTGAGCACGTTTGTCTACAAAGTACATGCCTGAATGAAATTTTTACAGGGCCGAACATCTTTTTCGGTTGCATATTAACAAAAATATATTCCCTATTATCAATTTTTTGAAAAAAATGACGTTAACAATAATATATATACATTAACGCTATCAGAAGATTTAAGTATTATTAACAGAGAAGTATTAGGTATCATTAAAAATAAAGTATTAAGCATTTATGGAATAAATGCGGAGCATTGTTATTAATAAAGAAACAATATTAGAACCACTGAAAATCCGGCAGAGACATTGGTATGCAAAGACTTAGCGCAACGAATCGGCGACGCTTATCTATGAAATAAATAAAGATTCATTGATTTATCAAATGTTTAAAGAAAACCAATATTTATTGTAACTCTGTTAACGAGAAACTCCGATAAATGTGTTTAACATTTTAACAAAGAAACTTGATTTTCCTCCTGTATTTTTGCAGAAATTGATTACATGTTACTATTGGTCGGCTTCTCCGGTAAGATTATTCAATTTAACACTTCATTGAGTGTGCGCCTAATTTGAACAGTATTATGATTTAAGGTTCAGTGCCTGCTGCCTATTAAAATCACGTTGGTTCTGTTGGTTCTGTGAACATTTGATTTTATAAGACGTTTAATTTCTAAAACCTGAATATCTACAAAAAGAAAAAAAATTCCGAAGTTAAACTTTATAATACACCAGAAGTTAAATGGATTATTACATTTATATTATTACATTATATATAGACTAAACAGCTTTACAGTGTTAGATGCAAAGTGAAGTTCATTGTTTATTTACTTTCTAATGTGGAAAAAATAGAAAATTCTAGCTATTCAGACCAGAAAATTTAGGGTTCTTATTAATTTAAACGAATGCCTTGCGATGATTTGATTATACAGAACAAACGGTGATAATGATGTTAACTAAAGATAGTTTCAGTTTGTTTTGATATTGTAATGATTCCGTTCTTGCAGATTTGATTTTTAAAAAAACAGCTTATTTTATGATTCAGTGGTTTTATTTGTGGCAGTTTCTTTGATCAACATACACTGAGAAAAAAAGTATGGTCAAAATTACCAGAATTTGTTAACATTTTTGGTTTCTGGTTCTTTGAAACACCAAAAGCTCGTTAATTTTTACCGACGTGCTTCTGTAAAAATTCTACTAAAATTAACAACAAAATTGAATTTTATAACATGAAAAAATTTGAAAATGTGGTAAAATATGGCAATTTTATCGCAATACCCTAGAGCATAGCCATTTATTCAATTAAATTTACTTTTCGGTTTTGTATTTTTTATTAAATTTGTGGTAATACGAACTATAATTTTGAAAATCAGAACTTCCAGCAAACCGTTACCATATGGACGGAAAAATTACTAAATAAGTGTTTAAATACCGGTTAAGTTTTCTTTTTCTTTTTTTTTTCACTAGAAATGTCATTACCATACAGAACGTTAATTTTGCCAGAAATTTCGCGCCATGTTGTACCAATTTTTTACGAGTATAGGGAATGATATAAGATCAAATTATTGCTTTTAACCTCTTCATAGGAATGTCTTTCGCTATCATTAAAGAAATCCATACGAACAATTCCAGAAGGGCTTTTAGTTTTGAAATATTTGACCAGCTTCATGCAAAATCCAAAAAATAAAACAAAAAGTCTTATTTAGCCAGAAATATATAATTTTGAACTCGTTAAAAAGACCACAAATTTCGATTTAAAGGAAGAAAAAAAAAAGGAAATTTAAACCTAAGCTTTAGGTTTTTTTCTTCTTTTTCATTATTAAAATAGTTTTACAAAAATACTAACCTCATGCATTCCTTTTATTTCAATTTATGCGTTTTATTGCAATTATTTTCCAAAAAAACATATAGCCCAGAAGAACTCGCCTTAGTAATTTAAAATTCTAAGTGCCGTGTATGAAGTGTTATTTTCAAAACGCAACGGTGAGATTTGTGTTTTTATTCACGATCTCTTCCCCCGTTTTAGACAGCAGATCCGTCAAAACGTTCGGACCCCCGTCTGGCAATATAAAGTGTCTAGTCTGTTGTCTCGGTGGATAGATGCGTTTGTAATGAATGGTTCAATATTGCAAAACAACATCCCACTGTAAACATCGTGAACAGCGAAATTATGAAACAAAAATGAAAAATAAAAATTAAAGTTAAAAATAAAAAAATACCGTCTTTCTGTCTCGTTTGGGAGAGGGACCTATTTTACCTTAAGAAAAGATAAGTTTCAAATAATAATAAGATAAACAGTGAATAAGGATACATACCGAAGAAATAAAATGATTTAAAATTTTATTTTCTTGTATAACTTGAATTCAAAGGAAAAAAATATTTTTCTTTGTCTTTTTTTCATATTTTGTTCTGATATGTGTGCACGGAATTGTTAATCAGGCTCTGAGAAGAACATTTTTCGTGACCATATGATACTTATAACTATATATTATTTCTTAGTTTAGCGGTAACTTTTTTATTTGGCTCCGTCATTACTATTGTTATTTAATCCCGTTTTCTATAACACAGGTGTTAGTAACTTCGAAAATAAATAACTATCACTAAATAAACTGAATTTTACTCCATGAAACCTTAAATAAGTTTCGAAATATTTTATTCTGCTTATGTCTCACGAATGAAAACATTGAATATATTCATTATAAAAATAAATCAGAAAAAAACCTATACTGTGCTTTAATTTTCGCGACTAAAATAATATCTTTATTGTAATTACAGATTTGATTTTATCATCTTTGGTTAATGGAAGATTCTTATCATGAGTTTGACCTATTATTATATAAATATTTTTGAGTAAATAACATAAGTTATTTTATTTATATATTAGAACGTATAATAGCCTGGTTGGCAGGGCTCTGGACTCGCGTTTGTGCAAACGGGAGTTCGAATCTAGCCAGCTGAAGACACCCTGTGTAGTAAATGGTGACTGGAGCACGTTAAATCTGTCTGGTCGCAAAATCCTCCATGTTCCCATAACAAATTGTACCTCTGGGTGTACTGAATCGGAGATTTATCTTTCTCTGGTTCAAGTTGAAATTACGATCTGTGACGAATGACTGGATGTATGAGTGAGTCCGCCCAATAAACTGGTGTGACGTATGGGTGTGGCAGAAGTCGAATTCTTGGTCATCGATGGTGCCAGTAGAAAACAAGAACTATCGCACTCCTTGCCTTAAAGGCCTACAACAACAACAACAGAACGTATAACAAATTTTAATTGCTAATAATTACTATTTCTTTAATTATTCTTGTTATTATTATTATTTAAAATTTTATTATTTAAATACGAACACGAGGGCTGATTCATTTTATTATGATAATTTATATTTAAACAGTGTCAGTTATTTATATACATTATGTAAATATAAATATTAATTTTAATTAATAATAATCTATTAATTTTAATTAATATTAATAATATCATGAATGTTATATATTATTTTTATAATAAGAAGAACAAATTTATTATCAGAAAGTCCTCTTTACCTATAGCAATAGGATGAAATTATTAATGACCTTATTATAATTATGCAGTAACGATAATAGAAATGATTATTGTTATCAATTATTGTTATATAGTATTTTTGTATTAATATTTATTAAATATTTTTTACTAACTTTTTATTTGTATTTTTACCACTGATTCGCAATAGATCTCAGTAATAGTCAATTTTTATCACTAGTGGATTTTGAGGTCAATAATTTATTAGGTTTGTATATTGAATTTGTAAGTTTAATAATCAATTAATTTTCGTTGTAGGATTTGTAGGCATTAATTGTGTAAATTTATTCTTTTTCCTACAAAGAATGGAAATGTTAAATTGGATTATGTGCTTCAATACTAAGAAGAGAGAAATATTTTTAATGATGTATCATTAAATAATTCTATTTTCACATTTTTCTATTAAAAAAAGTCTTAAAATTATCATTAAAATTTTACTTGACTGAACTAAAAATTAATGTAGTAAAATAGTGCATAGTCCCAAATACAGTTTAAAATAGTTTTCAGAAATATTTTGTAAGTAGCTTAAAATTTAAAAGCTATGCGTTAAATTATTTCTTTAGAAAAATTTTTTATGTATTTTTACTTCGAATGGCAGCATCAGTAATTATTTATTTAAATTACATAACTGCGAGAATCTTTCAAAACTCGTTCAGCTTGGTTTACTCCCTGCATTATTGCTTCCTATTCACTTACATGTATTTGCTGTTCAATGTGTTGAATATAACAATAAAGTAAAAAATACCTCATACATAACGTGATTAAATGCAGTTAAATAAAACGCATCTTATATTTAATTAATCTCTGTCACATAAATAACTTAGCTGGCAACATTATCGTGAAGTTAAAATCCGATCCCAGTTACCTATAAACAATTATTCTATGTAACCAAGCATCCGAGATTACAACTTAATCCATCTTCGTGTAACCGTAACCGTCCCCTTCAATAAATATATACAAAAAGTTAGCTTGCGTCTCAGTTTAGACCTACCAGGTGTTTCGTTCCTTAATCATTAGCGCGTGATTTCTTAAAACAATTTTATTTAGATTTTGTATCCTTTTTCGGGAATAGATAGTAAAATCGGATTGCAAACCGTGTCGGGCTTAGGATAGGGCTTTTTGAATGAACTAGTTTCGTCACTATGAAGTACAAATCATGCGTTTTTGGAATCTTTTTTTTACATGTAGTTTATAATATACATTGTATGATAATATTTTTTTTTAATCTAAATTGCGTAAAGTTTAAATAGCTTTTGATTTATTTCGTGGATCAAAATTATTATTAAATTTTCTTATATTTTATCAGTATAAACATTAGCAGTTCATTAGTTTTCAGAGTCTTATGGTTATTTCCTTTTCCGTTTCATAAGTTGTAATATTCCTATTGATAATATGAGACAATTATTACACATTATTTTAATATAAAAATTACATCTACACTCCTTTGCTACCACTCTTTAAGAAATCGCAATTGACTTAGTTCGAAAGTCAGATTTTTATTTTGAAATTAAGTCTATTACTATTTGAAATTATTCCTATTTCAAAATACCTTCATTTTAAGCGACAAATGATATGACTATGCGAGCGACTATGATATTGAAATTATACAACAGCTGCTCTAAAATAATATTTATTTCATTTAATTCTTTAAATAATTATGATAATAAAAAGACTTAAAAAAGTGAATAATACCTAAAACTGATAGTTAAAATTCGCAGATGTAAAATTATTTTTGTAATTTTTCTCGTTTAAATGTAAATTAGTGTTACTCTTCTGTCCAAACTTGTTTTACTGAACTCTTCCATCATATTTTTGACATTGTAATGAAGATAAAACAGGCATTTCACCTTGCTACTTTCTGTTTTTGCCCATTGTATTCCACAGTTTATTTTTCATAAATCCGTTTTTTTATGGTTTAAGAAATCTACATACTTCAGTAATTATGCAGTAATTAGGTTTTCCACCCCTATCTGTGAGAAGTAATTTTAAAAGTACGTCTTTTACATTTTAATGTATTGATTTGGCTAAATCATTAGGTAATTGTACTGAAAACTATTCAAAGGATTGCCGCATCAGTTAGAATAGTAAAAATAAATAAATAAATGAAGAAAGAAAAAAACGGACCGTTCTTATAAATTTATAATAGATGTGAAAGAAACAAACCCTTTCTGTTTGAGTTTAAAGATAATTGTTTTTTCTTCTTAAAAAAAATGATTTCATTTTATTTGTAATGAGTTAGATTATATAGAATACAGTGTTTCTCAACTAAATAAAGCCACCTTTAGTCTAGTCTGTATCTAAAGACACATTTACAAGACCTAACTCACTTTCTGATCTACCTGGACAAGGAAAAAATGATTGAATAAGTAAAAAAGGGGGAAAAAAGCCCCATCAAAATAAAGCAACTTATTATATATTCGTCATGTTTATACATAACTTGAAATAAATGATAATGCGTACCATTTACAAATCCCTGAAGATCATTAGCATCAATATTATCCCGGGTTTAAATGATGGAAGCATTCAATTCTGCCACAAACTGAAACTGCTACGTTTTGGCATATATAGTCCTACCGAGGATACGTTTTCTTAAGACTATTGATTGATCAAGTAAGAGAGCAGAGCATTCATAGCTTGCAACCCATTATCAAAAGCTAGCCCTGTGAAGATTTTCAATCAGCAGCTATTATTACAAAATGCATGAATTAAAGCTATTTTAATCCCATTACTTGCAAAATGAGATTTTAGCGAAATAATATGCAGTTAGTTGAATAGTTTCAATTATTTATGATCTTTTTATCGATAAACGCTTGTATGCTTATTGAGAAATAATTAAAAATGAAATACTATTAAGTGAATTTTCTTGTTTGTTATTATAATGCTCGTAACTACGGTATGCAATTCTCATTCTTTATTAGAATGTGCAATTGTGCATAGGTTGAAAATTATGCACTATGCACTTCATTTTATTACATTTTCAATTAACGTAATTATTGTTGATTGAAAAATAATTCAAATGGTATGAGAGTAAATGAGATTTATTGCTTGTTAATATACTCATAATTGCGCATTCATTTCTTACTGTTTATTAGTAAGTGCAATTATGCACAGGTTGAAGCAAAGCACATATAATGTTAGATTCACAACTGCACTGTAATTTATATATTTTGTTTTTCGCATATGTTAAATGATTTACAATTTGCAGAAACATTTCATTCCATCATAACTTGAAAAATGTATTATGTGTATTAATGTATTATCTTTAAAGTGTGTATTATGATACATAATATAAAAATGTCTCAAATCCTATAATCATTTACGTCGGATATATATGAACCGTAAATGCGTTTAAAGTTTTACTAAAATTATTTACATTCAGTGATTTTTTTTGTAAAGATTTTATACTTTTTTTTAATACAGTACACATGATACATTTAAATGAAAGTATCTGTGTTTTAAAAACCTCACGTTGTACATACTCTGAAGCATTTTATATTCTTTATATACACGCATGTACCCGGATCCAGAGATGCCTTTGTTATCCTTCCTCCTTTTTGGATCGTTTACTTCTCTTTCTTTCATTTCGCTTGAGACATACTGTTTATCACGGTCTAATTTTATTATCTGAAATATGTATTATTCTGCTTAGGATTTCTTTTATTTATTTGTTTACTTTTTCGCTAGCAAAGTTGTATTAGGTTTTTGTGCTATGATCATGGATAACCAATTCAATCCATACAAGTGTATAGACATGGAACGATTTAAAAACTCTGCTATTGTTGTTTGAACCTAAAAAGTTTTTTTTTTATTAATATTGTTTCTTATCTCTTGATATAAAGTTTTTCAATAATTTTTTTTCTTGATTTTTTCTTGAAAAAAATCTTAATATAATTTTTCTCCTTATATAACCTTTTTTTTAAATTAATATCATTTCTTCCTCCTTGTATGAGTGAATTTTCCACTAGACGAACTAATATTTACGTCTAGTAGACTACATAGTGAGTTAAATACACACCGTTAGAATTTTCTTTCTAAAATTACATCCAATTAAGAGTAAATTTAACGGTTAGGAACATTTTTTCACCTTTACGTTATCAAGTAGTATCGTTGAAAAAACGTGTAACCATTTACAATTAGGATGGTTTCAAAACCGTCAAAAGGAAATTTACCTGGACGTTGGAATTAGGTTATGTTAGATATTTTCGTTAGATAATAGACATCGGAGTTATGTTGTGATTGAGTTGTGTTTTTTCGAATGACTCATGAAATGTGATTTAACTAATTTATCTGGTAGTGTGATTAATCGTGAGAATTGTGAAATACTAAACTTTTTTCTGTAAAGCAGCTCTGAGTGCTGTCATCTGTCCGTAAATGAGAGTTTCGTGTTCTAATAATCCAGGGTAAACAACTGGGAGGGCAAAACAGGAAACTTTTCATGAGCTGAAGGAATGGAAGAATTATTGTGGTGCCAAAGCTGGGATTCGAACCTACTTTCAAACAGTCGTGAGATTAATAGATTGGCCCTCTTAGCAATAGTATGTAATTAAATGATAGGAACTAAGGGGCTTCGTAAGATGACTCTAGTTGGCACAGAAAAAAAATTATTTTATAAGGAGCAGATAACCGTATTAGGTGAAAGCAGACGTCAAACGATTTTTCTCTCAGTTAACAGTTTCAATACCATCATTTGTAAGATTTTTTTTTACTGTTTTAGTTGAATATAGTAAAATAAAAATTAAATAAATTATTATTTAACCAGTTTTACCAAGAAATTTTTAAGAGTTGCGTACCATATAAAAACCAATGTTTGTTTTTTGTACCTAGTGGTTTCTGTACTTATTTATGCCTAGCCTTAGTAAACTTCTTGCGTTTCGTAACATTTATTATTTTTTCAATTATTTATTTCCTACTATTAAAACAATTGTTTATTCATTACACAACTTCCCGTACTTTGTTTATTTTTCCTTATCTGTTATATTTATTTTAATTTTATAACAATTTTACGCGATTTCCTTCATCATTAATTTTAAATAAACCCAAAACTACCAAACTTTTCACCGCGAATGAATGGGAATCGGAATTTAATAAAAATAAATATAACATATTCACAACAATAGAAACCTTGAAATATTTTCAAGGGTTACTTTAAGAAAAGTGCTTTTTCAAGGGCTTTAATTCATTCTTCTTTCAAATGTATAACGACCATCAAACCTTTCTCACTTCCACAATACTGTAAAAGTGACGTATTGTGGGAAAATTTCACAAATTTTAAAACACATACAAAAGAGGTGGATTTATACAGTTTCATTTTTATTCCAAAACAATCAATTTATTCAAAAGGTTCAATCATACGGAACTGAGAAAACTGAAACAACTTTCATCACTCAGGGTTATTTACATTTGATATGATTGATGTTCTGAACTTAGTTTTTATAAATTGTTCTTTTTTACTAATAATTATATTCCTTTACTTTTGCGGAAAATTGTATTAGAAACACGTTCAATTGTTTAACACGCTTTTTTATCTGATATATCAGATTTTAAGTTTTAGCAAAAAGGTTTAATATTTTGAAATAACTATAAAAAAAAATGTTATTTTCTCTCCATACTTTGTGATTTAAACAAATTACATTACTTTCCAATCCATTTATTTTATTTTTACAATCTTATTTTATTCTTTTAGGGAAAAGTCAAAAACTCGTGAATATCACTGCGTTTTCTGATCATTCAGGCGTTTAATAGGAGGGGAATGTTTATTAATTAAAAATAAGTAAATCAATAAATATATTAACGATAATAAAGATTATTATTATTTCCTTTAAAAAAAAATAATGATCTTTTTTTATTATGTGAAATAATGGTTTGATAGTTTCGTCATACTGAAAGAAAACAAAATTTTATTTAGGTGTACGAAAGTTAATACATTTATCCACAAATTTTTTTAAACATATGAGAAAAAATATAAACTTTACACATGATACCGAAACTTTTTATACTTTAATAGAGAAAATAAAATTTTTTATTTATTTAAATCTATTTACATTTTTATTTGTATACCTGATAGTTTTCATAACATAGAGTATATAAGCAAAAAAAAAAAAAAAAAGAGCATATCTTTCAAAAAACATTACTATAAATTTTAGAAATCGATTGATCACTTATATGGTTACTTAAATTTATTTGATCGCGATCACTTATATCAGTGTACCACTAATAAAAAGAAAATGAATGTATTTTTTACTATAAAAGAATTACACAAAAGTTAAAAATCCCACCTGTCTGTTGACACCACTAATTATTAACAGTTAACTGCAAAAAAAAATAGCCAATAGAAAAATACGCAATCGAAAATTTTCATCTCTAGAATTGTTCTTAAATAAAAAATTTTAAAAATTTTGTTTGTTGCAAGATATTTCGCAAAAGAACGCGTACCCTCGCTAAACTGTTCCCGTACCCCTAGGGGAACGCGTACCACACTTTGGGAAACACTGACTTACATAAATACACAAGTGGGCGACCTTTTTGTTCAAATACAAAGTTAGGTAAACAACGTTTAAGAGCACAAAAAATATTTATAAATGCATAATTTATAAATATTTTTTGTGCTCCTAAACGTTGTTTACCTTAGTTTGTACTGACTTATATAATAATGATTACTTACATCAGAGGTTCCCAAACTTTTTTTTCTCGTGGACCACTTTCAAAGTTTTACTATTTTTGGTAGACCCCTTGCTGCTACATTTCTACTGTATTCCCGAAACTCCTAAAAAATATCACCCTAGATTGGGAGTGTTAAGAAGGAAGAAAAAGTAGCACATTTTTTTGTGTCCTAATTATTAAAATAATACCTCGTAATTACTGAATATAATAATTACTAAAACAATAATCGATTCACTCACAGTCACACTTTTATGTTCGAAATCCCGGAAACAAATGAGTAACGTTTTGTTCTTGGCATTCGTATTTATAGTAATGTAGATTGAAAGCACAGCGCAAGTTGCATTTCATCCCTTAGCGGGTCTAAGCAAGAATGGCGGGCGCACGGGCGGCACTTTGCAAGTCTTGACATGTGGTGTACACTTGTACTATTATCTATTGTTCTATTCAATTCTGTGCTTGAACTGAGTCTCGAATATTTTTGAGTACCTACTTAGTGAATGATGCTAACTGCCTACGTTGATGGGTAAATCCAGGCCAAAATTTTTGTTCTTTATTATGAAAACCAGAAAATTTTTCGTGAACCCCCACTTACAACTTGTGAACCCCTGTTTTCTTTTCACGTCTACGTGAACCCCCGTGTGGTCTCCTATGGACCCCTGGGGGTCCACCTGGACCACTTTGGGAACCTATGACTTACATGCTCTTGCACTTATGTTTCAATTTAATTTTTTTTTCTTTCCAGGAGACAGGGAATTCAGGAAATTAGGCTGGCCCCTCCAAACCTTAAAAAGTATGACGCCTCCTTCTCCAAACAACGCATACTGGTCAAACTTAGCTGCGTCCACCAGCCCATCCTCATCATCTCCTCTCCTAGCCTCTTTTCATCCCCAATGTTACTCCTCATACCTACCCCACTATCCATTCACCTATTCACAGAACAGCTCGGCGGTCATGAGTTCTCTACCAACTCACGGTAGCCATCCTAGTTTAGAAGCTGCCACATCAGCTACTTCTCCTTATTTGCTGTTTCACACCGGTGTACCACCCTTCACGGCGTCGACGCCTTCATCAGCCACCTCAAATTCCATCGTGCCCGATATTGTGGGAAGGGTTTACAGTCCGCCCAGTCGACATCCTGCCGACGGACATACTAGTGGTGACAGCAGGGGGTCAGCCGAATATAAAGATGAGTCAGATAAAGAAAGTGGCGGATCTGCACCCCCAACGACCATTAGAGACTCTTCAACTATTGTGGATAAGCACAGAAGGTCGAGAACCTATCGACCGGTCCCTTATCCAGTGCCCTGGCAAGACAGGCTGGAAACAGCAGCGAATGCATAGTGTCTCATTGTATATAAAGGTAGGTTATTGTTTTGAATAAAATTAATTGCGTTTAAAGTTACCGTTCTGTTATCAAAAGAGTTTCTTCAGACCCCGGCTGCTGGTTACAAAGAAAAGCCGTTTCGAATAGGGTATGTGGGTTTAACCAGAGCCTGACTGAGGCAGGGGCATACGGGGCAGTTGCCCCTGTCCCCCACATCAAAAGGGGCCCCCAAATCGAATAGAAAGTTTATTTTACATTTCTTTCTTTAATGAACTTTTTTTAAACAAATAATCAGTACGGTGCAAAATCCATCTGTTTTATGCTGGCTTCTTCACTAATCTAATCTAATCTATATTTCGTAAATCCATGGCATTTTAGTGCGTAATACAGCTAAATTTTCGCAATTACGACGGTCAAATTTAGCTAATCAAAATCCTGTATTTTTGCATATCTCAAACTGCGATATGTTTACAAAAATACAGGCTTCTGGCGGGCTTAGTTGAGGCATCGTAATTGCGAAAATTTAGCTGAATTCTTCCCTAAAATCAGCAAGGATTTGAATTTTTCACAGCTAGATAACGAAGTTAACAATCAGAAAACTACGTTTGGCATGATTGACATAGAATTTTCAGAAAATTAATATAGTCGACAGAACGATATTTCGTCTGACCATTGGAGGTGAGGAGGGGGACCTTATAGCTATTCAATACTAGTCAATTTTCTTGTTACCTATAATGAGGTAAAAAATTTAAACACCTCTATAAAGTTCGGTTTTTTATTACTGAATTAGTGAGTGGATGGGGGCCCCCAAGAAGCTTTTGCCCATGGCCCCAATTAGGCTAAGTCGGGTCCTGGATATAACCCGTTTCACATTGGTTTAGGTTGGGAAAACGTTGGGTCACAGTGGAAATTCTCGTGATAGCTAGACAGTACTGTTACTTATTAAAAGATTTAGAAAGTATTGAACAATAATATCGTTCAAATTTGCTGCTACCTTAATATGGTGATTGGGTGAAGCCATATTACATATTCTGGCAACCATTTTTTCTTCTGCATAAAAAAAAGTTATTTCGAAGATGCATAAAATTAATAGAATTTATCTTTAATTTAAAATTTAATGCGTTTCACAACTAGAAAATAATTTAAAACTCTCTGTTGATTAATGGTGAGATAAGATAGCTATATTTTCACCATATAATGGTATAACCAATTAAATTCAACTAGAATTGCAATCGAAATTCTTTAAAACCAATCCTACTATTAATTTAAGCGGAATTGACAGCCCTTTTTCTAAGTGGTGATCTGGTCGAAAACGGAAGTTTCAGAAATTCAGAAAACAGGCTTTCAAAGTTTGATATTCTTTTCGAAATCGAACTTTAAAAATTAGCAAATTTTCTGAAAATAAATTAAAAAAGCACTAGTCTGAAAAGGTTTTATTTTTCACCTCTCAGATAATTCAGATCAGATTTACTGGTCAGAACATGCTCACAATGATCTCGTTACATTTCTACCTATAAATGTGTGATATATTAGACATAACTTATATAGGCGTACATTACTTCTCCGTCAGATATTTTAACAAAGATATATCTATTATCGTATACTGAATACAGATCAAAACTAGGATAACTGAGACTTTTGTCTGAAATCCCAAAAAGAACAGCATTTTAAGTGAACAACGTTTACGAACGTCATTCCTGTTGATTAATGACAACCTTGTCTAAACAAAAAGCTAAAAAGTTAAAATTACACGAAAAATACTTAACAGCTTGTTTGGTGTAAGGCACAGGTATGATATTGATATCGATCCAGTTATGCAATTAACATGTTTAGTAGCACGTGAAAAAATCACTAACAGCTTCTATCTCTATAATACCCCTCTCGAAAGAGATTAATATCTTTATACAAATAAAATAGAAAAGTTATAAATCTGAAAATAAAGTGAATTTTAATATATGCGGTGCTGATTTATCACATCACAAATACCTCAATCGCTTCGGGAAAAAAATGATTAAAAACTCCATTCTATTAACCTCGCCTGGCTAATCAACAACTGGTTAGTCGGAGAAAAAAAACAACAACTAATAATAAAAACTAAGTTTTCGAAATTGGAGCTTAATATTTATATAATAGAGAGAAGTCTTATCCAGCAGGAGTTCCCTAATCAATAAAGACTTTACCCAGTTTGTGTCTAGACAAACTGACAAGCTTCGTCTGGTTTTTCTATCTTAATGCATTTTCAATACATCACGACAAAACTTTGTGCAAAGTACTTCTTGACAACTTTTGAAAGTATTAGCAGTGCGCTCCCTTCCTGCTTTGTTTTGGCGCCGTGGGGAGGACTGAAAAAAAAAATATTACGTCTTTCATTCCATTTCAATTAAATTGAAAAAAAGTTTAAATTATATTATCCAGCTTTTTTTTTCGAATGCCTCTTGCGCGATGTCGGAATTTTTTTTATCTATTTATATATCTATGGATTTGAAAGGGGCTTCAGGTGTGAATATTTTTATGTATTCGTCGTTTAGTTGAAATAAATAAAATAAAAAGAACTAGCAGACGTTAGTCTGCTTCTTTCAAGCGAATACTTATTAGCTAAGAGCCCAAAAAGAAGTAGGCTAAGTCTGAATATTTCCCTCAATTTTAAGTAGTCGGAAATTTATTTAATTTTCTTTTAGTTTGTATTTTATTTTTTCTTGTCTGCTGAAAGAATTTTATGATTAAATAAAATTCCATCTATTAATTTATTCAAAGATGATAAAAAAAATATCGGAGTTCTTTGACTCTTAATATTAGTTTTAAATTCTTTTTAAAAAAGCCTATTTCACTTTTTTTTAGTAAATTACAACCATTTTGTTGGGAGCTTTTTTTGTTTATTAACCTAAAAGAATAAATGCTTAAAATATAGACGTAATCCAATTTCGTCTGTGCTATAAATGCTCGGTTAGATTAAACCATAATTGTCAAAGAGGTTTTTATTTACTAATTAATTTACTTGTTGCTATCAAGTAAAAAGAAATTACATGCTATCAAGTAAAAAGGAAGTTCCCATCTTATAGTTTGACTACGAATTTTGCACTTCAAGTTTCTAAACATCTGTGATTTTTTTCAATCTCTGATTTTAAATTCATTGCTCAATTTAGCATTCTTTAAATTTGGTTCTGACATATTATAACTATATTGAGACTAAATATTAAAACTAAGCGAATAAAATAAATGAATAAAAATATGAGGGTATTTTTTTATAATTTACTTTTTTGATGAGATTTTACGATAAAAAATAGTTAATTGAATATAAATTAGTAAAAATTAGCAACACACAATTATGCATAATTAGTATTACAATATTCAATATATTATATTATTTACAATAGTCTAAAACCACATATGGTCTTATAAATTTCATATTACAAACACATTTATTTAATTAAAATGAATTTATTTAGTTTATTTAAACTATCAATTTCCCTTTATTTAAAATTCTGAAATCTTTTTAAATAATATTAGTCATGAAACAATGATGAGGGGCAAAAAAACCATTTTTCAAAAATAAATTTTGATTACTATTTATTGCGCATCAGCTGCAAGTACAAAGAACTCATAAAATAACTTAAAAATATAGAGAAAACAACGAAAGAAGATACAAAGATTTTTAAAGGAGAATAAAAAAATTATTAAAATTTCTTTTTTTTTAATATTCACGAATTTTAAAAAAATTTAAAAAATAATTGGAAAATAAAATTAAATGAGGAAAATATGTAATCTTGTCTTCGGCTCACACGCTTATATCGGAAGAAATAGTGCTTTCTAATATTGTATTAATATAACCAGAGTAAAACACATCAATACAATAGGAGCATAAAAAATAAATAAATAAAACGAAAATAGTATAATAATAATATTACCTATTATTATTACCTAAAATTATTTACAATAGAAGAAGGTTTTTCTTGGATTATCACAAATAATCACCCTATTTTAACTTATTGGATTTTGAAATTTCTGTTCTGTCAGTTTAAAAGAAGCTTACATATTGTAATCTTCCAAAATTGTATTCCAAATATATATATATTTCTATATATATATGAAAACTCTTCAATAGATATACCTTCCCTCTGTTATGCAGATAGAGAGGGATATTAAATCCACTGAACACGATTACAGAAAAACGACGCTGAAGTGAGTTGTAAATCCGGATTAAAAAAAATAAGGAGAAAAAAATACTACCTTGCGCTTTTCCCCTCATAGTTGTGATTTTAATTTTCTCTTCATCTTAATTGCGGCTGACCTGGAAAAATAAATCCACGCTCGAAGAATAATTTCGTCAAAATTAATTTCAGTGATGCTTCAATAAATGTATGTATAGTCATATCGTTGTTTAGTGGTAACATCTGCTTATTGTTAATGTGTTCGTGACTGCCTTATAAGTATTTATTTTGTGTTCACAAAATGGTTTAAAATAAACTAGAAAATAATAAAATCCGATACAAAGTTTAATGCAAGCGTCTAGCTGTTTTTTTTTTATTTATCGTATTTTTACGGGCTTTTTTCGTACTTAATACAAATTATTTTATGGTCCCTTTCAATGACATAAATGAATGAAAATTCGATTATGTATATATATAATGCTAAAAATGAGACAATGAAATCAGTTTTTTCCCCTAAGCGTTTTTAGATGATTAATTTTATTACTTTTTAAGTATGGCTTGGTTTTGAATTAGCTCTTTTGTTTAGTTATTTTCAAGTGCTTTGACTGAGGTTAGAAACTTGTTTGAAATATATTTTGTGAAGTTGTTAATATCATGAAAAACTAATTATGTCTTTTTTTCTCATTTTTTGGTTATTGCGAAACTATAAAATACCCAAATATGTTTTATTTTATTTAGAATAATTCTTTATTTACGTTTTCCCATTGACTTGAGCAAAATTCCATTCGAATAAAACAATCTTGATGAAAATAGAGACCACCAACGAATTTGAATTCTATGAAAAATAATTTTAAGTCTTTAACTTTCAAATTATGGCTAAACATTATTTTGCTATTTTATCTTATTTATCTGCTCAAAAACAACTATGAATAATACTGAAATTCCTTCTGTAATTGCTATGCAGAGTTAAATCTTTATTTTAATCTAACTTTTTCCACTGTTTTATGCATACATTAATTTAGAGAGTTGATTTCAGTTTGAATTGTAAATTTCCAGCTGGATTGGAAGAAATTCGCTTGAAATTGAAAGCTGAAATAATCTGGAACAAAATTAAAAACGAACGAATTCCTCTTTTTTGCTATCGTTTCTAGATCAAACTGATCATTCTTATTTCTTAATAATATTTTCGATGTATACTAACCCGCAGAATTTATACGGGCATACGAAATTGTGTCAAAAATACATCTGACTTACTCTATGGCCTTAATGACACGTTTTTAATATAAGTACAAGTATTGCAATAACTATAAAGTACCAATTTGCATTTTTTTAAAATCCAACTCAAAAAAGACTAAAATCAATCCTTCAAATTGCCATAACTTAATTACAAAGTTTTTTTTAAAGATATTAGATATTAAATGTTTTCCTTTTAATAAGTCCTTAATATTTAAATTTATTTGACAATTTACTTAGACATATTTCCCTTAATAAAATTATAAATAAAATATAGATAATTGGAAAAAGTTTAATTATTGAAATTTGTATCTAAGCATCGATTATTATGTACAGGAAAAACAATTGTTCGTTAATACCTTTAATGCTGCTTTGTTGTTGATGTTCGTCAATACAATCCTACAAAACGTTGTAAAAATAATACATAAGATTTGAAAAAATAAAGTTTTTTTTAAAAATATTGTTTAATACACTAGAAACCTCCTCTCTCTGTTTACTCCCCAACCCTCGTGGATTCAAAATGATGGTATCAACACGTCAAATTTCAACTCTGTAAATGCATTTTAATTTTTGCAGTTTATGCAATTTTTTCCAACTTTAACAGTTAATAATTCTCGGACGAATTATCGAATGTTCATTTTTCATTCCATCGTAATTCCTTTACACTTTCCTACGCTTCCAGTAATTTCAAGTTTCTAAGTCTTATTTTTTGCGCAGTAAAACAAAATGTAAACTTATTTCGACATTTATTTTGGCATAAAAATAGTTATGTCTTTATCAAACCTAAAATAAATTATATTAAGTAAATCGATAGAAAATTTTAAGCAAGTTTAATTATATAAACTGCTATCTAAGCGTAGGATATTAGGTTTTGAAAAATAAACGTTCGTAAAAGCCATTTAAAATGCCTTATTTTAATACAAAAATAATAAACCTGGTAAGATTTATTTTCTAATTTTAGATACTCAATTTTTTAGTTGAATAGCAATCCTCAGAAAGCGGAACATTTAAAATTTTTATAACTGATATTTATGATTTAATCGACAATCATAATTGAGGTAATTTTTTATTCTGTCGAGGATATGAACCTAAAATTACCTTGATTCTAAAGTTATGACGATAGGTATAACACACCGTTATTTAATGCTATAAAAGCATTCTATGAACTGATCTATAAATGTTTTTTTAACTGCATACACAGACACCTTACACATCTGTAATGCATACAAATGTTTGATTGTCTTAATTACGTTTAAGACTATAAAAATAATTTTATTTATTTAATTTTTTTTTTTCTGTTTCGTTTTGGAAAAAAATTTCAAACCATTTTTAAAGATTTAATTTTCGTACGTAAATTTACGTAAATTTAAAAGGAAATTATGAGAAGCTTTAAAATTTGAAAATATAAAATAAACAACCAATCTCTAAACGATCATTTCTAAAAGCAGATGTTCCTTTGAAATAAATAGGTGCGTAACCTAATGAAGAAAGTTAGTTAATAGAAAAGCATCTGCATCAGGTTAGTCAAAAATAATTTCCCCCACACCAGTGGTCGGCAAAGTGCGGCTCCAGAGCCACATGTGGCTCTTTGGCTCCTTAAGTGCGGCTCTGGCACAAATATCCACGGAAGGCGCAATAATATTTTCATTTAAAAAAAAAACTTAAAAAACTGAAATGCAATTGCTGGATTTAAAAAACAAGAAGATATGGGGCTCCAAATTCGAACGTCTTTGTGTTGAATTGAAAATATTGGAGAAGAAAAAATTTGATCTTAGTTCACAACACAAGTGGTCTGCTTTGAATGACCTGGAGAAGGAAGACATACCCATTTTCAACGCTTGGAATAGTATTCCTGACTCTTTCGATCAGCTGAAAAAACTCGCGTTTGCTGTTCTTTCCCTTTTCGGTTCTACAAATATATGATAACAATCTTTTTCAAGCATGAACATTATCAAGAGTAAACTGAGAAGTCGTCTTATTGATGAGAACTTGGAATCATGCCCAAAATTAAAAACAACAACATACAATCCTGACTTACTCAAAATTTCCAAGGAGATGCAAGCACATTGTTCGCATTAATAAATACTTATTAAGTATGAAATTTAGTTTTATTTAGTGTACTACTTATTTAGTGTAATAAAAACTTACTAAACAAGCAGATTTGGCTCCCAATTTTTTTAAAAAGTTGTTGTAATGTTCATATTTGGCTCTTTGGCTAATAAGTTTGCCGACCACTGCCCCACACCAATGAGGAAATATAGGGGAGAAACCTTCACAATTCTGCTCTGTCAGAGAGAAAAAGTTAGCGTTTTAAAGAGGTTAAAAAAATTTTAAAAAATTCTATAAAATGCATTTGTTTAAATATTTTATTATCGGCAATTTTGTTTTCATATTTTCCTCAATTATTGCCTTATTTCAATCAGGTGTTCATTCTGAACCTGACAATCTATCTCAAATTCATATTTAAAATTCAAGCTCCTTTGTAGCAATGCTCAATGTCAGGAGTACTGCGATAGAACTGTTGAACTCAAATAAACAATCGAATCAGAAGAAAGGAGAGACGAAGGAATAAGAGAAAAAAGAAGAGAGGGATGGAGATAAATGAAAAAGAGAGAAAATCATTAAAGCCTATATAACTTTTTTTTGTGGCAATACTCTGCAACATAAAGAGCACTGAAGCTCTATTATGATCCTGCAGCGCCATCTATGAACTCTCTTCACCGAAGGATTTCACATAATCCATCTGTTTAGCGTAACCATCAAAAATGTTATGATTTCTAAATTTATTAACATATTATTACAAATTTCTTTGTCATTTTTGCCAAAAAACTATTTCTAGAAATAAATTTTCTTGGACAGATCTCGAGTACCACACAAAATTTTTCAAAAGAATAATTCTAAAAACATTATTATAACTAATTAATTATATGAAGGTAATTTAAATAGTAACTAATTAATAAATTCAGAAGTAGGCAAAGAAAACGATGCTTTTCAAGTTCTGCAAAGAATAAAATTTCATTATCTCTAGATAAAATAGATAGACTCAATGCATATGTCGCGTTGAATCATCATACTCTTTTGCGAAGTCATAAAAATATTAAATATTCAGTATAGTTTGTACAAATATTTTTATTTGAACTTAATTTTACTTTTCTTAAAAAACTTTTTAAAAAAAAGTGTGAAGGGGGGAAGAAATAAAATTTCAAAAAAAGATCGTTTTAGAATGTGATAAAAATGACGATATTTCTTGTATGTAAAACTACAAGGTGAAAATCGAAAAAAGATTGAAAACACTAAACCTTAAAGGTTTCACTTTTTCTTAATTCCTTTGTACTTCTTGCTTCTTTTCATTCATATTACTAGCTATTCTAAGTATATCTTAAACAATTCACAATTGGTAAAACCAAGAAGTTACGTCAAGTAATAAAAATATTGATAGTTAATGCCGGATCTGAAGTTCCACATATAACACATCACACTTAAGTTCCACATATTTCCACTGTATAAAGACATGACATCACCAACGAGCAATCAAATGTTTGATGACAACTTTTAAGTAACTTGTAATTTATTCTCATCCCCAATGATTTACGGGAAAATGTTTGATTTACGAAGGGATACATATTTCCAACTACAAAACTACAACGTAAAGCTTTAAAAACTGCACAGAAAAAAAAAATTCTGGTAAAATAACCATGCTGTATGGTGATAATATTTTTGGTAAATTATTAATAATAATTCTGGTAATAAAAATCAAAATTTTTGTTTTTTAAAATATTCATTTGGTATTCTTATTACCACAAAAAATAACAAACTTGAAAGTAACTTTAACCGAAAAAGGTTTTTTAATGTCATATTTTAAGGAATCATGATAAAATTATAAAATTTTACCATGTTTACCAAATTTTATCACGACACACTATAAAACTATATTTCATTATTAATTTCATCAAAGTCATTACCAAAGCAGTTCAGTAAAAATTTCCGAGCTTTTTGGTGTTCCCATAGTCACATTGAACACATAAAAGTATGGTTAAAACTACCAGAATATGATTGCATTTTACCATATCGTGTAGCTTTAACTACACTTTTTTTCTCAGTATACGATGTCTCAGTATTCAGTTACTTATTTTAAAAATTTCATATAATTTTATAGTACATTTGTCTTTTTTTATATATAACCCCATATCAAAGCAAATTTTTTATAATTTGGAAACTAACTCCTAACCGTTTGTGTTGAAACGAACTTTTTATACATGGAAATAAAATTCGTGTTTGTTTTTCTTTTTTTTTTTCGATAATCTTTTGAAATTGGATTATTTATCATGAAATTTAAAAACTCGTTGAGGTGTAATTAATTGTTTGAAAAAAAACTGCAGAAAAAAGGAAGGGAAAAAAAACGACTCAAATAACCCCCCCCCCAAAAAAAAAAAGCCAACGTAATTACAGGTCTGTACTACACATCAGTTTTAATTGTTTCTAAAAAAATATTATTTCTTATTCTTGTTCTTTAAAATTTGAAATAAAATCGTTTATCATAAACCTTATCTACTAGTTTTATAGTAATTTCCATTATTTAACAGTTATATAGTTTGTATTATAATTAGAATAAAATTTTATTTTACAAAATTTTCACCCCTGCCTCATCGTTAAATAAAATTTAGAGCAGATAAAACTTAGAAAAATTCACGAAAGCTCTTCATTCTGACACAGGGGTTAAAAATGGCTAGAAAATTTTAAAACTAAACTAAAACGTAACATATTGTAATAAAAGTTTATTATTTTAAATTTAGGAAAGGTAAAAAAAAAAATCCTCATTTTGTACGCAACATATAAAAAACAATATCGTAAAAAGTTACTATTTGTCATTGACTTGTCTGAAGTTTTCAGACATAAGGGACTATCGCCATATTAACTAGACATAGAAATGTCTTGACTGTCTGGAAATATAGGGTTGCTAGAGATAACAAAAGTTCGACGCCATTCAATTCAATCGATAACCTCGCCACATAAAGGGAAATATTAATTTTCCTATTAAGTGCTCGACTCGTTGCCTTTTAAAATATTATAAACAAATTTTAGAGGGAATTTGATTTGATGTAAACGAGTTATTAAATTCGAATATTTGTGGACAGTTTTCTTAAAAACAAAATTTAAATTTCCATTACTTTCATTGCTTAAATTGTTATTGCTAAAAACTGAGATCCTCTTTAATTGCTTTGTTATTTACCACATTTCTAAATGAGCAAAATTCTTAGCTTGTTTTTCGATCTGAATGAGAAATTATTCTTATTTATGCAACACACAATGCTTTATTATTCATACAAATAATTATACTTTTCCTTTTCTGGTAGAGCTCTTTCAAATAAATTTATCTTTATCAGATTTAATTTCTTTTAAGTTTCTTATAAATACAATATAGTCATAAAATGACGTCTACATTTTTTATTTGTAATTTCAGCAATTTCTGCGACTTAAATTTTTAAAGTAGTTCAAAAATCATCCGAACTTCTACAGTACTTAATTTTCATTTAAATAAATAATACTATTATTTATTTTTTAAATGATGCAAAAATTATGCTTTTTTTTTAATTTAAAAGCCTGTTTTAGAGATGATATGACCCAATGATGATAAGTTATGCTTGAAATAAGTTTTAGCGTAATTTTTACTTAGAGGGGTTTTGTTTAATTTTTCTTCAATTTCAAATTTATAAATCTCGAAAAATATATCATTTAAATATAAATAATTTAAAATATGTACTACATTTTAAATATTTTATCTTAATTTAACTTAATAAAATTCTTTTGAAATTTCATACTTAAATTTAAGAAAAAATATTGCTTTAAATTTGGACGTCATACTTAGTTTTTAGATTTTTTCTTCCAGTTTCAAATTTTAATTTAGTAAAACTAAGAATATAATCTATCGAAGAAAGGAATTTAATTTCAGCCCTATTTTTCTATTTTTCATTTTCTTCCTTTTTATATTAATAATAATTAAGGGTTTTACCTTCAGCATCTATAGCGTTGGATGGGGAACACATGAAATTAACTCATTGTTTAATAATAATTCATTTTCATTGTTATGTTGAAGGCATCTTTAGTTACAACTTAAAAGTAATTTTAAATAAATTCGGCCACAAATTATTGCATACGTGAAAAATTCTCTCAGTTATCCCCGATCGATGAAATTCTCCAATTATAACTCATTTTCTCCGGAACTGAATCTCCAGTTTATCGAACACTTGGCGAACGCCAAAGTCTTTGTTTACATACATTTTGCAGAGTTATACACATATACGTTCCCTGTCTCATTTACCGTCTTCCGCGTTTATCCAAGGTCGTTAAAAAAACAAAACTTGGAGTATTCACTGCTTTTACTCCCGTAGTAATAAATAGTGATCTGGGGCTATGACTTTATAAGTTATATCTCTCCCCCCTTTTTTTCCCTAAGCCCCATAATTTCAATTACGAAGTAATTTTATCCTTTCATTTTGAGTATAAATTACTGTTGCAGTAATTTGCTCGCGAATTTTTCAGATTGTTTATTTCTTTGGAAGAATTTTGTAACTGATGTTTTAACCACATCTTTGTTGTTTTTTTTTTATTCGATATTTACATTTAGATTGGTTTATTTCTATTTACGTAAAAGTTTTTTTTATTATTTATTTCTACACTAAGTTAGCGTTATGCAAAATAAGGTATAATGATAGTTATGCAAAAGCAATTTTTTTTTTTTTAATGTTTTAATAAGCTGTAGATAAACATAATATAATGAACCAAAAGATCTAAAGTCCTGAAAATATACTACAACATTAACGGATATAAATATTTTCCTTACATATTTATTTACGTAATATCACTTCATTTATATTTTATAATGTTTTTTAAACTGTTATTTTATAAAATTACATCGCAATCGTTCATGTCGCAATAATTAATTTTTAAAATCTACGAGAAGATCTCTTCATTAAATCACGGTTTTAATTAAAAAGTAACACTTTAGCATGAATTTATATTTAATTTATATGCTTTAAGAAACTTTAAACTGCATAAATTATTCTTGTTTTTATATGTACAGACATTATTTAATTAAAATTATTTTACCATATTTCACTTTTAATATATGCTGAACCAAAAAAAAAAAAAAAAAAAAGTTTAAGCGTGTATTAATTATTATTATTTGAATTTTAACAGCATTATTACATAAGTTACAGTTTAAGTCATTCCAAAACAATAATTTAGCTTGTTTTATTTTTGTTAAATTGCCCTATTAGTGCATTGCGTCTAAATTATACAAGTATGTTATAATTCTATTGAAAGGAGTTTGAGTTTTATTTATATACGTATATAGGAGTTAAGTGTAAAATAAGATGACATTTAAATTTCATTGTTTAGTTCGTTCTTTTAAGCATAAATCTTTTTTACCGTTAAAATGAAAAGGTAAAAAATACATTTCTATGTCGAGTTCACTACACCTGGCGGTAGTAGTAATGCCAAAAGTATACCTATTTGTATATGTAAACTCAGTAGGTAAGCAAAAAACGTCAAACATTATTTACGAATCTTCTGGCTCCTTTTCAGATAAGTGAGCCAAGATGTAAGTGATCTCGCACTTTATTATTTATTTCATAAAGGATTAAACTTTGTTCACTTAAAGAACAATTAACATTTTTAATACGCATTAATCATCATTGTAGTTAGTTTGGCACCTTTTTTTCTTAAATAACTGTATTCATTTGTAATGTGATATGCATGAATCATCTCAAAAAAAGAAAACTGTTCTTCATTTTGCAACGTCTTCTTTTGTGACTCGGAAGAACTATTCTATTCTTTGATTAATACCGATCATTTTTTTTATTAAAAGTTTACTCATCTCATTTTTTATTAAAAGTTTACTCATCTTTTTTTTTCTGTACTCGTATATTAAAATCATCATTGATGGCATGGGGTAATAATGCTAATTGTAATTATATTGTATAGTTTTTTGTTTCTCACTTAGGATAAAAAAAAATATTCTCTTCATTCAACATGTATTAAAAATACAATAAAAAATATTCTAGCCATTCTACGCTTCGGAAAGTATGGCTTTTAAAAAAAAAATATCTTAATTTACAGAAGTGAAATGCTTAACATTTATAAAATAATCAAACACACTAAGCCAATTTTATCTATTTTCAAAGTCTTAAGAAATGTCTGCACCAATTTGCGTACTCCATAACTCATAAAACCAAGTCTCGAAAAGAAAAGAAGAAAAAAAAGGACCACCCTGAATAACTTTTAATTTAATGATTGGATCTTCACGATCTAGGACACAATCTTAATGGTTGATGCGTAAACTTAAATATGCTAATTAATTAATGAAAATGATATTTTAAGTTGTGAAATCAGACACAAAAGCGTACATTTTGTGAATAAACGCACCTTTTTTTCGATGGATTCGAATTTTCGAAACTCAAAATATGGGGGAATATGGTCAAAATAGTTTGGTCAAGAAATCGGTTCAAAATTTAGACCCCTTATTGTAAATTTCACTTTTTCTAAAATCTAAACTATCTATTTACCTTAAATCTAATTTCAATTTCCGTATCAACTTATGTTCTATTTTATAAAAAATAAACTATATTTTACAAATTCTATTATAAAATAAAAATAGCGTATTTATGTATTTTCCATATATTTCTATATATTCATACATTTAAATGAATACCATTTCACCGTGCTGACCGTTTGTTTTTTTGTTTTGCTCAAAGTGAAACACGTTTGTGTCAGAATCACTTTTTTTTCCTACTGTTGTTTTTTCATAACCTAAAGCTTATACGAATAACTAATTCAGCCTTGATAGTTATAACGCAGTAAACATAAACTAGAAACAAGTTATCTTATGGTTAAAAACAGGTCTCTTAGGGATGTTCATTTGCATATCGTGATATCCTTGAGCGAATTAACATGCGAAGACTTCACTAATACAATAAAATGGCCTTTTAAACTAGTGAGGAAGTAGTTATGAGTTTGCAGATTACAGGTTCATTCCTAATACCGTGCGTTCTTGTAAAACGATTAAAATCAACAAACGTGTACTACATTGTAGTAACTCAGTTACTAACTAATGATAGTTTAATGTTAATATATTAGAAATTTCATTGCGTATTTTCTTTTAACTCATGATTTTGTTAGTAAAGTATCAGTTGTAAATTACATTTTTTTAACAAACTCCTTCACAGATATGACTGGTTTATTTTGATTCTTTTATAACTTTTATGGCACACTTTATTATTTTTTTTAATCTAATATTTAACATGAGTGAAATTCTATCCAAATTTAGAATCAACGAAATTAAGAGGTGCACAGAAATAAGTTTAAATAAAAATAATAAAATAAAAACAAATAAAAAGAAATTGTTATCACTTTTGATTAATTTTATTATTATCTGCACTTTTTGTTTATCTTTTGGTCTCTTTTCTGTATTTCAGGAAATCTAGATTGTAAACCGTGTCGTTTTTTTCCTTTACATTTTTTTCATAAAATTTTAGCTTATTATACACTGAAATATAAAAAGGAAAAATTCATTATAATTACTGCGATTATTTAGGATTTAATACCAAACAAAGCATATTCCTTTTGAAATCACAGCTATAATTAATAATGTAAAAAAAATAACAGTAAAAGAAATATTAAAGAAAAATAAATAATGCAGATACATAGAGAAACACAGTGCAGTCCAATTACTAATAAATTAAGTTTTTAACTTATATTGTCAGATATAATTCGTTAAATATTAATGAAGCAATTTGCTTTCTTATGTTCGAAAAAACAATAAATTATGCATTTAAAAAAAAAAGAAGAAGAAAAAAAAACGTGAAATTTTATAAATGTTGCAAATAAATGAAATTTAAAAAAAATTACGATGCGTAAAGCTGCATGTGATTTTAAACAATTTACTTTTATAAAATTCATGAAATAAGTTAAAGACAGACGTTGTTTTAGTCATTATTAATTAAAAATACAGTACTCCTCGCTAATTAATAAATCAATAACTATTTCCGGTCATCTATCCAAAACTGGTGGAAAATCTTCCCAGACGTGTGCAGACTATCATCGAGGCAAAAGGGGGACCAATATTATATTAATGTGTGCCTCAGAACGCGCTAAGTCCATAGCGCGTTCTGATGTGTGAATACTTTTGCCAGATAGTTCTAATATAAATACATTTTTAAGTTCTAAAAATTAATAACAAAACATTAAATACCATTTCAGAATTTTACAATACACAAAAAGTAACGATGTAAATTATATTGTGTGAGGGAGTTAAAATGACCCCTCTGCCATAAGCAATAAAGCGTTACTTCTTTTATTCAATTTGTTATTTTAACCATTGCATATACTTGTAGTATGTATAAATAAAATTTTGAAGTAGTCCGAAAATTGATAACAAAGACGCAAGACATTAAATATAATTTCAAAATGTCATTGAAATAAAAAATCAATAGTATCCAAATTGTATGGGAAACCCATGTCCAAAGGGTTACGGATGAGCGACGCTCGATGCATCGAATTAAGCAAGATAAAATAACACACAAATGGTTGCACACCGTCAGTTTTGTTTTGCTTTTCTATCTGTGGTTTTCTTCATCATCTCCCCAAGACAACAGTTACTGGCAAAACAAGTAATGGGAATTGAATCTATCAGGTTTTCTGTGATCAGTCTTGTCGGAACGTTGATTTGCATTTTGAATATCTGATAAAAACATTTTCTTTGTTGCGTCCGGTCAACGTGTCATTTGTTCCATATTTAGATAATCAATGATTTTCTCTTTATTTTGTCGTTTGTCTGAAACATGAAGGAGACTGAGATGTTTCCGCTTTGTTTTCTGCTGCAATTTAGTCTATTTTGAGATGTATATATCTTGTATATTATCATATACTTGTATATATGACTTGTATATATATTTAATAGTTGCTAAGATTAAGGAGCACTAAAAGTGTGCAACTGTACAGATTATATGAGCGAAAAGGTAGAATAGAGTTAGTGATGACCATGCACTCCTTGCTATAATTAATTATGAGTGTCTTCATTTTACTCTGTTATTTCTCAGAATCTATTTAATTTACGTATTTCAAAATCTTTTGAGTTTATTTTACTAGATTAAAAACTTCTTTCGACATAAAAATATGCAAATTGAAAATAGCAGTCGACGTGTTCCAACGTTCAAAAACTTGCCAGACGTGAATGAGAATTCATAACTTCATTCAATATAATCCATTCACGTTTGGCAAGTCTTGAAAATAAGCGCTTATTTTTGAGCACTTGTTGCATGTCGACTGTTATTTCCAATTTACATAATTTTGCATGACGTTTTTATGCAAGTAATATCTTACAGCTCCAGTTTCCTGGGATTGTTTATTTAATGATATTAAAGGTTAAACTTTACAACTGTTATTCGCTTAAAGTTATATTAAACTTGCTCCAGTTGTCATATTTTATTAATCCAGATTAACTTAAACTTCATTTTTCTTTTGGCTTATAAATATAAATACATCTATTCATTTTTTAACTTGTTATTGCGAACTGAAATACTTTTTAAACTACTAGAGTTGTTCGCAATTTTTTTTCCAAAAAATTTCTACATCAAATTTTATAACGCATATGAAAGGTTTCACAAAAAAGGCAACATAATGTATACATTTTTAAATGTTGTTCTTCAACTGATTTTAAAAAAAATTTTTTTTTTTTTTTTTTAATAAAAAAAAAAAAAAAAGAGAGAGAGAGAGAGAAGTTTTTCTATAAGAATGCACAAATGTAATTTTCGTTAAACTATAAATCTATAATATCTTTCGAATTTCCAGCTAAATTTTTGATCTCAGGATATATGAAGAGAATAAGGCAACTGACTAAATTTTTTTAAATTTTACTGACAGATTTAATGTTTTTCTCAGAAAACATTCTCACAGTATTTGTATAAAATACATAAAGATGAGAATTACTTTTCTTTCAGTAAGGAAAGAATGAAAACACTAATAAAAGCAAAAATATGAACTTAAACCCACATGAAGTAATTTATACCCACAACATGTAGGCATCCACTTTATTACTTGAGCACCATTTTTATTGCTTAATACTTTAATTGACTTTATTAGCCATGAGCAATTGCTGACTACGGTATTAAAAATAAAAACAGGTGGAACATAAAATTAATTATTATTTCATCTGCACCTGCTCCATGTGTCATTTCAATTATTCTCTTAACCAGATAGTCATAGAAATATATAGTGAGAGTTGTTTAATAATAAACGCATCATCACGAGCTTTTTATTTACTTTTTAGCATAGCTATCTTGATAATAAATAACCTCCAACTAACACTTCCTCTAAATAATTAGCATATGAGGAAACAACGTTCTTTTTTCCCCCTCCCCACTCTACCTAGCCAATGTTATTGTTAAAAGTTTCCTCATTTTCTATTAGTTATGTAGTTGCAACTACTGCTCTGAAAAAAGTACATAATAGCTTGGTTTAAAATCCAATTTGTATTTTTTTTCCATTTTCCAATTCGTATTTCGGTGTTATTTTTAAATTATTTCGGGTTATGGTTACTCAAATAATTCATTATTTTTACATGGAATGTGTTACCTAGCTCGTTACTTCTATTTATTTTTAAAAAGTAGCACAAAGTAGTTTTATTTCGAAAAAATATCCACGACGCTTTGGTTATAGATATATTAGCAATCGAAGTCTGTATAAAATAGCACCAATTTAACTCTACAATGCTTAAAGGCATCATTGTTCGCTACAAATCTATTTGATTAATACTATAGAAAAGTAGTAATACTAAAAATTATTCGAACTCGAAATGCCTATCACTAAATAAGCGATAATTAAATGATTAATTTAAACTTTTACTATTCAACGAAATCGTCAATGTTTAAAATGTATAAAAATATATTAAAATATTTTAAATCAGTTCATCAATTTACTTTAATTAATAAAATTTTTAATTATTTGATTTAACATATTAAATTTTTAAATATTTTTTTCGCACAAAAAGCAAAAATTTATTTATGAAGCAAATATTTTCCTTCATTAACGCTGAAAAATAAACAAAGTGCAGAAAGAGAGAATAATAATTCTTTAAAGAGAATGATAATAATAATAATTTATTTTAAATGAATGGCACAATAATGTGTTTTCTCTAGTTTATAAATGAAGAGATGACAAATAGAATAGGTCACATCCTTGTTCTACTTTTACTCTCTGATTCGTAAATGTTATCTGAAAAACTAAATGAACAATACATATTACGTATCTTGTCTTTAACTAACTGAATACCCGTTCTCCGTGCAGAGTGAATAATAAAAGAGAAAAGAATCTATAAACCAGTACTGAACAACACTGCGAAATCATGCACCATACTGAAAGGCACATGCAAACCAAATTACTAAAGCTAAAGTAATAATTACAATTTTTATTTGTTTATTATTAATTTTTCTAATTTGTACCTTTTGCTAAAATTAATCAAGCATCATTTGCGTCAATATGACGATATTTTACCTTTCTCTTAAGCGATTTAGAACTATTTCTCCATTAAATTTGCTTTTTCAGTACATAACCTGTTTTTTTTTAAATTTCAAATATCGTTGATTTTTACCTTTCTATTGTTGACTTTTACCTATCGTTGACTATTACCTATTTTATCGTTGACTTTTACCTATCGTCGATACTTTACCTTTCTCCTAAGCGATTTTAACTATTTCTCCATTACATTTGCTTTTTCAGTACATAACCTTTTTTTTTTAAATTTCAAATATCGTTGATTTGAAATTATTTAGTTTTTAAAAAAAAGATCTTAAAAATATAATTGTATACGAAATAAATACAAGGCTTCAAGTTATTTAAGGAATACTAACTCGGTGACGTAGTCCGTATATGCTACCACGATCACGTTGATTATTTAGTTTATCTAACACAAAGAATAAAAAAATAATTAAATATCTAAGAACGTGCAACGAATTCTACGAAATTATTTTGCAGGGTACAATCTTGCTAATATAACTAGTCATTCACGACAGAGTGGGGGGGGGGGAGACCTTGCTTTTAAGTTACTTCAGAAAAATATTTTAAAAGCATCCAGGAACTGCATGAACAAATAACTACGTTTAGAGTTATATATTATTCAAAGTTTGCTCAAAACAAGGACAGCCTTTTTTCTATCATTCCGCCTTCGTCTAGAGAGAGGGGGTAGGAAAGGTATGTCAGTCTGTTTCCCCTTCCATCTTAAAATTAATATCTACTTTCTTTCTTGTTTAAATGAATGAAGTAAATAAAGTGGTGGAGAATTGACAAAAATACATATTGCTTTTGTTCGGAGGGAGTATAGCGGAGGGGAGGGGAAAGGTCATCTCTTTAGTCGCGACAGTCTCGTTTTCCTAGGATAAAAATGCTTTTTTCAGACACGTCTAGTCAGTTGGTAATAAGCAGATAAAATGTGATGTTTGGCTTACTAGCACCAATTTGGCGACGGTAATGTACCTTTTCGTGAGGTCTTCTTTTTAATTGTCCATTCTGAGCATAAAAAGAATTCAATTATTTCTCCGCATATATTTAACTTTCCAATTATGGCGGTGTAAATGAAAGTTTCAGAATGAAGTAAAAACGATAAAGAACACGAGAAAATTTAATGATAATTTAGAGATAAAAAGAATTTTTTTTTTGGTAAATTATAATTATTATAAAAAACTTTTTAATCTATTTCCAACAACAAGAGTTAGCTTAGGCCTAAGACTCTTTTCGTTACTCCAGGGTCTGATTTAGTAAAAGCCGAAATAAACTTGATTCTTAGACCCGAAATTTCTTGAAGTCGTTTAAATTCTTATGCGAATTTAAAAGTAGTTTTTAAGTGGAAGCAAAAAAATTTATTGACATAATCATTCATCATAAAAATTAATTTAGAAAACTTAATTTTAAAAAAAATACATAGTTAAATTACTATATTACAGAAATGATATTAATAAAAATAAATTTTAAAATTAATTCACAAGCAAAATGAGTACATTTATAGTTCTATTAAATAAACTTATATTAAAAACTTGCATATTTTCAAATGAGTTAACTATTTCGTTCTCTTGTGTCTCTTAAACCGAACTCTGGGCTCTTAATTTATTAAGTTAGTTTAAATGCTCTCCGTTTACATAGTATTTACCACAACATAATACAAATACTCTGTTTGGTAATGATCTTTATTTTCAACATATATAATCATCTCCTATATTAAACGAAGAATATTACAGGACACTTGATCTACTTTTTCTTTTTTTCCTTTATAGCTAGCTTTTCTCTCGGTTAATATATCATTTCTCTCTCTCTCTCTCTCTCTCTGTTTTTTTTTTTTTTTTTTTTAATTTATTTATTTATTTATTTATTTGCAAAATAGGGGATCGGACAAATACGAAAAAAAAAAAAAACGAATTGGGTATGATAATTTTCTGTTTTTATTTTCTTCAATCTGCTAAATTCATTCATCGAAATATTTAAAATCATTGTGAAAAATGCCAATTCTTCATAGCAATTAAAATTTATTAAAGGAATCTAAGAGATATTTCCTAGTACATAATTTCAAATCCATGATCAAGAATACTCTTTTTTAAAATTAAAAACAAAGGCATAAATTTAAAACATTTGTTTAACATGAAAAATGTTTTTAAAAATTGTCAGTTAGAATACTAAAAAACCATCAACTTTTAAAACTGCCTTCGTCTGAACATTTTTTTGAAGCTTTTCAAAATGTACGATTAAAAGTAATAATTGTTTTTTTTTCTTCTTCTTTCAAGATTTTGTAAAATAATTTTTTCCATTTTTATTGAATGCATATTCTTTTTAACTAATTGCCAATTCGAAAAAAAAACCAATTTTCCTCAAGTACCATTATACACACCTGCTCGTTAAATGTATAATCTTTGAAATCAGTTGCAATCTTTTGCAATATATATATTAACATATTATAACTATAGCAGAATTGATAGCTTGGACAATATTGCGGAAGTCCTTGGATTGAGCTAAATTACTTTTAGCACGCCAAAACTTCATTTTAAATCAGTATCTTATTTTTTTAAATTATTATTGAAAGTTTAGTTAGGGTTTATTTTATGATGATATTTGCAAGTTCTGCTTACTTTTTTAATTGTATGTAATACTTTTACAAGAATAATTTAATTTGAAAAACAAACACTTTAAGATAAAAAAAAATTTAAAAAAATTATTATTTAACTATTTGTCCCGAAAATACAATAAAAAATCATTCGATTTTAAAAACATTCATAATAAAATTTAGCTGATGGATTCACTGCGATTGCTATTTTAATGAATTTTAAAGTGCTATTTAATAATTAATTTCATTTCGGGTATTGTGAGAAAAGAAATAATGACTTTTCTTAAATTAAAACATTTTGGCCTTAATACTGTTATATGTTATATATGCTTAAACTTACAAATAATAGTCTGTTATAACAGAGGAACAATTTTTACAACACTTTTTTGATTTCTTCTTCAATTTTAAAAAGAAAAATACTTTTTTTGTGCATTATTGACTATTTGTGAAGGTTACAAGAAAATCCCGCCATTTGATTTTTTTCGCTGCTCTGGTGGATTATATTTGAAAAAAATAAGATCATTGCTAAGAAATCTTACCAGTGGAATTATTGTTATTTCAATGAAATAGTCATAAATTGTTTCCTTAAAACATCATAAAATCGATTAACAACAAAATTACAACAAAGGAAGAATTATTTACAGAGTATGATTATGAATTAAAAAATGGATTTGCTTTTAAACAGATATTAACTAATTTAGTTCAAAACAAAACATTACTACATTTTAAAAGAAACTGCGTGGTTTGTTATTTATATTTACCCATTTATGAAAACTCATTTATTTTTCTTGAATGAGTTTTTCTGAATACCTTTACTAGCTAATATTCAACATGAAAAACAACAATTTTTATTCTAGAAAGCTAAAGTCATTGCAAAGCTATTTTAATCTACCATAACTAAAACAACTTATTCTTGCAAAACATGTCAAACATCTGTTACTAGATCTATGCCGTTTTCAACCACTACGTAGTTGAACTTTTTATAATAACCTATCTTGTTAAGAGAGAACTTTATAATCTTTTATCTAATGTCCCTTCAAGGTAAGTTAGTTTAGGTGACGTATGTTCTTAAACTGAACTGGTTTAGATGTAGAAAAAATATCCAGTCGTGGCAGATGGATTTAAAAAATAATTTTTGTCCGCCATAACATGTCGGCTAATCTTTAACTGAGTAAGTTCACGTGATCTTTTATATGTTCAATCATAGTAGTTGTCAGGAATATCAGAAATATTGCATTTTTTCAAAATATATAAAATGACAATCTTATTACTAAGCCGAATATTTTCACATACAAATTTCGTGAAACTTTATAGTGGATTAGTTGAGTTTTTTAAGTTTAGAGATGGATATAAAAAAAAAGTAAAAACGTAATACTTTTATTATAATGCAAAATTCTTTTTTTTTTCATGACTAGCTGACTAATCTCTAACTAAATTAACATGCCAATTCAATCACAACTTCTGTCATACATATCGAAATCATTGCATTTTAAAAGTAATAGAGAGTCAATCTTATTATTATGTTGAATTTTACACTATATATATAATAAATTTAGGAGCATTAACTTGAAACTTGATGGATATAAAGCAACTATCTGAGAAACATTTTTTTGATCGCGATTAACTTTAATTAAAAAAATACTTATTTCAGAGATATTTATAGCAGTCAATTTTTGTTTCAGGAGAACAGGGAAAACGCAAAAGAGAAAAATGAAATTAAATAGCCTATATATTTTAAACGATCTCATGGCTAAATTATTGGGACATTATTTTACAGATTGCAACTAAAACGTATTTTGAGGGATAAAATTCAACACCTGTTGGGACAGAAATATGCTCATACAGAAGTAAGAATACCCGATTTCGTAACTTGAATTTTTTACCATAAAAAATTTATTATGATATTGAAGGTAGACATTTCGAACAATTTAAACTCGACCTAAAGTTGGATAAAATCAATTATTTGTTCAAGAATTTCAAAGGATGATTTTTTTTAAAGATGATAGGATAGACATTTGTTAGAGTTTGAGTCTCAACTTCATAAGAGCCATCATATCAGATCGTCATAATGAAAGCGTTAAATCAAAACAACGATTAACACAAATCTGCAGACAGGAAAAGCTGGAGTTCACCGTACAGTATCAAGAGCTTCAACCTTAGCGATTGTTGAGTTAAAATTTTGTCAACGTACGCCAAAATAAATCTAGAAGACCGTGGCGAGGAAAATTGCTTTATCGCCATAAAATCATCTAATTAAAATTTCTCCCGCGTTTTCAGACAGTCGAGATCTTCATTTTTAATAAAATTTAATGGTGCTTTATTACGTTTTTAGGACTTGTATGCACTCATTGTAAAAAGTAACGTCCCTATTATTGCGAATGAAAGAAAAAGAAATCGAATCACTGATATTTCTTTGTCTTGGCGACATATTAGTTATCATATGAAAATTTCAATGCACTCAGACCATCATTATTATACAATGAGAAAAAAAAGTATGGCCATGGCTATCAGAATTTGGTAAATTTTACCGTGTTTCTGGCTCTATGGGAAAAGCAAAGAACATTAATTTTTACCGAAGCGCCTTGGTAATGAGTTTAGTAAAATTAACAATAAAATATGAATTTCAATAAGTGCTAATATTTGGTAAATGTGGTAAAATTTGGAAATTTTATCATGATACCTTAGAGCCTGGCATATACACTATTTATTCGAATAAATTTACTTTTCAACTTAGTATTTTATGCAAAATATCTGGTAGTAAGAAGTATAATTTTGAGGAATTATGAACGAAAAAATTACAAAATGAATGATTTATATACAGAATGATTTGATTTATTAACCAGAATTATGTTTTTCTTACTAAAAATGTCATACCATACATTACGGTAATTTTACCATAATTTTTTCTCCTTGTAGTTATCACCTTTTAAGAATCAAAAGCTGGGTCATTTATAAAAAATTGCCAATGAAAATTAATTCGACAAATAATTATTTTTACCACCATTGAGTTGCAAAGATTTTCATTAAAGGGATTGTGGAACTCTTTTTATGCTCTGAGAATTCGTCTTGGAATCATTAAATTGGATCGAATTGTCGCATCCGATTATTTATAATTTTACACTATTATCATTAAGTTATCCTTAAAAAATTTATTTAACCCATCAAAGTAAATGACAAATTGCATGAAAGAATGATTTTCTGGAAATTAAATTTTAGATAAGCTCTTGCAGACAATTTATTTTATTTTTATACATGTATTAAATTTTAGAACGTTTGGATTATTTATAAACATTCTTTTATACGAAATGTTTATAAACGGATCTATGACTGAGGAATAAAAGTAATATATCTAGTTTATCAGTTTAAAAACGGTTTAAATGTATTTATATGCATACATTTAAATATTTTAACGAAAGTTTTGCAAGTATTAAGATATTTAAGCCTACTTTCATAATTACATTCGAACAACGAATGCATATGTCTCTTAACTAAGCTTGTTAAAAACTTATGCTGGTAAAAAAACTATGCTTGGAAATAGGGTAATGAATTAGTAGTTCATATCAACAATTAGTTCATCTGATTCCATCCAATCATACAAATTATTACTGATCAATAAGAACAAAATCAATTGATCCTTTTAGTACTAATTTGGAGAAAATATGCGGTCCACAAAAAATTAAATAACAAAATAATTAAAACCACTACCATTCAAAAATTGAGATGGCGGGGAAAATTAACAACCAATTAACTATAATTAGCCCTTAGAGCACTAACTAATGTCCTTTCATAAGTCAGAGGGTTAATAGTCTGGGGATTCGAAACGTTAAATAAGCACCTGCTAATAGCAGCGTTATCCCCATGCCCATCATTAGTTTCGATAGGAGGCTACTTTGTTTGCCTTCCGTAATCCCCTCTCGCTACTAATGGATTCTCACAACTATGTTTATGCAAATCAGTGCTCGTGTAATTGAAGTAAAGCTGCCGCACAGAAATAGACAAAAAAAAGGGGGGAAATAAATTGATTCTTCTAATATGTGTTATAAAGTATTCATCATTGTGTGGAATCACGTTTTTCTACTTAAGTTGATTCTCTTTTAGTAAAACGGTATTTTCTGACACCGCTTTTTCGGAACGGAAAGCAGTGTAGACTCTGTGCAATATTCTCCTATTTACTCAAGATCTGAGTTTGATCTGAAAGATATCTTATGATTATTTAGTCTCAATTATCAGATTATAAGTGAGAAATTACACTACGATTTAAATTTTAAAGTGTTTTTAATGTTCTTTTCTGCTCAGTTAAAATTAAATGAAAAATTTATAATAAAACTATGTTTTGCATATTTAGAATTTCTTTAAATTATATTAGCTTTGAGCATTTTATGTGACTAAACTGCTACCACATTTTGAAATGTTATCGTTGTCAAAATCTTTGGAAATGGGTGATTTGTATCCATATACTAGAAGCAGAAAAAGAGCTAAGCTTTATTTTATGCATTATTATTATTTCTTTATTTTTGTACAAAAATTACTTATGCTGTAATAATTGTTTTTTCATTTACACTTGTAAACAGGCTATATTTTTAGCTGTAATGGAAAAAAAATGCATATTATTCTACTCTGTTAATTAAGCTACATGAGCTGAACATTTTAAAAAATAACCTCTTTTCAAAAAGTGAAAAAGGTTTACATTACTTTAGCTTAATATAGGACATACAAGTATCGGTTTGAATCCCATCCAGCGTCAAATCGGTTGGTACCAGCTTGTTTAGCGGTCGATGCGCAAAGGGTTGAAGCACATTGCAAACCATTATACTTTTTATCATGAAATTGTAACATTCATGATTCCATCTCTGACCTATAACGGGCTGTTTTGTTTGTGTATAAATAGAAATACTTTATAATCTGTTTCCAGGGGGGAACTATTATATAATCTGTTTCCATTTTTTAATCAGTTTCCATGGGTTTCTATAGAAAAATTTTCTAATTTGTTACAATTTATATACAGTATTGAGTCCTATCTGAATTTAGATAGATATTACAGCAAACTGCTATGTCTTACAGGATTCAAAAACCTTATTTTATGGACCGAAAATAATTTTTATTAATAATATTTCAAGTGACTTGTCATTTTCATATTATCAATCTTAAACCTCTTTTTAAATAATATGACGTATGAAAAATATAAAATAGTGTCTATAAAATATGATGTATCAATACATCTTTATCATTAAATATTGTTATACAACATATTTTGTAAGTTGTACAAATTTTAAGAAATGTCTAATCGATTGTTTTTCTTGTTTCTTTTTAGGAGTGCCTGTAATAGTAATAGCTGGATGCTGATGTAAAAAAACAGTAAATTCCCCTTTTCAAAACTTAATCAAAACAAAGCTCAAGTTTTGGAATCGATATTTTCACGCCTCTTCTTTGAAGACAGTGAGCAATCTGTGTCTAAAAAACTGAAAGAGGAAAACGAGTCAATTTCAAGAACAATGCATCCATAAGTGCTTGTGCTCTTCGCCAGTTTGTGGTTGCAGATGCTGGCCTCTGTGATTTGAATATTGGTGTGTGATAAACCCTTCTTAATCTTTGAAATAAAATTAAAGATGATGCAATAGAATTGTAATGCCAACAATTTCTTTATTCCACAAAAAAGAAAAAAAATCAAAATATTGTTAAGTGATTAAAAAAACATGTTTCTGTGAATTATGTGTCCCACAGCTACTTTCCGAATGAATCATACACTTGGTGCAAATGTGCTCAGCATTGCCTCGTCAAATGCTTTATTTCAACTTTTAGAAATTAACGCGTGTGCATTTGTGGAAGTAATAGGCAGCCTTATACGTGAAGTTGGGCATTCTTCCGGTAATGCTTGGCATATGAGCACCAATTAAAATCCCAAGTTAAAAGAATCTTTTGGATTCTGCTTTAAGTGACATCTGTGGTAGTGAGTGTTATTTACGAATGCATTTCTTTAACTATGACAATTGAAATAGTTATCAATATCTCATAAATCTATTATGTTAAGTAGCAATAAGCTGATGTTTCTACGCCAAATGTCATGTTAAAATCTATGTAAATAGTATATTTGGATCCCTCGAACAGGTTTATGGAGTTGCATCCAGTTATTGGACAGAAAAATATATAAATTAAGGGTAAATTCTTTCAAAAAGGAGTACTTTTTACTGGAGATTGATTATCTTTGCTAATAGATGTTAGTGAGAGTTTCTTAATTAAAAAACAGTCCTTTTAAGATTTTTAGAAAAATTTATTTATAATTACAAAACAATTAGAATTTTAACATACGAGAAAAAGTGTGTTTTTCTGTTAAAAAAACAACCACTGTTTGCTTTTTAATTGAAAACTACTATACAACTGATTATAAAAGCTATTGTTATAAATGAATGGCTGCAGTGCTTGTTAATGTAATGGAGATTTTCATTTATATCTATCAAAGTTACTCTACAAAGTTCACTTCAAAGTTACTTTGATAAAGATTTCAACTTGAAAGACGGAAAGGGTTTTTCCCCTCAAATATTGAGAAAAAAAAAACATTCTAATAACTTTGATTTCGAGTTGTTAATCAAAAGCATCTACTATTTGTAATGCTACTTAAATTTTTCAAAATTAACTAAAATGATTTAAGTGCTTTTCTTTAAATTTAAAATAATTGTTTTTTTTAAAAGTATATAGTAAATAAACTGGGACTGATTGATTTTAGTGAAATTGAAGCTTGGGATGCAACTCCATGATTTGGATGTAATAAGATTTGAATCATGACTTTATGATCTAACTACTGATATGCATATTAATTTACTGCCAAAATTATGGGGGGAAAGGCGAAAGTTTTGAGAGTTTAATATAGCAATAATTTTTATAGTTTATTTCCTTTATTTGAAAATTAATAAAAAAAATTCATATCTTTAGTTAATATTGAAGTTAAGATTATAGAAAGAATTTGAAAAATTTCTGGCACTCAGTTCAAAACTTATGTAGACTAAATTTGAAATGATAAAAATAAATTAAACTATCATTTCAAGAATTTAATTAAAATAATGTAACATGATAAAATCAATTAAAACGCTTTTATTAAGTTTTAAGAATCGTTATTTCATAATAAAATTTAAATTAAAAATGTATCAAAATTTTTGAATTAAAAGCAATGCATGTACAAAAGGACTAAACTAAAATGTCTGACAATATTTATTGAATACTTTAGACCCCATTTCTATCAAGCTAAAAAAAAAAAATTCAGCCTGCCCTTTGAGTTTTGAAGGAAAAAAATTCAGTTTTTTTTTAATTCATAAGGTGTACATTAAAGAAAAAAATTTCTCAAAGTTTTTCTTGTAGATTTTTTTACAAATTTTTTGTTCATACTTTGCTACTAACCTCTAAAATTAGCAACAGTTCTATGCTTAAACAGTAATAATCATTTTGCATACTGTTCAAAAATTTGTGAAACGATTATTCAAATAAGCCAATAATGAATAGTGAAGTCAATAATTTGTATGTATTGTGCCTACCGTATATTATACTCAAAATTTGTAAAAAAATATTTTTTAAAATTTTTGATGGAGCATAGCTTAGTGTAAAAATGCCATTAATTACGTCAGATTGTACATAATTTGTGTGAAACGCAAGACGTGAGTTTGTATAAAAACTATTCTAGCGTGCATTATATACATTATTTTAAACATGGAACATTTCTTTGAACGTGAAAATTAAAATTATACGTGTGTTTATTTATCATTTTTACTATCTTATGTCAATAAATATGCAACAAAATTTCGTTGGTTTGATAAGTTATGGTGTGATATGCAGTGATTTGATGTTTTTATGTCTAAAACAGTTGTTTTTTACATGCTTGTTTTTCTTTTAAGACTTGCTCTAGAATGGCGAAATTCAGAAAGTAATCAAAACAAATAGTTTTGGAATAAATTTTTATTAATATTTTTTACATATCATCCTCTATCGCTAACAGAAATATGAGGTCAAGTTAATATTTTTTAAATTTTTCATAGTATCAAATCCTAATTGTGTATTTATATGTATCATTATTATATCTGTTGATAAGTTGAAAACGCCATCGCTTTAACAGAACAAAAAAAGTCACTTATAAGTTTTATTAGAAAAGAAAGTCTTTAAAATTAAAATACTATGTTTCGTCAAACTGAGAAAAAAGAAAGAACCAGAAAACTACCAGAATATGGTAAAATTTACCGTGTTTCTAGCTCTGTGGGAACTCCTAAAAGCTCGGCAATTTTTACCGAACTGCTTTGGAAAATGATTTTGACAAAATTAAAAATAAAATTTGGTTTCACAATGTGTATTAAAATTTGGTTAATTTATTACGATACTTAAGAGCATTTTATATTTAAAAAAAACATTTATTTGGTTCAATTTACTCTTCAGTTTGCTATTTTTACTAATTGTGAGGTAATAAAAACTATAATTTTGAAAATTAGAATTTTCAGTAAACCGTTATAAAAATTTACTGATGAATGGTTTAAATACCTTATATTTTCGTTTTATTTAAAAATTATTGTTTTTTTACCAAAAATTTTATCTGATCGGTAGTTTTACCAAAATTTTTTTTCCGCGCAATAATTTCTTTACTTCTGAATAAATTTGAAAAACTGAATAATTTTTTCTTCTTTTTAGTATTAATAAATAAATAGCATTTAATTGTAATAGAACAGTTTTTGCGCATTTCAAAAATTATTAAAATGTCGTAAACACTTATTTAAATCTGTTATTTTAATAATGTTTTAAGTAAGTGCTATTGAGTTACTAGGGACGTTAAGAAAAATCGAATTTAACTGTTATAAAATTATTTTTAATTTCTGGAATAGATCATGATATAAACAATTACAATAATTCATTTTTAAAAAATAAAGCTATTAGTTTTTTTAGGATCATTAGAGCAAGTCTTAATATTTATGACGAAGAAAATTAACTAATTATTTTATCTATAGTTCCTCTTTTATTACTTCAGTATTTTCAAAACCTTGTTGTGTAGTATTTTAGCAATAAAGGTTTCTTGTAATATTAATCGTAGATTTATACGAAAGTGAGGTATGTTAAACCTAAGAAAATCAAAATGTATTAGTGAGATAAAGGGGAAAAAGACAATTATTTTGTACTGAATATTGTGCTCGTTTCAAAGTTAAATCCTAGGGTCTGTGATAAAGTTAGAATTTGTTTCAGAAGTTGTACTCAAAAAATTATTGTTTAAACTGCATTGACCCTAGTTACTATTACGTCATAGTTCAATGAAGCATTATGTCACTTATAAGAAATTATTAAAACTTGTATTAAATTAAATATTATGTCTATTACATTATGTCATAGTTAAATTAAAATTAATTTTGTTTTCTTTCGTATAACGCTGATACTAGTCATCGATGATATGAGTACGCTGATACTAGTCATCGATGATATGAGTACGCTGATACTAGTCATCGGTTATTGTATGATTGACGATTTATTTGAATGCGTTATATGACTTGAAAATTATAAGAAATAAAAAACATATATATTTAAAAAATTTAACATCCAACTGTAACACAATAATAAGAAAATTTATTGCTCTTTACACTTCAGCATAAAAAATGTATTCCCAATATTTTTTTTCTTTTTTTCCATGTTAGTTAATTAAATATTTACAAATATAACTGCTAATTAAAATATTCCGAACGAAAAGTAATTAAACTGATTAAAAAATATTTTAATGTTTTATATAAATTTAACAAAATGATTTCTGAACATAAACATTGAAATTAAGGTAAAGTAGTTATTAATCTAGTTTAATAAAGAATAAAATATTTATGCCATAACAAATATCGAAGCTGGTTTAAGATTTTCTTCAATACAACTTATCAACACAGCTTTACTTTCTTATTATTTTCATTAATAATAATACAATGGTAATGTAACAAGTAAAATACTTTATATTTTCAATATATATCAATATAATAAATATCAAGCAAAAATAATATTCGTAACAAGTGTTACAATAGATATCAAGCAAAAGCAATATTTGTAATATTCATTGTTCATTAGAAATAATATTGTTCTGATATATTTAGCAGATTAACTGGCATCGACAATGCATTATGTGTGATATAAGTAGATCATTATTTTTCCATTACTTGCTGTTATTTAGATATTTATATTTTTTTCCCAAATGTATGTAAAATTTTAAGAAAATGTGAAAACATGGTTTTACATAAGAAATCATACATGCGAAAAGCTATGGATCTGAAAAGAAATTTTGGCTTTGAATAAGTAATATTTTAATACTTTTTATTACTAGTTCCTAAAATGTAAATGAATATTTTATCTAAAATAAAATTAACTCCTAAAAAAATGATTGTTTTGGTAGAATGCTTGCATCAATTTAACTATTTTTCACTACCTTTTTTTTTCCTGATTTTTTTTTTCTTTTTTGGCGAAGCTGCTTTCTCTAATAGAAATATTTTTGTTTTTCAAATAAAAAAAATTCTATGAACTGAATTTAGAAATAGAGGAAAGTCAAGGAATCAAATAAAACGGATAAAGTGCGTTTTTCATTAACTGTGCGCCTTGGATGTTGCATAAACCCCGAAATTATGTGTGTTTAAGTCTGTTCATCGTTCTACAGCGTTGAAAACCGGTGAAACATTCCGCTATCTGCGCCTTCAGAAATTATTATATAGACTTTTTGTCGATGATGAGCCAGTATAGTTTGTGTGAAATCATGTTTTCAAAATAGTTGACACCCATTGTTTGTTTTTTGATGTCAGCAGTGTTTATTTTTTATCGTCTGTGAAATTCCATCGACATTCATGAAAAAATTGTATAGTTTTTTTTTCTTAGTCTATAGCTGTTATTGTCAATGTTGTGCACAAGTGTGCCGTTTTTATATGTTTGCAGAGCTGAATGTCATATGTATTATAAAAGCTGTTTGAAAAAGTTTCGGCTAATAAAAAAACTACGTACTTCCATATTTAGCACTTTCTTTTCATTCTTGTTTTGCTATTTTACATTTTTTTTGTTAATTTAAGTCTGAAATTTAAATTGAGATTGGATAATTTCTGTCTCGCGCCTTACCTCAACATATAGTTTGCCTAGAGTAAGAACTCCCCCCGCCACAAAGTCAGAGGTCGTCTGCTGCCATGGAAAAAAGAATAGCGCATTTCAGGGAGGGTAGCTTCTCTTCACTTTAGGGCTAACACAATAGACAAAAGAAAAAGATCTCCTTTCTCTCGCCTACCCCAGCCAAAAGCTGTCCCACCCTATCAGGCTAAACAATGACCACACACTCCTACTTGAAATAGTTAATTCTCGTTACCATAGTCACAGCCACTTGTCCAGACGAATGGCTAAGGGAGTTCTTACTTTAGACTAACTATACTTACTCTCTCGCTTGACTGGTATTCCTAATTACGCCAAGGTACACCGAGAAAAGAAAGGAATGGTCATAACTACCAAGTTATGATGATTATCATAAAATATGTCGTGTTTCTGGCTCTACGAGAACACCAAAAAGCTCGCTAATTATTACCGAAACATTTTGGTTAATGTGACAATAAAATATGTAGGAAAATTTGGTAATTTTATCAAGATGCCTTTACATAATGGCATAAGAACCAATTATTCGTTGATTTTCATTTCGCTTGAACCATTTATTACTGCAGTTTTACATTATTTACTAAATGTGTGGCAATAAAAACTATAGCTTTGAAAATCAGAATTTCTGATAAACCGTTACCTTGAGAACGAAAAAATTACCAAATGAAGGGTTTAAACACCGTATATTTTGGTTTTATTAACCAAGATTATATTATTCTTTTTTTAAACCAGAAATGGTATTACCCCAGGGATTTAACCAGAATTTTTTTTCCGTGTTGCTTACCCTGCTGTTGTCCCTGTTTTTTAAAATTTTGAGATAACTGAAATTTTTAAGTTGGCTATAAATCCAAGGGTAAAATTATAAAATCGAATTCTTTTGTATTTATTTGTGACATTTAAGTGGATCGTTTTACAGATATTAATATTTAACAACAATCGATATTAATGTTCGTCAACTTTCTGATTGAAACACATGCTCTTAATTGATCATCACTGTTTTGAAGAAAAAATGTCAGTTATTTAATTTTACCTTCAAATCATAAATTTCGATGGATAGATTCAAACCATAGATTAGTATTTCAATCAATTTGTTCATCACAAAGATATATATTATCATATGACCATAAATGTGTTTTAAACCATAATATTGTTCAAATTTGTTGCCACCGTAATATGATCCTTTTTACACTTGATGACACGACACGAACCGTGTTTCAGTTCAACTTGAACACTGTTTAATTTAGCACCCTATCAGGTTTAAGCATATAGATATCATAGTTCTAGGTATTGATACTATAGTTCAACGATAAACCAATTTTTCTGTGAGTGATGTGCTTTTGAAATAGCCTAAATTAAAAGTATTTCTAGCAATGCCAAGACAGCTCTTGCTATGTTGTTCTTGGCACCCACCACTTAGAGATATTTGTTTTTCTAGCTTAACCTCACGAGTGTTACTGGGAAACGTTGGGAAACTATTGTGTTCATCCGAGAAAGCAATTCAAAAGGGTAAAAACTATTACAACCTACTACTGCAACCAACAGGGCAATAAAAAAGAGTAAATAGAAAAGACGCAAACCAGCACTTGTTTTATTTAGCTGAGCATCAGATTGCTTTGTTCTGTAGGCTCTCAACATTTATGACGAAAAGTGTTTTTTTTTTTTTTTTTAATAAAAATTGTAACTCGGACTATTAATATTTGATTTTATTAGTCCTAGAGCGAGAGATTGTCCTAGAGGCAGGGTCGCAAAATTTTAACCATTATAATATTTTGATAGGTTATTTTTACTTAAAATTATGTTAATCTGCCTCAAAGAAGTGAAATAAAAACACAGAAGTCTTCAAAATATATTATCTGTGATATTCAAGTTCAAATGACAAAAAATGAAATTGAATTAAATATAAAAATTCATTTCACATAGTTTTAATTGTACATTTCAAATTTCCATGCATAAACATAACTAAACGTTTCTTATTTTAATCGAGTTCTTCCCTGCTTATTTAAATTACACTATCGGATAGACGTCTGACTAATTTTTTAAAGGAAAACTTTAATCATTTTTCCTATTAGTTTCACTTTTTATGCTTTTTATAAAAATTTTAAAAAAATTATCAACTTTTTTATTATGTTGCCTCTCTGGCAAGCTAGAGCTGTGATCAACATGGTTATGCCATTCATAAAAAATGGTTTAGAGATACGAGATCCAGATGAGCGACCAACTTTTTCATGACGTTGTGTATCCGACGTTATAGAGCTTGTGCCAATACGTTTATGCCATTCATTAAAAAATTTATGAGAAATACGAAATTCATAAATTGAATATTTTGAGAAAAATATTTCTCCAGTATCGATTGTTTCGAAAGTACGATGTTGAGATGATTGGTCAGGACACATCGAAATAAAAATTCAAAACGCAATGTTTAAACTGGGCAATATTTTAGATAATTGAATGAGACATTCAAAAGATTTATTATTATTAATTATTTTATAGATTATTTTATTACTATTTTATTACTTAACGTCTAGCTTTTGTATACTTTTGTGAACACTGAAGTTCCGAAAACTTTTCACTGTAGAAAATTCTAAACCTGTGCATTTCAATACTAATTTGAAATTGCAAACAGTTCACATATTTTTCTTAATCACACTATTCTAAATTTCAGTTGTTGAGAAAAGTAACTGTTGTAAGTTTTGTTTTAAAGTCTTTCCCACCAGAGGGCTAAAACCATGTGTTGTTAAACAATATGAAATAGTACTGAACGCCGGATGTGAAGCATGCGCTTCAATAAAAATAATTTTGTGAGAATTTTTTTGATAATTCGATGAGAATTCACCCGATTAGCCATATGATGCTCACTACTTGCTCTTGCCCGCCGAAGCCTATCAATTGAAACGTATTAGCGTTTTATATAATATAGTTTAGCCATATGATGCTCACTTCGTGCTCTTGCGCGCCGAAGCCTATCAATTAAAAATGAAAACTGTTGCCAACGCGAGAAAAGAAATATCATCGGTTTTATTGATACATACGTACGTATTAGCGTTTTATATAATACTAGGAGGCTCCGCCCCCTGCTCGCTAATGCTCGCCATCCCCCGAGAATTGCTACGCAATCCTATGTGGCTCACGCCGTGAACCATGGCTCGCTGCGCTCGCTCGCCAATGAACACAGTGTTCTAGCACAAAGACATAATATATTATCATCAAAGATAAAATATTTTATCATCAAAGACATAGTATTGTACTTATGTAGAAGAATTCTACCAATGTTCTTATTGGCTTTTAAAAAAGTATATTAGCTATTTAGATTGTACATTGTGAAAAAATCAAAACATTAGCTAAATAAGAAACATATTAGCAAAATAAATTATCAAATATTGCTTCACTAATATTCTGCATTTTAAAGCGTGAAAATTCAATGCATAAATAAACGCGAAATATAAAAAAATTCAATGCATTCAATACAAACACTTAAACGTTTTTTAGACGTTTAGGTAGCTCCCAGTAGAAAAATATCGATTCAACAGCGGCCTTTTAAAGCATTCTCACTTCAATTAATTAATTAATTCCTAATTGAGTTTAAATTAAATATTCGCGATCGCAACGCTCGAGTACGCCGTCTAGCGGGAGCCTGTAAATATCGGACATTAATTTATCACGTTTTCATTTAGTTCCATCAAAGTCATTGACTGAATCAGACGACATTTTTTAGCAGCAAATAAGAAACAAAATTTCCCTAAGGAAAAGGCCGAAGAACTTGAAAAAAATCTCCAGAATATTAGTAAATCTTTCAGGAACAGAACACGCCAAACATTTGAAGAAAAATTCCTCAATAATTTTTAATTTCTATTATCAACAAACTTGCAACTGATGACTTCCGATTTCGGATACTGTTACAGATGTGTGTATTAAGGTAAAATGCATTTCTTCTGTCTTCAATTCATTACGAATTAAAGTGAAGTCAACATTGCTTTCGTCATTCCAGTGAATAAATATGAATTCAGAACATACAGAATTGTAATAGTTATAGCATATTCTTCTTCGTTATAGAATAGTATATATTTCTGTATCCATATAATTCGGAAAACAACAATAAAAAATTATCCAAGTTACTTGAAATAGTGCCATTTGTGCTGATTCTTAATTAATTTAAATCGTTTTCTTGGTAAGTTTTTTTTAATTTTGAAAGAATAAGTTCAACTAGAATTCAGTTATTCTGTTTTTAGCTACATATTCAAATTCATATCAATTATAAAATTTTGCTGTGTAGTATGTTATCTAAAAGTAATGAAGGTATAAACTATGTATCTATTATTTGAGAATAAAGTTTTCAAACAAGGAACTTATCATTTTGGAATTCTCCGGGAATCATAAATCAGGTAAGTGCAATGATTTTTACAATAAAAAATTTGCTTGTAAATATTTTTTTTTCATTTGATGATGGTTCTCTACAGAATGGTTTTTTACGTCTGATTAAGAACTATAAGAATAATAAAAAAAGAAACAATATGAAAGTTTTTATTTCAATGTTAATAATACTTAAAATCGTTTTTTTTATCCTAAGAATTCTTTATTTTCCGTTTTTTAGTTTATAATTTTTTGATAAAAATTGTTCTCAAAATACTTTTGAAAAATTGAATGGTATAACATTATGTGTTTATGTATACTTCTTGTATATTCCAATGTTTGAAATAATATGATTCAGAAAAGTATGGAATAAAAATTCGGTACTTACGATGTATTAACGCCACCACCGCTACAGATTTGGCGGTTTTTAAGTGCCGCCAATGTACACTTAAAATTTTTGCGACAGTTCATAAAATAAAACATTTTATTTAAAATCAAAATAGTTAATTGGATTTCGGTGGAAAATGAGCCGATATAGAGTTTAGCATAGATTCAAAACAATCATATCGCCATATGAACTCTGATGAATAAGATTCCAAATGAAATAACATTTCCAAAACGTACGTTTGCCAAGATAAAGTTTTATGTTGTGGGAATTGGTACATTTTCGTTTTTTCGGTCAAATATTTCCCTCCTGAAAAAATAAAATTGCATCTTGTTTTGTTTTTGGCAAATCCCAAAGACGAATATTCGTAGCACTAAAAATGGCGACAAAAAAGAATTTTTTGTTTTTTTTTGTTTTTGTTTCGTCAGCATTCTTTATTTTACGTTTCTTAGTTTCTAAATAATGATTTTTATTGAAACTTGAAATTTTTTGATAAAAGTTGTTGTCAAAAAACGTTGTTTACAAAATTAAATTTCATAAAATTATGAGGCTTATGTATACTTTTTGTTCATTTTAAGTTTTGAACTAATATGATTCTTAAAACTATAGAATGTAAAGTTTAAATGGGCCTTTCATGTTATATCATTAAATTTAGTAATACTATTTCTCGGGCATTAGGTTTTAACTCTTATAAGAATATACATATTTTTTTCTGTTAATGTACAAATATTTTTCCGATGTGTTTTGGATATTCCTTCTCTAATAAAAAGAGATACCATTTTGTTTTCGGTTGTACAAGAAAGAAGATCAAGCATTTTTCTTTTTTAAATTTAATAAGCCACATTAAAGAAGGAACGTTGCAATGCTACACGCTGCATTAACGACGTCTCCAGAGTAACTGAATGACGGTTCATATGGAAATCGCAGGTAAGCGTCTCATACAACAACGCCCCCTATAGTTCGTTGCGATCGCGAATTGTCATGTTTTTAGTGCATGAATCTGAATTGAACAACCTGATAATGCTCACTCTGGTTATTGTTATCTGGTTGCTCACTACGTGCTCTTGCGCGCCGAATGCAATCAATTAAAAATGAAAACTGTTGCCAGCGCGAGAAAAGAAATATCATCGGTTTTATTGATACATACATACATACGTACGTATTAGCGTTTTATATAATATAGATAGATTAATTATTTTATTGATTCGATTTTGTTGAAAAGATGCAAGAACCCCATGACCAAAGAACAGGGACTGCTGATAGCATACCACAAGAACAAAAAAATTTACAAAAAATTTAAATTTTCACACCAAAATAGATATTATTCACAACTTTGTAAATTAAACTTCATATTCTTCAGATGTTGTACTTTCAGAAAATGGATTAAAGATATTTTTTTTTTTTAAAGTTTGCTATGGGGAAAAAATATTAAGAAAAGTTATACATTTAATTATTTATTGTTTGGATAAACAAATCTGATCTATATTGTATCTAAAATTACCTTCCCTAAATATTTATTGCATAATTTGGATCATAATAGTACTTTAAATCAACTCGCTTCCTGAATTTTAAATTTAATATAGTAGTCACTATAAAGAATAAGAAACTCTAAAAGCTTAACCAAACAATTTAATGTAAGTTTAGTTTGAGACGTTTTTTAAAAATTACGTAATGCTAAAGACAATGCAAGTTAAGTAATACAGAAATATATATATATATATATATATATATATATATATATATATATATATATATATATATATATATATATATATATATATATATATATATATATATATTTCTGTATTACTTAACTTGCATTGTCAAAATTATATATATTGTATATATATATATATATATATATATATATATATATATATATATATATATATATATATATATATATATATATATATATATATATATATATATATATATATATATAATGACCTTCTATTTTCCAATTTATGTAGAGAAAAAGAAATTTCTTTTAAAGAAATATAACTATATAACCTTTAAGACAAAACAAACAAAACGAGGGAGGAAATTAGTAACTACTTTGCTAGTGCAATAAATTGGAATATCTAAGTACCTTTTTTAAAATAAAAAAGTAAAAAAAAAGCTGTGGTGCACTCACATCTTTTTAGATTGCATTTTTACGTTGCATGTGATACTATTAGCACGTAATGTTAGACAGTTAGAGATCGATAATTTTAATTTCGAAGCTATATAAGCGCATATCATTGCTATATCTTTAGTAAATATTGAAGTATCATACAAGAGCTCAAAGTCTAGCCATGTCTATATCTTTAGATCATAATTACACAGCTTTTGTTAAGCTCTCAAGTTTAAGTTAAAAGTTGTGAAAAACATAGCATACCTGATCACGAAAGTTTGAATTAGTTGTTAATAAAGTTAAGACAATTTTCACGAATTCGTGCAGATGAAAAAAAATAAGCTTCTAACTCGGGTAATAGGATAGTCTAACATGACGTAGTTATTGCTACTACTTATGTGAAAAGCTGCTTATTAAAAAAAATCATTTTAAACTCTTATGTTATTACAATTTATTGATCATTTAAATTTCTTGCTCATTTAAATTTTAATGCTCAATTAATGTCAAAATTAGATGATACTCAAGTAAAAAAATCTCAGTAAGAAAAGATATGGAAAACGAATTTAATTATTATATTATTTAGTCATATTGGCCAACTCGTTTTCGATTCATTTCGGAGATTGAGCAAAACGGAAAGAATTTGTTGTGAGAATTTCTCGACGACACTATTCGTTATGGTTTATTACAGGGGCGGTCAAACTGCGGCTCTTTGAATGATTATTTGCGGCTCTCGATAAATGTACCCGAGTTCCCTTTTCATTTTTGTGCTTTATTTTTTAACAAAATTATTATCGTCCCTTGACGAATCGACAGATATCACAGATCTTCCACAATTGGCAGTTTTTATACGTTTTGTTTCACCGGACATCGTTGCTAAAGAAGAATTATTAGATTTAGTAGCACTTGAAGAGCCAACCCGTGGTGTTGATATTAAAAATGCATTAAATTCCATAATGAAAACTTTTGATGTGCTTCTTAATAAACTTGTAAGCATTGCAACTGATGGAGCTCCGGCAATGCTGGTTAAAAAAATTCGGTTGAGAATTTAAGAGAAGAGATGATTCTCAAATTTCCACAATTCCTACCAATTCACTGCATAATTCACCGAGAACATCTCATTGCAAAATATTTAAAATATCCTGATCTTATGAAAACAGTGTTACACATTGTAAATTACATTCGCACCAATGCAAAAAATAATCGACAATCCAAAAATTTCCTTAAAGAATTAAAGGACGAAGAACTTCCAAATGACATTACTTCCTTTTGCATTCTTTTCCTTTGCCGATCAGTATTAACTAACCAGCATCTCAAAGAATTGCTGAGAAGTGCTGTCCTCAATTATTCACCAAATTTTAAAGAATTATCAAGAGAAGTAAAATAAATGTGTTTAATATTTAAATTCAATACACATATTTTGTACTTTTATTTATATGTTTTCAATAAATGTAATTTTTGTGAAGAAAAAAATTTTCATACCTTTTTTGCCTATCTTTTAAATACGTATTTAATTGCGACTCGCGAAAAATGCCAAATTTTGAAAAATGGCTCTACTACTAAGGAGCTTGGCCACCTCTGAGTTTATTATAATGAGTATTCGATCCAGAATTTTTCAAACTTTAATTCCTTTGATTCATATAACATGTTTACGTTGCATTAAAAGCCAAATTAAATTCCTTTTCAATGCGTTCGAAATGATATTCATAATGAATATTTTATTAAATTTTTCAAGCGGTGTTAGCACATTTCGTTCATTTTTTCATTAAATATAGATTAAATATATAAGCGTATTATTATGCAATATATCTTGTCTAAAAATAATTTTTTAAGTAAGCAATAAATCTATATTTTTTTCACGTTACTGACTGCTTAGAATGACCACTTGGGTCACGATATATTTCTTATTTGCTTTAACTTCTTTTTATTTATTTTAGTACTATTTAAATCAAATAAAAAAACTCAAAATTTGAGAAAAAATTTGGTACAATTTGCTATTAAGTTTTTGTTATATATATTAATTGAAATATATTTTAGAAGGATTTGAATAAGATTAAATTGTGCTAAGAAATTATGGAGCATTTTAAAGTTCCAACTTTTAAAGTACGAATGTAATTTCTGAATTTAAATAAAGGCGAGTTGAATTAGGCGAGTAGAATATGCAGTTCGACTTAATTTAAAACAAATAACGACTTCAATAAAAAGAATTCTCGCTATCTATTTGTAATATAAAATTATTAATGTTTTCTATTTTCATTTCAGATTTAGGACATTTACAATCACATTATATAGATAAGAAAAATTAGTAAACAACATAAAAACTGTAATTTTTATGAAAGAAGTTATATTTTGATACATAATTATGGTACGTATTATTTTTAATAATAATATCCATGACGAAAATAATCAGTAAAAATTTGTAAACAAAGATTATCAACTGATCATTTATCTAACAACTATTTATTATTTAAAATAGTAGTAAAATAAATTTTAAATAACTTATTATATACAATCTATGTTTGTTTATGTAGGTGATGTTTAAAAAGGTTCACGCATATTTTGTTACAAAATACTATATTGATGCATGAAATGTTTGTCTTCGTTGAAGTAACATACGTAATGTTATTACTTATTTATAGTTTTTAACATTTTCAGTGTTTAAAAATTTGATTTTCCGTAAATTGTTCACAGAGAAAAGAAATATGGTCAGTTTAGAATGCTTCTAGTTCTATAGGTACACCAAAAAAGTACACTTTTGCAATGATTTTGATAAAATTAACAATAAAGTATTGTTCTGTAATCTGTGTTGAAATTTGATAAATGAGGTAAAATTTAGTAATTTTATCATGTCTTAGATAATGACATATAAACCATTTATTTGGTTAAATTTATTTTTCAATTTTGAATTTTTTACTAAATATGTCTAACTATAATTTTGAAAACTAAAATTTTCGGTAAACCGTTTTCATATAAATGGTTTAAATATCATATATTTAAATTTTATCACCAAAATTCTTTTTTTTCTTTTTTTCTTTTTTTTTACAAGAGATGTCTTCACCATACAGCGTGGTAATTTTACCGGAATTTTTTCCTCCGCGTAGTTTTTGATTGTTTATTGGTTTATTATTTTAAAAAATTCATTTTTCCAAAAATTTGTTTTTTCAAGTGATAATATTGTAAATGCAATGTATTTTTGCTTAAATATTTGTTGCTTTAGTTCGTAAAAGACTTATAAAATATTTCGCAACAAATCTTCAATCGAAGACATTCAAATTTTTACAATTATATTCAAGTAAAGTTTTTATGATTGCATTATTTTGCACAGAATGTTTTCTGACAAATAAGTATATAATTTAATTATATTTTATAATATACTAAATAAGAAGTAGAATAAAGCATTTCCGAGTTATAGTTTTTAAATAATCTACACTTTATTTTTTTTAGCTTTATTTTCTTCTTGATGAAGCATTTTAGATATTAAACAAACTAAAAATATGTAAAAGACGTGTAAAGATATGTGATATCTTTTTGTGAAAAGTAAACGTAACATCAACACAGTTTTACAACTTAAACTTTCTGAAAATAACCAGTAAGCATAACGGGAGTATCATATTCCTTCTAATTTATGGAGGAAAAGTATGCCACGATCGGCGAGTCTGATTTCGGATACTTAAGCCTTCTTCCTTATTAACCTTCTGCCTACAAATATTAAAACTATACAAAAAATGAAAACTTAAGCCAATTTTTGCAAGTAATATCCATTTTTGAGCTCTATTTTTTTAAATAATTGATTAATAGAATATCGTTGCAGTCACGAGATAATTTGTGATTTCCTCTTTACACAAGACAAAACTGGGAAGTTCTACTAGAAATACAGGCGAGGAAGATTTTGTCCCCATATTTGGGTTTGAAAATCAGTTTCAAACTTTAAAGTTTAAATATCAAAAGATACGGAGAGAAATTCAATTGCCGGAAATCAACTAACATAATCAAGCTATTTATCAACAATAAGAAAATAAAATATACTTAATAAAAAAGAAAACATAATGTGAAGAGCGAATATAAACATAGAGCCCACTTGAATACTTTAGACATACTGGTATTCTCTTGTCTTTTAACCCTTTACGAGGTCGCGAGAAGTATACTTCCCACCAACTTTATTCATTTTTAACTGTCGAAGGGAAGCTATTTTCCCATCTATGATAGGTGCGGCTATCTGCTGATAACTTAAGAAAATAAAAAATACTAATGAAGGATTTTGTTTACTTAAATGGGGAGCTAACACTGGGGAGCATTATGCGTTCGTTCATAAGATCATTTCTTAGTGAGTTTATTTGTAATTATGTATGAAAAATTTATAAATTCATTTACTTGTAGGCAGATGCATTCAAATTCATCGCCAACTCCTTATAGTTGGTAAAATTTTAAAAATCCTACCCACCAAATTTTTTTTATTTAAATCAAATTAATTTTATGTAATAAGCTAAATGAATTTCTTTTTAAAAATCAATATCAATTTAAAAAATACTAACCATTATTTCTATTAAAAATTTTGCAAAAACATGGTGTTCATTAAAAGAACATAATATTGCAATAAAACCGCTCAATAAAGGGTTAAATTAGGTTCAAATTCACAAGGTTAGGGAACAAAACGTATTTGCTTTCAATCCATTGCATAGTTAGGTTGTTTCTCGGTGGATATTAAATAAAAATAATAAATAACCTGTCAAAGCACTTTTATGATAAAATATATTGCAGTCTGAAACCAAACCAAGGGTAGGGGGGATTAATGTACCTTGGGACATGTTTCACAACTTCAATTTTAGCCTTAGACTATTATAATTACATTTTCCAATTTAAAGAAGACACTTAAATACATAAATGTTGTCATTTGTTTTTGTTTCCAAAGCAAACAACTTTAGAATAAAATTTTATCAGTCATTTAAAGTACAATTTGTACCTTGGGATAGTTTTATTTGAACCCTTTTTACGAGGGTTGCTATTTATATTTCTAGCCTAATAATGAAAAAACAAATATGTAGGATCGAAATTGGTTTCATTGTTTTTCAAAATATTCTCCATGATGATCAATACACTTTTGCATGCGTTTGAACCAATTTTTAAAGCACTTTTTCCAGTCAGATTGAGGTAACTCCAAAACATGCGTTTTGAATGCATCAACCGCTTCTTCGGGGGTCGAAAATTGTTGTCCACGTAATTTATTTTTGATGTGTGGGAATAAGAAGAAGTCATTGGGTGCCAAATCAGGGCTGTACGGCGGATGACCCATCAGTTCGATCTTTCGCTCCGTCAGAAATGCCTTTGTTTGAGTCGATGTGTGAGAGCTCGCATTGTCATGATGAAGAATGATTCGCCTGTTCTTCTGCTTTTTTCGAATTTCTCCGATGACTTTTGGCAAACAAATGGTCGTGTACCATTCAGAATTGACCGTCCTGCGTTGCTCTAACGCCACTGTTGCCACATGACCGTTAATGCCGAAGAAACAGGCAATCATTTATTTCGATGTGCTTCTTCCTCGAACAACTTTTGTTGGTTTTGCCTCGTCTTGGAAGACCCATGCTGTTGATTGCTGTTTTGTTTCCGGCTCATATGCATAGATCCATGATTCGTCACCTGTGTAGATGTTATACACAGCCTTTGATGTACCTTGAACGTATTTTTCCAACATTTCCTTGCACCAATCGACACGAGCCTTTTTTTGAGCGCTTGTCAGATTATGCGGGATCCAACGCGAACAAATTTTTTTTACGCTCAAATGTTCATGCAATATTTTATTGATGCTAGTCATACTAATGTCCAAAAACGTCTCTATCTCACGGTATGTCACATGACGATCTTGCTTTATCAGTTCACGCACAGCTTCGATCTTTTCTGGCACAACAACGGATTTTGAACGACCTGCACGGGATTCGTCCTGGATCGAACATCGACCACGATTAAATTCGTTATACCAATTTTTTATAGTGCTGTAGGATGGCGCTTTATCGCTGAATAAAGAATTAAGTTCATCGAAGCACTCTTGTCTTTACAATCCACGTCGAAAGTTATGAAAAATAATGGCACGAAAATGTTCACGATTCAATTCCATTTTTTGAAAGATAAGAACTTTTCAATTTACTGTCAACAACACGAATGAAGTTATAATGGTAAATCGTCTGCTGAATTTATGTTTAAAAATATCAAACTTTCGATTAAAAATCGTCTGCGGTCGCCTAGCAACACTTTCTGTTGCCAAGGCCAGAAATATAAATAGCAACCCTCGTATGACAGCCGGCAAATGCTATTTTATTTTTTAAGGCACTAAATTATAAGAAAAACTACCAATTATAGAACCATTACACAAAGAATAAAAGCTCTCAGTCAAAACTTAATATATAAAAGACAATTAATGTAGAATCGCTCTGAAGGAGGCAAACATAAGAAAGTAGGGAAAAAATTCCCCACGTTCTAAATCATGTTACCAATTTGGTATTGCATGCATTTATTTTTTATTAACAAAGAAAGGATAGTGAAAACTGAAGTTTTTCTTTATGTTCTTCGCAAATTAGAAAGTTTATTAGAAATTATTAAAACTAGGGAATTTTATTTGGTTCTGGGATAAAGAAGATAACGCTTTTAGAAAAAGATGAGAAAAATAACTTATCAGATCAAATTATATGCCTAAAAACTTTAAGTCACGCGAAAATTCCACTCGTTCCAAATTTATAACGTGTAAATTAAAATAAATGATGAAAATATTTTATTAATGCATTAATAAAAATAAAATACTTAATTAAAATATTTTAATAATACTTTAATAATATATTTTAAGGAAATATACTTATAGCATATAAAATTTCCCTTATTTAAATTTCGACAGTACTTATAGAACCTTGCAGCAAAAGACGTCGAAATTTTTTAAAATTATGCATATTTTTTAATTTTAAATACATTCCATAGATTAAAAAACAACAGCCAAGAACCTGTTTTATCCTCATAACAACGTAGCATGCGGCACACAACAAGAAACTATTAACACTATAGAGTATGACAAAATAGAATAACTGAAAGTTATTGCCTAAAATAGTCAAAATAAAAAAACTCATTGCTAAAAATAATATTTCTGTGAAAGCATTTAAAATAATGTTATTCTTCTAAAAAAGAAACACACATACTTAAAAACGTATTAAAAGAGCCATGTAAATTGTTACTTACAAAATCTTCAAAATCTTACAAAATCTTCAATCTTCAAAGAAATTATTATTTTTTTCATCAAATCGTCCAATACGTAGTTAATGTTTTCATACGTTTTCAATTTGTGTACGTATTTTCATGTCATTTAAAACTTGCAAGTCCTTGCTGATCAAACTAAATACTATTCTTCATCATGAATTAAAAAAGTTACACGTCAGCAAATTTTGCATTCCATTTACGATGCGATATGAATTCTTAACTAAATTGTTCTCAATGCCACTCAATTAAAAAATATTTAAGCAATTAAAGTCAAACGATTTATAAAAATTATTACTCAAACGATTAAAAAAAAAAGAATTTAAAAAGTATTAATAATAAAAGAATTTTTATTGACATGCAGTATAAATTAAAAGATAAAAATCCCAATTCAAATAACATATAAGTCTACATTGTGCATGATGAATTTATGTATTGGAAATTGATAAAAAAAAATAACTGTTACAATTCCACGTAGGTTATGTGTTTCTATTATTTGCGATCGCAACGAACTATAGGGGGCGTTGTTGTATGAGACGGATACCTGCGATTTCCATATGAACAGTGATTCAGTTACTCTAGAGACGTCCTTAATGTAGCACGTAGCATTGCAACGTTCCTTCTTTATTGTGGCTAATTAAATTTAAAAAAGAAAAATATTTGGTATTCTTTCTTATGCAAACGAAAACAAAATGGTATCTCTTTTTATTAGAGAAGGAATTCGCGATCGCAACGCTCGAGTACGCCCTCAAGCGGGAGCCTGTAAATATCAGACATTAATTTATCACGTTTTCATTTAGTTCCATCAAAGTCATTGACTGAATCAGACGCCATTTTTTAGCAGCAAATAAGAAACAAAATTTCCCTAAGGAAAAGGCCGAAGAACTTGAAAAAAGTCTCCAGAATATTAGTAAATCTTTCAGGAACAGAACACGCCAAACATTTGAAGAAAAATTCGTCAATAATTTTTAATTTCTATTATCAACAAACTTGCAACTGATGACTTCCGATTTCGGATACTGTTACAGATGTGTGTATTAAGGTAAAATGCATTTCTTCTGTCTTCAATTCATTACGAATTAAAGTGAAGTCAACATTGCTTTCGTCATTCCAGTGAATAAATATGAATTCAGAACATACAGAATTGTAATAGTTATAGCATATTCTTCTTCGTTATAGAATAGTATATATTTCTGTATCCATATAATTCGGAAAACAACAATAAAAAATTATCCAAGTTACTTGAAATAGTGCCATTTGTGCTGATTCTTAATTAATTTAAATCGTTTTCTTGGTAAGTTTTTTTTAATTTTGAAAGAATAAGTTCAACTAGAATTCAGCTATTCTGTTTTTAGCTACATATTCAAATTCATATCAATTATAAAATTTTGCTGTGTAGTATGTTATCTAAAAGTAATGAAGGTATAAACTATGTATCTATTATTTGAGAATAAAGTTTTCAAACAAGGAACTTATCATTTTGGAATTCTCCGGGAATCATAAATCAGGTAAGTGCAATGATTTTTACAATAAAAAATTTGCTTGTAAATATTTTTTTTTTTTCATTTGATGATGGTTCTCTACAGAATGGTTTTTTACGTCTGATTAAGAACTATAAGAATAATAAAAAAAGAAACAATATGAAAGTTTTTATTTCAATGTTAAGAATTCTTAAAATCGTTTTTTTTATCCTAAGAATTCTTTATTTTCCGTTTTTTAGTTTATAATTTTTTGATAAAAATTGTTCTCAAAATACTTTTGAAAAATTAAATGGTATAACATTATGTGTTTATGTATACTTCTTGTATATTCCAATGTTTGAAATAATATGATTCAGAAAAGTGTGGAATAAAAATTCGGTTCTTACGTATTAACGCCACCGCCGCTACAGATTTGGCGGTTTTTAAGTGCCGCCAATCTACACTTAAAAGTTTTGCTGCAATTCATAAAATAAAACACTTTATTTAAAATCAAAATAGTTAATCGGATTTCGGTGGAAAATGAGCCGATATAGAGTTTAGCATAGATTCAAAACAATCATATCGCCATATGAACTCTGATGAATAAGATTCCAAATGAAATAACATTTCCAAAACGTACGTTTACCAAGATAAAGTTTCATGTTGTGGGAATTGGTACATTTTCGTTTTTTCGGTAAAATATTTCCCTCCTGAAAAAATAAAATTGCATCTTGTTTTGTTTTTGGCAAATCCCAAAGACGAATATTCGTAGCACTAAAAATGGCGACAAAAAAGAATTGTTTTTTGTTTTTATTTCGTCAGCATTCTTTATTTTACGTTTCTTAGTTTCTAAATAATGATTTTTATTGAAACTCGAAATTTTTTGATAAAAATTGTTGTCAAAAAACGTTGTTTACAAAATTAAATTTCATAAAATTATGAGGCTTATGTATACTTTTTGTTCATTTTAATTTTTGAACTAATATGATTCTTAAAACTATAGAATGTAAAGTTTAAATGGGCCTTTCATGTTATATCATTAAATTTAGTAATACTATTTCTCGCGCATTAGGTTTTAACTCTTATAAGAATATACATATTTTTTTCTGTTAATGTACAAATATTTTTCCGATGTGTTTCGGATGTTCCTTCTCTAATAAAAAGAGATACCATTTTGTTTTCGGTTGTACAAGAAAGAAGATCAAGCATTTTTCTTTTTTAAATTTAATAAGCCACATTAAAGAAGGAACGTTGCAATGCTACACGCTACATTAACGACGTCTCCAGAGTAACTGAATGACGGTTCATATAGAAATCGCAGGTATGCGTCTCATACAACAACGCCCCCTATAGTTCGTTGCGATCGCGAATTGAGATATCTTTCAGACCCAGAACACGCCGAACATTTGAAGAAAAATTTCTCAATAAATTTAAACTTCTATTATCAACAAACTTGCAACTGATATCTTCCGATTTCGCTATGGCATACTGTTACAGATGTGTGTATTAAGGTAAAATGCATTTCTTCTGTTTTCAATTCATTACAAATTAATGTGACGTCAACATTGCTTTCGTCATTCCAATAAATAAATGTGAATTCAGAACGTACAGAACTGTAATAGTTATAGAGTATTCTTCTTCGTTATAGAATAGTAGATATTTCTGTATCCATATAATTCGGAAATCAACAATAAAAAATTATCCAAATTACTTGAAATCGTGCCATTTGTGCTGATTCTTAATTAGTTTTTATTGTTTTCTTGGTAAGTATTTTTTAGTATAAAAGAATAGTTTCAACTAGAATTCAGCTATTCTGTTTTTAGCTACATATGCAAATTCATATCAAGATCTTACAATTATTTATAAAATTTTGCTGTGTAGTATGTTATCTAAAAGTAATGAAGAGATAATCTATGCAAGTATTATTAGAAAATAAAATTTTCAAACGAAGAACATTTCATTTGGAATTCTACGGATTTATAAAACAAGTGAGTGTTATGATTTTTATAATAAAAAAGTTGCTTGTAAATATTTTTTTTTCTTATTTGATGATAGTTCTCTACAGAATGGTTCTTTACGTCTGATTAAGAACTATAAAAATAATAAAAAAAGAAACAATATGAAAGTTTTTATTTCAATGTGAAGAATTTTTAGAATTGTTTTTTATCCTAAGAATTCTTTATTTTCCGTTTTTTAGTTCATAATTTTTTGATAAAAAGTATTGTCAAGAAACTTTTTTTGAGGATTTAAATGATATAACATTATGTGTTTATGTATACTTTTTATATATTCTAATGTTTGAAGTAATATGATTCAGAAAAGTATGGAATAAAAATTCGGTACTTACGTATTAACGCCACCGCCGCTACAGATTTGGCGATTTTTAAGTGCCGCCAATCTATACTTAAAATTTTTGCGACAAATCATAAAATAAAACACTTTATTTAAAATCAAAGTAGTCAATCGGATTTTGGTGGAAAATGGCCGATATAGAGTTTAGCATAGATTCAAAACAATCATATCGCCATATGAACTCTGATAAATAAGATTCCAAATAAAATAACATTTCCAAAACGTACGTTTACCAAAATAAAGTTTCATGCCGTGGGAATTGGTACATTTTCGTTTTTTCGGTAAAATATTTCGCTCCTGAAAAAATAAAATTGCATCTTGTTTTGTTTTTGGCAAATCCCAAAGACGAATTTTCGTAGCACTAAAAAATGGCGACAAAAAAAGAACTGTTCTTTTGTTTTTCTTTCGTCAGAATTCTTTATTTTTCATTTTTTAGTTTCTAAATAATGATTTTTATTGAAACTTGAAATTTTTTGATAAAAATTGTTGTCAAGAAACTTTTTTTACAAAATTAAATCTCATAAAATTATGAGGCTTATGTATACTTTTTTTTCATTTTAATTTTTGAAGTAATGTGATTCTTAAAACTATGGAATGTAAAGTTTAAATAGGCCTTTCATGTTATATCATTAAATTCAGTAAAATTATTTCTCGGGCATTAGGTTTTAACTCTTATAAGAATATACATATTTTTTTCTGTTTACGTACAAATATTCTTCATATGTGTTTTGTAGGTTCCTTCTTTAAAAAAAAGAGATACCATCTTGTTTTCGTTTGCTTAAGAAATGATATCAAACATTTTACTTTTTTAAATTTAATAAACCACGATAAAGGAGGAACGTTACAATGTTACACGCTACATTAAAGACATCACCAGAGTAAATGAGTGACTGTTCATATCTAAATCGCAGGTATTAGTCTCATACAACAACGCCCCCTATAGTTCGTTGCGATCGCGAATATCCAAAACACATCGGAAAAATATTTGTACATTAACAGAAAAAAAATATGTATATTCTTATAAGAGTTAAAACCTAATGCCCGAGAAATAGTTTTACTAAATTTAATGATATAGCATGAAAGGCCCATTCAAACTTTGCATTCTATAGTTTTAAGAATCATATTACTTCAAAATTTAAAATGAACAGAAAGTATACATAAACCTTATAATTTTAAGAAATTTGATTTTGTAAAAAAAGTTTTTTGACAATAATTTTTATCAAAAAATTTCAATAAAAAACATTATTTAGAAACTAAGAAACGTAAAATAAAGAATGCTGACAAAAAAAAAAACAAAAAAAAAAAAAACAATTCTTTTTTGTCGCCATTTTTAGTGCTACGAAAATTCGTATTTGGGCTTTGCTAAAAACAAAACAAGATGCAATTTTATTTTTTCAGGAGGGAAATATTTTACCGAAAAAACGAAAATGTACCAATTCCCACAACATAAAAATTTATCTTGGTAAACGTACGTTTTGGAAATGTTATTTCATTTGGAATCTTATTTATCAGAATTCATAAGGCGATATGATTGTTTTGAATCTATGCTAAACTCTATATCTGCTCATTTTCCACCGAAATCCGACAGACTACTTTGATTTTAAATAAAATGTTTTATTTTATGATTTGTCGCAAAACTTTTAAGTGTAGATTGGCGGCACTTAAAAACCGCCAAATCTGTAGCGGCGGTGGCGTTAATACGTTAGTACCGAATTTTTATTCCTTACTTTTCTGAATCATATTACTTCAAACATTAGAATATACAAGAAATATATATAAACACATAATGTTATACCATTTAATTTTTCAAAAAAAGTATTTTGACAACAATTTTTATCAAAAAATTATAAACTAAAAAACAGAAAATAAAGAATTCTTAGGATAAAAAGCGATTTAAAGAATTCTTTACATTGAAATAAAAACTTTCATATTGTTTCTTTTTTTTATTATTCTTATAGTTCTTAATCAGACGTAAAAACCATTCTGTAGAGAACTATCATCAAATAAGAAAAAAAAATATTTACACCCAAATTTTTTATTATAAAAATCATAACACTCACCTGTTTTATAAATCCGCAGAATTCCAAATGAGATGTTCTTCGTTTGAAAATTTTATTTTCAAATAATATATGCATAGATTATCCCTTCATTACTTTTAGATAACATACCTCACATCAAAATTTTATAAATGTAAGATCTCGATATGAATTTGAATATGTAGCTTAAAAACGGAATAGCTGAATTCTAGTTGAAATTATTCCTTCAAAACAAAAAAATAATTTCCAAGAAATCGATACAAATTTATTAATAATCAGCACAAGTGAATCTATTTCAAGTAGTTCGGATGATTCTTTATTGTTGTTTTACAAATAATATAGATACAGAAATATATACTATTCTATAAAGAAGAACAATATTCTACAACTATATATTATACAGTTCTGTGCATATTCTGAATTCTTATTTATTCATTGGAATGGTGAAAGCAATGCTGATTTCACTTTAATTTGTAATTAATTGAAGACAGAAAAAATTATTTTACCGTAATACACACAATCTGTAACAGCAAGTGATCATGAAATTGGAAGTTATGTTGTTGGCAATAGAAAGGTAAAAATCATCGAGAAATTGTTCTTCAAATGTTTGGCGTGTTCTGCTTCAATGTTTGGTATGTTCTGGTTAGTTTTTTCAAGAAGTTCTACCTTTTCCTTAGGGAAATTTTGCTTCTTATTTGCTGCTAATCAAATGGCGTCCGTCATTGCCAATGGCTTTGTGGGAACTAATGACCGATATTTTCAGTCTCCCGCTAGATGGCGTACTCGAGCGTTGCGATCGCGAAAAATAAACTAGCTTGGAATAAATTAGTAAATAAACAATGAAAATTAGATAAATACAAAAATAAATATAGTTTAAAAATTTTATTTCATCAATATTTTATTTCATCTGCTTGAATATATTAGCTCACACCTAAATTAAATCAGAAACTATCGAGTATGTTTATACCTCATGAATGAATAATATTTCACAGTTTCCTTTGCACTTCACGCAGCAGATCCGTCTAGCAACACTAAAAGGAAGCAGTCCACGCTATCTATTGAAAAACTTTATAATTAATTTTAAAATAAATAATCTGGTTTACAATGAAAAACACAGGCATTTTTCAAACAGTCAATCGTCTGTAGAATACCTGGTATAACCTAATTGAAGAAGTTCAAAAAAATATCCAAAAAAAGTGTGCTTAGAATCTAAGTATTATACATTATACATGCACCATTATCTAAGCCTTAGATAATGGTGCATGTATAATGTTCAAGCTGAGTTGACTAAATTCTAAGGTCCTCATAATTTAACTTTATGAGCTCATACAAACGATAATGTTTCATCACATCATAAAATGGAGAAAACACAAAATGTTTTTTTATCGCAATCGATTTTATATTCTTACAATAACTTTTTCAGGCTCAACAACATAGCATTTTGTTTTTTTATGACGTTCTACAAAATTTCAGCTTATACATATTCTATTCATAAAATGCTTTGTTTTTAGATTTTAGATCAAGTTTAAACTTAAAACAAGCTTATAAATCATAGTTTTTATGAATCGAAAGTATCTAGTATTGTAAATTTTTTAAATAATCTCGTATTGTTCCTGAATCTATAAACTTTCAGTTTCAAGCCTTGTTGAACTCAAAATTTTAAAATCGGAAATTCTCCTTTGTTCGAAATAAAATCACTTACAGCTTGACTGAAGTAGAGTTTCTTAATGCTACAAGTTACAGATGTATAACTCAATACTTATGCTACAATATTACATAACAACAAGACGGTATTTTATTTCATAACCACCGATTAAAATAGAGTATTAGTGAAATTATATTAATAATTTGTTTTTTTTCTCTAATTTCAAGTTTACTAGTAAATAACACTTTTAGAAGTTGTGAATAAGTTTTAACGGGTTCATGTTTATCAGTAATTTTAAAGCAGTATTGGAATGTATATGCAGTAAGAAGAAGAAAAAAAAACATCCAAAATTACTTTTACTTTGGCTATTTAACTTTTACGTACTAACTATCAAATTAATGTTTCAAGAGGTAAGCTTCAAATGTGCTAACTAGAGCTCTAACAGTCAATTGGATACTTTCAAGTGACGTCTTCATAGGTGTTGTTGTCGTTGTTTCTAATGTCACTTGCCACACGGGCAAGACTGCTTGGTGAAACCGAGCAAATTTAAGGCAGAGTGCGCGTTTCTTCTTTCTCAGTGGTGCCATCTATGGCCATGAATTCGACTTCTGCCAGACCATACGTCGCACCCGTTTATAGGGTGGACCCATTCATTCATCCACAGATCGTAATTTTGACCTGAATCAGAGAACGATCGATCTCCTATCCAGTACCCCCAGAGGTACTGATTTGTTATGGGAACAATAGGTAAATCATAGCATTTGTCGATTCAGAGGCTAATCAGGTTTGACATACAAGTGGGACGCCTCTCACAGGTGTCAAATTAAACCTGATATAAATCACATGATTAGGGATAATCACTTCACTTCCTCTGGAGTTGCAAGTATCCAATTATGTTTTACACTATCAGACACAAAAACATTACTTTTCTGAATAAGCATACATTTTTTTTTGACGAATTCGGAAATTGTAGATGCAAGAGAAGGAAATCAGGTTCATTTAACGCTAATTAAACTTTTTTCGTATGTTGTGTGAAATCGTGCGAATTTTTAAAACTTTTTGCGCACATCGTTATGAAACTCAATAAGTTTACACTTCTTTTATTATTTGATGCAGTAATAGTCTGAAATATATATATATATATATATATATATATATATATATATATATATATATATATATATATATATATATATATATATATATATATATATATATATATATATATATATATATATATATATATATATATATATATATATATATATATATATATATATATATATATATATATATATATATATATATATATATATATATATATAAAACGTTCAGCGGACCAAACCACTTCTAAAACATAAGATAGATTAAAATAATAATAGTTCATTTCTCAAAATATCGGAGATCAAAAACCTAATAACAACCAGGAAATGGATTCGCTTGTAAAAATAACCTACACGCTTATGAAAATGAGTTTTCCTAAGTAGATTCAGAACTATTACTTTACGCTAAGTCTCAGAGAACTTTTATATTTGTGTTTGCGTACGATTTAATTTAACTTAAATTGAAAAAAGTTTGTCAAATAGAAGAAAAACAAGTATTTCATTTACTTTAAAACAAGTGAGCTAGAATCTACAGAAAAATGGATCAAAATATGTTGAAATTATTTAGAGAAACGCCATTATATTTGCTACTAAAATGAAAATGTTTTTAAAATTTGATGGTAAATTGTATTGAATGTTAAATCTCGCAAAATTAAATCATAACATTTTAAATTGGATACATAAACGTTGATCATATTTTACCATTGTTGGTTTCATCTATTCGATATTTTGCTTCGCATGCATGGTTCAAAGGTCAAGAATCTACTTAGAAATTTTATTCACTCACGTGTATTTGAAAACATAAAAATTTAAAATGCACTTAGATATTGAAACTCTCTCATTTTATATATTATTTTTAATGTGTCGAAAGAATTCTTTTAAAAAAATCGTTTTCGTAAGGCTTAAAAAAACAAAAATATTTCAGGATTGTATAATTTAAAAGATGCTCTTTTTAGAAAAATAATGAAAAACTACCATTTTAAAGGTCTATTACATATTTGCCGGCAATATACGAAACGCCTGCATGCGATAGAACGCCTAAATATTTCATAAAATACCTGACATTTTTAGGCAAAGTATGAAAAATGAGAATTTTTCTATACATAGCATTGTATATATTTTATTTCATAACCGTCGTTGAGCATCCTACCCAATTTTTGGGTTTGCGATTACTAATCTCCCAAGCCTTGTAATTTTGAACCCAATCCAGAAGACAAGGGAACTACTGGATCAAGTATTGGGAGAAATTTGCCTTCGTGGAAGACTTTTTGATGGAACTAACCCGAATTCGGGTTACAGGAGAGGAAAACCATGAGAACCACCCACGGTTAGCCAGATTGCAAGGGGACTCTACCCCCTTGATCCGTCTACCACTGAGGATATTTCACATCAGCACTGAGGTCAATGCAAGCCGGATGCGGAATTCGTATCGACCAGTCATCGCTGAGATTCAAACCCAGTTCACCTCATTGGAAGGAGATAACTCTATCCTTTGAGCCATTGTGGCTCTAGTATTGTATATAAATATTATAATTATAACAGTCGTTGAACAGCCGACCCGATTTTGGGTTTACGACTACTGATGTTCAGCTAAGCAGCTTTGTAATTTTGAAATCCAGAAGACAAGGATACTCCTCGATCAATACCCTCAGAGGTTTAATTTGTTAAGGGAACATGGAGGACTTTGTGACTCGACTGATTTAACGTGCATCAGTCACCATTTTCTACGCAGGGAGTCTTCGTCCGGCGGGGATCGAACCCACTATCTCTTGGGCATGGGCCCAGTGCCTTACCAACCAGGCTATCCCCGCCATTAGCATTATATATGTATAATACATAATAATTTCTTAAAATGACAAATCCTCTATATGGAAATCACGAAAAAATTTCATGATAAAGCTATTATTTAAAAGACGTGCACGAGTGTTATTTTGGAAAAATAATGAATGACAACCGATAAGGAGGTCTATTATGTATTTACCGGAAAAGTATGAAACGAATACATTCTGTAAAAAAATCTTGATATTTTATAAAATATCTGATATTTTCTGGACAAGTATAACATATGGGAATTAACTTATACTTTACTGAACTCCTCACCTGATTTATTCTTAGTTTATTTTCAATCTATCTTAATCATACAGGCACTCTCTGCTATGCTATAGCATGCAGGTAAGGCACAGACTGCAAAAACTGTGGTGTAGTAAGTACCTATCCAAATTCGCCAAAAAATTGTGTGTTATTTCAAGGTCAAGGTAATACCGAATCGAGAATTCATATAAACTTTAAAGGGTGTAGTTAAATTTAAAACCAAAAATTAGAAAGCTTACACCAAGCTCAAATGCATTTACTCCATTCAGGAATTATTTTTGCAAAATTTGACCTACAGTGCGCAAAAAAAAAAAAAAAAACAAAAAAAAAACTGACCAACATTAATAACTTTACGTTTTTAGACTCTATCGTAATGGTTCGAGAAGGTGGCCTCAAGTGTGCCAATTAGTTAGTGCGGACCGGAATAGCCTGGTCGGTAGGGCATTGGACCTATGTCCAAGAGGTCGTGGGTTCGATCCTCGCCGGACGAAGACTCCCCTTGTAGTAAATGGAGACTGATGCACGTTAAATCTGTCGAGTCTCAAAGTCCTCCTTGTTCCCATAACAAATGAATACCTCTGGGGGTACTGATCCAGGAGTTTCCTCTTCTTCTGGATTGGTTCAAAATCACAAGGCTACGGAGTTGAACATTAGTAGTCGTAAACCCATGAAATTGGGTCGGCTGTTCAGCGAGGTCATAAAATATAAAATAAAATTAATTAGTGCGAGTCGTGATGGCTCAGGGGATAGAGCGCTCGCTTCCCAATGAGGTGACCAGGCTTCGATCCCAGCAGTAGCTGGTCAATTCGAATTCCGCACCCGGCTAGCACCGACTACAGTGCATATCCTCAGTGGTAGACGGATCATGGGTTAGCAGTAAAAAATTTGGTCTCCATAATACTAATTTTATTTTTTGCGTATTACACGATATCTCAAGAACTTTTTAAGCGAATTTAAATTTTTTTGAATCAATAATAAAATTCGTTTATCCAAAGATAATTTTAAGTAAATATTTATTATTTTATACATTAATAGTCGAAAAAATTTAAATTGTAAGATATAAAATTTTTTAAATTATTTTAGGGAATACAATTTTAATAATGAAATACGCAAAAAGTAAAATTAACATCAAGGTGTTCAAAAGTACACCATGTTTCCCAAATTTCGGCTACTCCCTATAGTTTGGAAGACAAAAAATCCGAATCTGTCGAAAAAAAGGTATGTTTATTCAGGGAAGAACGTTTTTGTGTTTGTTTCTTTTTGACTTGAAATATCGTCTGCCCTAATTAATTACCATATTTAAAGCCATCCCTTTGTCACCCGTAAAGATCCGATCAAAAGTTATTTGGGATATTCTGTTTTTTTCTTTCACGCACTGTATGTAAGGAAAAATCGTCATACAGTAACGGTAATTTGTTTAAAATCGAGCAGAAGAATGCGGGAGCAGGTTTACTCCTTTCCTGATGCTGAACATTCCACAGAAACAGAAGTAAACTGTTATAAAACGTATGCATAGTTTTGGTTGTATAATAAAGATAGTTACGTTATACTCATAAGATTTACACAAATCTGTCACCTTTATTAAATAATTTTATAGTTCATATTAACATTTACGAGTTCTTTAGCATCCAAATAGAGTCTCGGTGCTGCCATATAGTGTGGAAAAAACTAGACGTCCAAATTAACATGACCAACGGTATCTCACCCATTGTGGTGGTCCTGAAAGAGTAGATACCACCTCTGGAGAACGCACTAGGTCTGCTCATCGGCAAGACCGATTGTGCAGCTCATTGGAAATAAAAATAAAAAATAAACATTTACGAGTTCATATTAACATTTTTCTTTGATGTGTGTACTTTTGATTAACAAACTAATTTTATTTTTAGAAATACTATTGTATATATGTGTTACGATCAATTTGAATAGTCGGTTATTATTAATACTAACTGCATTAATAATAACCGCATTAATAATAGGGAACCCGCTTTAATAATAGGGAAAGTGAATAATTTAAGCAAATTTATCACATTTAACTGGTTATATAATAACCAATGAAGTTTGGTCAGTATCATTCTTTCGCGTTTTTAGTGGTGGATATTTCCATATCGTAATCTGCCACACCTACTATAATCGCCAAGGCAACAAATTGATTTTAAATTGGAAAAATCAGAAAGAAAAAAAAAAGTAGATGTTTTGCCCGGAGGAGGGGGGGGGGGGGTTACGAGTTATACCCATCAAGTTGGTCCCTTTCTGTGAGGTTTTTTTCTTAGTTTCTCGCGGGCCGCTGCCCGGAAGTTGCCAAGACCTGTTGATTATTCTGCCACAAATTCACGAGATGGAAATCTCCCCCTTTTATTTCTCACTTTGACCAAAAGAAGCGGTTATTATTACTGTTGACTGGTTAGTATTAATATTAACCGGATTTATTACTTTAACCGTAACATATGCATACTAAATTAAGCATTCTACTACCTTTGTATTATATAGTAGAAATAACTTTATTGACTCTTATATCATATTCTGTTGTTATAAATTTTAGTGCTACTGAATAAAATAAATGATAACAGCTGCGTTGTTAAAGATCTCGGTGCTTTACTGTCCCAGGAGCTGACTTTGATTCTGTGCGTAATGAGACACTTACACTGGGTATATTGAAATAGTTTTTTGCAGCGTAAGAAACAAAATAATACGTAAAAAAAAGAGGAATACAAGGAGAAAACTGGTACGCAATAATACGTCAAAAACAGGATAAACAAAAAATTACACTGCGTAACAGTGCGTCTAAAATAGGTAACTGGTTAAGCATTTTGCATAGTACTGGGACAATCTATAAAATGATAAATACCCTTTAGCCAAAGTATGAAATAAAAGGTCATGTTAAAGCAATTGTTCACAAGTGTTATTTGGAGGGAAGGCTTCCATTAAAGGTCTATCATATATTATTGACAATATTTGAAGCACCAACATTCTATTGAATACCTATGCGATAAGGCATTTAATAGAATGCCTGGAGCATTTCATACTGGGGCGATTTGCCATTTGGAATTCCACAGAATGCCTTCTATGTGTGGAATAATTAATTAACTAACACATTCCTTAATTATTTCACACGATGCAATGGATGAAATCGTCAGCTATTTCACACTTTGTCACCAGCTTTCAGCATTAAATCAAATTAATCAGATCACTAGGATGATTTGATCAGTAATTGAATGCTTAACCAGTTACCCATTTTGTATCTTTAACATAACCAGACTAAATGATTTAAATCAATGGATTCAAGTTAATAATTCGTATTCTTGAATTAATAGATAATAATAGCCTTAATCAAATATTGCAATCAATAGAACCAATTGAATCAGGAAATCAGCGCATCACCGGTTCAAATCAAATTAGTCTAACATTTCTGATTCGAATTAGAGTGGAAATTGGAATTAAATATTTATTCCACCGCGATTCTAATCATTCCAAACAATGATTCACATTCAACACACAAAAAAAACCCAAACAAATATTGGACTACTTGATCAATCACAACTGCTATGTTTGCTAAATTTAACGCTACCTTTCTACTTTAAATATTTAAATGCCCATCAATGTACTCTGCAAAAAGAAGAAAGCGAAGTTGTCAAGCGATTAAAATAGATTTTAAAATTCTTCTCTTTTGAAAAAGAGAATAGAAAAAGAAAATGCAAAAAGTTTCGCACTGGTATGTGGCAAACGACATTTCGCATGCAGAGTAGTGCGATAAACATAACCTTGTTTTTAACATCTCGAATAAGAGGTAAATGATCTTTTACTTCTGCGTACAAACCAAATGTGTTTTTCGTGTGAACTGTTTTCTTTTTATTATCTCTTGGTGAAAATCTTTGGCAGTGATTCTTGAAGTGAAATGAAGTGGGAGCGAGATCTTCGAATTTGAAATCATTTGAATATCACATGTCGCGGCTGTTGACAGGCAATTTTTCATTCGCTGTAAATGCTATTGACAAACAATGAATCGTTCTACTAAATATAGTTAACCTTTATGGTTGAGAGATTAAGTTAATACACCTGAAAACAATAGAACGAAAAACAGTGTTGCACGCAGTTGTATAATTGTAGTATTTGTCAACACTAATAAATGCAGGTTAAAGCAAATACAAACAAAACAGGCTTATGCAACAGTTTAAATGTATTTATATCAAGCATGCGCTTATATATATTTTTTTATTCATTAATGTTAAAGCTATTATAGGGACATATATATCCCAGGCATATTCTGGGCCATGAAATGTAATAATTTTTTTAAATGTAAAATTATTTTTATAAGCAATTGTGAATTTAATAGTATTAGTTAGTATATAGTTAATTCATTTAAGCTTTGAATCTTTTATTTTGATTTGATTGTTAACGATACATTTGAGTTACAAAAATGAGTTACTTGGACCAGTTTGACCCAACACCTCCTAAAAGAGAGAAGGCCTCTGTACGGATTTTATTTTATTTTATTTTATAACCGTCATTGAACAGTCGACCCAATTTTTAGGTTTACTGCTACTAATGTTTAGCTCCGTAGACTTGTTTTTTTGAACCCAATCCGGAAGACAAGAGAACTCCTGGATGGATCAAGTATTGGGGGAAATTTGCTTTCTCGGAGGATTTTTTGATGGAGCTGACCCGCATTTGCGTTACATAAAGAGGAAGACCACGAGAACCTCCCTCGATTACCCTGACGGCAAAGGGACTGTAACCCATGATCCGTCTACCACTGAGAATATTTCACGTCAGCACTGTGGAAGCCGGATGCGGATTCGTATCGACCAGCCATCGGTGGGATTCGAACCCTGCTTACCTCATTGGAAGGCGAACGCTCTATCACCTGAGCCACCACGACTCCTCCGTATGAATTTTTTTTTTTATAACCGTCGTTGAACAGCTGACCCAATTTTATGGGTTTACGACTACTAATGTTCAACTCTGTAGCCTTGTAATTTTGATCCCAACCCAGAAGACAAGGGAACTACTGGATCGAGTATTAGGAGAAATTTGCCTTCGTGGAGGACTTTTTGATGGAGCTACCCGCATTTGCGTTACATAGAGAGAAAGACCACGAGGACCTCCCACGGTTAGCCAGATGGCATGGGGACTCCACCCCCTTGATCCGTCTACCACTGAGGATATTTCACATCAGCACTGAGGTCGGTGCAAGCCGGATGGGGAATTCGTACCGACTGGGATTCGAACCCGGTTCCTCCCTCCACATCTTTCTTATTCTCTCTCCACAACACAGTTAGGTAGCCGTAAAGTTTTGACATCTTTTTTTTTAAAATCCCACTGCGCAGTTTATGTTTGATACGTTGGACTACTAAATTGAGGCTTTTTTTATCATCTAGGAAATGTTGCTTGGCTGCTTCTTTTAGTACGTTGAAAAAAGTTACTTAAGTTGTACCACTTTTAAAATACAGTTATTAAGCTACCTAAATTATTTTTATGATAATAATATTTGTATAGTTAATACTAAAAATCAACAGTTCTCGTACGATCGAGGAAACCGGTTGCTCAATTTATACCACCTGCTCCTTAAATCGTGCCCACCTCAAAAATATTGAGTGTTTATAATTAAGTGAATAGGTAGTCCATGTATAACACGAAACAATTGTTCTATAGTATAAAAAAGTGTGATATTTAACTTTTGACATATAGCAACAGTATTATAAGTCAGTGAAATGCTAATAGAACATGATGTTATATATATGATGTATATGTGACATATGATAATGTTACATATATGACATATAAGATGAATATTGCATACATAATGTTATATATATGCTATAAAGTTTAGGCGTGCTTTTTATAGTAGTAGTACTTCACGTTGCATTAGAGCTGCACAATGAATTATTGGCGACGGTCTTCGAAACATTACTGAGAAAGATCTGAAGATATATATATATTGTATATATATTTTTTTTAACGGCAGGCCTGAACTTTCGTTCTTGGCCTAGGAAGATGCCGGAGTTGTTACTCATTTAACGTTACCCAGTGGGCACCTGTGAACCTAAGTCACGGAGGCGAGCAACATTACCCACGCCACACTGCCACATACCCGTTTATAGGGTGGGCCACATTCACACATCACACAATAGAGAACACACACAGAGAGAAACATCCATGCCCTGAGCGGGATTCGAACCCGCAACCATTGGCTTCACAGTCAGGCACGCTGACCGCTCGGCCACCTGGCCGGCAGATCTGAAGATATACAATCACAATATTGATTCTCTCCAGAAGAATGGGAAGCCCCCTTCCACTTTGGTAGACCGAAAAACTGCGCGTGAAGTCGAGCACTTTACGGTAGAGCAGTTTATCGAGGAAAAGTGCAGCGCCCCATTAGTACCTTCGTAGGTTGATCAAACTGCTCACCCACCTGCTCACTGACCACTGTCAGTGATCTAGTGGGATGTAAATAAAGTACCTACCTACACAAATCTATATGTCTATTTATAATAAATAAATTTGTGTTGTAATAATAAAATTATACACTAGAATAAATAAATTTACACACATATATCCAGGGTTATGTCCTCATTACAAAGTATGTTTCCTTTTCGAGTTTAAGAACTGATAGCATAAGTTTGAGAAGATAAATCCAGGATTACGGTGGGATTTGAACCCACTACCTCCACTCTAGCATAAATATTGTTATAAATATCATAAACCATAACCATGACTGTTGTAGGTAAAGAAACAAATGGATATCAAATTTAGCGGGGCCTCCCTGGCCGAGCGGTATCACTGGTCCAAACGCTCTGTTAAGCGTGGAGGTAGCGGGTTCGAATCCCGCCGTAACCCTGGATGTATTCTTTGTGATGTCTTTCTCTGAATTGTTCTATCTGTATTTTCTACTTGACAATGACTTATAAGCCTATATTGAGCACACAAGTCAGCAAATGTATGTAATTTTCAATAAACCAATAAATCAATCAAATTTAGCAGGAGTTCCCTGTTGGACTCGGTGGAAGCTTGCTGAATTTAAAGAAGAGCCTCAGAGCTCATAGAAATCTTGATAGGCGAAATTAAGCCTTACCTATTGAAACGCAGAGCTATAAACGATAAGCAGAGAGCTCGCCGCACTTTACTATACTCAATACTCAAATTTAGCATATTTTTCCCACAAGCCTACGTATTTATGTCTAACAATAACTATCATATTTTTTCGCCAATTTAAAAAAAAAGAAACTTGAAAACTTCGGTCTAAGTAACCAATATTTATGATGTTTTCTACGACCTGAGGCAGCTCACCTTTTTTCAAGTATGATTGCATTTTTTTCCTTTTATTTCACAATATTTAATATTATATTACAAAATATTTTTATAAAAGAAAATTTGGAGTTACAGAGCTATTTAAGATATATTTCGAAAAGAATTCCAAAAAATTTTCAGTCATTGCACAGAAAAAAAAAATTCTGGTAAAATTACCGGGCTATATGATAATGACTATATGGTAATTTCTGGTAAAAAAAACTATAATTGTGGTTAATAAAACCGAATTACACAATATTTAAACCACTGAGTTAGTAATTTTTCCGTTCATATGGTAGCGGTTTCCCGGAAATGTTGGTTTTCAAAAATATAATTCTTATTTCCCCACATTTAATAAAAAATGCGAAAGTGAAATGTAAATTTAACAGAAGGAATAGTTTTTACGTTAGACTCTAAGGGTGTCTTGATGAAATTATCGAATTTTACCACATTTGCCAAATTTCGTCACATATTATAAAACCATAAAATTGCTTTTGATGTTCCCATAAAAACAGAAACACGGTATCTTTTACCATATTCGGGTAGTTTTTGTTCATGTTTTTTTCTTTGTGCAATACAACAATTATTTATTAATTAAAAATTGTAAAATTTCATTACTTTGATTTTCTAAATTTTTTGCGTGACTGTTCACTTGAATTTTGTTTTGAAAGAGAAATTTCCCGATAAAAGTTTGTTTGTAGAAGACTATGGAAGAACTTTTATGATTCAATTTGACTGTAAATACATTTAAATTTAATACTGTATTAAGTTTTTAGCAAATTTCAGCGGTATTATGACTCAAACTAATATGATTTACTTTTAAACCAATTCTTCTTTCAATGTAAAGGTGACTGTATTTCCTTTTATTGCAACATCATCCATACCGAGTTTTAAGTATTAAAATAACGGAAAATCAAATCTTTTGATAAGTATGTCGTCTGAATTCCTGTAAAAGTCATATTAAGTAGTAATTAATTAAATTAATTGTAGCATTCAATTGCAGCTTTCCATTAATTAAAAAGTTTTTTCTTTACAGAAATCTTATGTTGTTTTGATAATTATGTTTTTTCTTTTAAATATCTACTACTTTTTTTGTAGACATTTCTCAGTTATTTTAAAGACTTTCTTTTAAGATGTTTAATCTTTCCATCATGCGTTTTTATCGCCAATTAGTGGTTTATTTTTGATTTCAAAATATAATGAGTTCTGTATAAAATTTGAGAGTCTTTGTCTTGCTTTTCAAATCTATATTTCGCAAAAAGGTCTGATAATTCATTCTAAAAGTTTTTTATAATTTCTCTTCGGAAAATAAAATCTGTAAATAATTAGAAATCTGTTGACAACTAAAAGTTTCAAAAGTAGACCAAATGATTTCAGATTTTTTGAGAATTTTTTTTAAGAAAATCTGAATCAAATTATTTTTAAAGGGGCTGCATGAATTTTGGTATTTGAGTAATAACTGAGCAATTTCTTGAGTTTCTATAATATTTAGAAAGATAAAAAAGATTTAAATTATTGACTATCGTATTATGGAATATTTTAACCGAAAAATATTTACTTCAAAAACAAGTTTTTAAAGTGTTAAGTAAATCATTAAACTGAACTTTAAAAAATAATAACAGCCATTAAATGAAATGATATGGGTAAATTTTAAATCTTATCAAAGCATTTTCATCAGAACAGGGAGAGAAAAAAAATCTAGTACATTATGTACTTTTACTAACGTAAAAATTCTTCAAATAGAATTTCACACAACTATTAATTTCTAAAAATATAATTCAAATTTTTTATGCGACTCTGTAAATTCTAGGGTCGAAGTTAGCTTGCAAAAATAAATAGAACGTAAACAACCAGAGAGATATAGTGAAAATTGTAGGCAATACTTTAATATTCAATAGTGTTAAGTAATCAGTCTTAACTTCTGAAATTACGCCAAGGCGTGCCATAAAAATCTATAAAAATGCATTCAAAAATAATGTTTCCGAGCAAATTATTTTCCACTCAAGTTCTAAACTATCATCATCTTGATTGTAATTTTATTTCGTATCACTAGAGACGTAAGCCACAATAGAGAAAGATTGCAGACTTTTTGAATGCTTTTCACTTTGAGGCATTTTTTCTTGCAGTTTCTGTAAGTTTATGAGAGTTAATATACCGCAAATATTATAGCTTGCTGACATACAGTAGCTAATGAAGAAAAAATACAAGAAAAAGGCGTGACAAGAATTTTCTCACGGTAAATTTAAATTTTAGAGATCAACAATTTAACTGTCAAGCGGATATTTGTCTGAAAAGAGAAAAAATTTTTAATTAAAAATAAAATTTATGCCTTTCAAAAGTAAAGAAATTTAGAAAGTAAAAGTAGTAATGAATATTTTTTTATCCTTTGCTCTTTTGAATTCTTCTCAGATCAAAGAAAATTCTGAAATTTTATCTCTCGTTTTAGTGGTGATCGCTCAAGCATAGCCTAAATAGAATTTCTTTTTTTTTCTCAATTTTGCCGGAAATAATCACAAAAAATAAATCAAGATATATAATACGTCTCAATTTAATTTCTTTAAAAAAAAATGTTTTTATTTAGCGCATTTAAGATCATTAAAATAGACATGGCATCGTTGACTTTATTTGTAAACATTTTGGTTGTGCGTAAAACAACATGATGAAGACTTAATGACTCTATTAAAGTTTTAGAAGCATCTTAATCAGCAAATTAATATTTCGTTTCAATGAAATAATAGCTTCGAAGTGATAACAAAATACTTTGAAATAAAAACATTGCCGCAATATATAATCTACAGTTATTTTAGAGTCATGTGAAAATAAATGACGTTATTAAATCTTTTTATTTGAATAAAAATACATATTTTCCTGCTTTGAAAAGAAATTTGTGTGAAACTAAATAAAATAACTGGATGTTTTGCAGAAATTATATTAAGTCTATAAAATGTGTTAGCTTATCATGTTTTCAAAAGACATCATTTTAAAACGTGTGTTCGAATTTTTTTTTTTTTGTGAAAATATTTTTTCAAGTTTAATTAAGATTACTATAAAATTTGTTATGCAATGCATATCTTTTTTATTAGCCGTACAATTGAGCCATATATGAATACATGCATACAATTGAGCCTAGGCTAGATTTAAAACTCATTCAGATGTCATCAATTATGTATAATAAGTTTAACGTAAATAAGTTTATATAACGTATAACGTTTAAGTGTAACCCATTTTTCACTAATTATAAATAACTTTATTTTTTGAGCCATTTACAGAGAAAGCTACAAACTTTATATTATTTTAAAATTCTTGTTAAGAAATTTTTGTTTTATTTTTCAATCGTAATTCATTTTGTTTTTCTTTTCATTCCTTAAACGCGATACTAAAAAAAAAATCGGTTTATCGTCGTACCACAATATTGATACATTGAACCATAATAAGCTGCGAAATAACTTCAACCTTAATTAGATCTTAAATTGAGTCATGGCTCAATTTAAAACCTCATTCAGGTGTCATCAATTATGCACCGTATTTAACGTTTGATAGATTTTTTCAACTATTATACGCAATACTTTGGTTTTTGAGCCATTTAACAAAGAAACTACAAATTCTCTATTAATTTATGCTTCTTGTTAAGAAAAGTGCATTTATTCTCGTTTTCATTCGTAAAATGTGATACCAAAAAAAGATTTATTGTTTTACCACAACATCGATACATTTAACAATAATACAGTGCAAATTTACAGCAACATTAATAAGGTGTCAAATTGAACCATGGTTCCATGCAAGTTCAACCATTGAGTATTCATGCTCAAGACGTAAGATGATCTGATTCAAATTAGCACCATTTAAGAGTTACAGTAAATTCAAGCGATAATATTGTTCTACAGACTCAAATTTTTTTATGATGTAAAGTTAATACATTTTGGAACTTGTTGGACCATAATATTGTCTGAATTTGATGCAACGTTAACATGGTGCAAAATTTAGCCATACTCTCTTATTCCTTAACCTCGATTACTCAATGCTACACTCTAAAAACTGTACCTCTGATTTCAGAGGCACATTTGAATCATTTGTGCCTCTGAATTTTAAGGGCACAACGTACCTTTAAAAATGAAAGGCACAATGTACCTCTGATTTCAGAGACACATTTGGATTGTTTGTGCCTCTGAATTTTAAGGGCACAACGTACCTTTAAAAATGAAAGGCACAATGTACCTCTGATTTCAGAGGCAAAATCAGATGTACCTCTTAACTTGGAAGGTACATTGTACCTTAGATTTTGCTTTTATGTACCGCTCATTGAAACAAGCATTTAGTGGTACCAAAACCTGTTATTTACCAGATTTGAACACATTTTTTTTTTACCTATTTGTAATTTGCTAGCACTTTATATAAAAAGGGACTTTCTGTTTGGTTTACATTATTACCAAGATATTAATTATAATAATTCTTAATGAAAAATATTTCTCAATTCTTTGAATATTGGCCACTTGAAAGTGATCATTTCAAAGGATTCCATCTAAGGCTTTTTCATAGACAATTATAAAATATGTAAATTTATACCATTTCTTTAATTATGTAGCGTTTAATGATACTTCAACAACTACAATGATGCTTTTCTAATCAGATATAGGTACAAAAAGATAATATTTATTTCTGTTAAGCCAAGTCAGTATAATTCATGGATTTTTTTTTTCTTTTCCAAAAAGCATCCTCAAAATGGAAATTTATTATAAATTTAGATATTTTTTAAATATTTAGAGATTTCATAAAATAGTTTCATGAGGATCAAAAATTAAACACTAAATATCATGAAATCTATATCTTTTATTTTCACACATAAAGAACAATTTTACATATTTTAGTAACAGTTGCAATATGATGTATACAGTTGCACAAATATGGAAAAACATAGAATATTTTAAAATGATAGATGTAGATTTTGACAACTTGGATATTTTATAACATGAAATATGCTTAAACAAATGACTTAACAAGTGTAAAATAAAAGATTTCTTTCCATTGAAATGAATTTTTTTAAAATCCAGATTTTGGCGAAACATATTAACCAGTTAGGCGCCATCATTCCCATTTTGGGAACATTAGCCTTCAATTTTTTTAGAACTACCTGTACTTAATATTATTTAATTGATGATTTTATTTGAGCTCAGAATATATGAAAAGCCTTCTGCAATTTTTTTGGAAAGCTTGTTTCAGAATTTTTTTTTATTGTATTTTAAAAAACGTACAATTCTGCATTTTTGCCCCAATCATTAAACATGCATTTGTTTTATAAATATTATTAAAATAAAAATTACTTTCGTGCTTAAACTTGATTACAACAGTCGGATATAATTCTCTTTTCTATAATCCGAATTTCGATGTCTACAGTATTTCTTAAAATGTCCTATTTCACCACAATAGAAACATTCACGTTCAGATCTAAATTTCTTCACAATACTTGGCGAATTCCATTTCTCATTGAAATGTTCTTTCTGGCGATCGTTATTACACGGAATACCTTGTGGATCATACTGAAAATTGGCAATGAGATTTTCTTTAAAGTAATAATAATTATCATCATAAATTTCTGACCTTTCAGCAGGAATAAGCTGTAAAGCACACGAAAACCAAAGATCGAAATTCACACTAAATCTCTTCGCTTTCTGTTCAAAGAGTTCGAAGTACCGTCGAATTCCACACTTCTTGGCATCAATTTTAAATATCTTATTCACTAATTTTTTCTAAAGTAGGAAATCCTTAATAACAATAATATTTGTCACCAATTCTTTCAAAAACTTAATAAAACATTTCTGGAACGGATCCCACCGCTGCCACCAATTAATACATAGCTTTAGCGTATCAAGCTATATTAAAGAACTGTTCAGTTTTTTTATAGAAACATTTATTTCACACCACAACAAATACAATAACAAATATAAAGTACCCGTAACGGGATAGTTAAATCTTATAAAGGAAACTAGAAAAAGTGCCCGTAGCGGGATATATGAAAACTCACCCATAACGGGGTAGATAAAATATCATAAAACAAACTAGATAAACCCGTAACGGGTAATATGCAAACTCAAATTCCACACAAAACTAATTCTAAAAAATCAACAACTTTCTGGTGTTCTAATTTTATCGTCTGCTTTTATTATTTGTATTTCGTCATAAAGTATTTCATTGATGTGCGCATGCGCTTCTTCTCCGTTACATCGTACCGAAGAAAAAAAAGGGAAGCCCATTTGAGAGGCACAGGGAACCGGTAAAATCCTTTCGTACCGCGCATTGACTCGCGTTTGCTTTGGTGCCTTTCATTTCTTGTGGTGCCTCTCATTTTTAAAGGCACATTAGTTATGTGCCTCTAACGTGAGAAAATAAAGGGTACATTTAGCTTGTGCCTTTTATTTAAGAGGTACAGTTTTTAGAGTGTATGATTCAATTTGAACGGAAATATCGTTCGGTTTGACATTTTATTAAGGTTGCAGCGAATTCGAACATACTGTTCGATTCTGAGAGTGTACAAAAATATTCGATTTATATGTCTATCTTAAACAGAGTGCAAAAAAATAAATAAATTTAGAAACAGTCAAATATTTCGAGAAGTTATAAATCGGATCTAGAAAGGAAAACTAGGCAAAGCTATCTGCTACCAAACTCGACCTCGGAGGGCAGCAATTTTTGAAATCTTAAATAGGAACTCTTCAAAAATAGGCGCCCATTTTCAAAACTTGCCGAACTTAAAAGCGAAGAAACATAAGTGATTTGAAATATAGAACAAAGTTGCCAACGAAAAAGGGAAAAATAAAGATGGATTTTCCAGTTTTCAAGATTGAGACATTTTCCAACTTGCGTCCCCTTCATGTTTTAAATTTCAAAAATCTGACTGTGTCGAAAAATAAGTACATTTATTCTGAGTAAGTAAGTTTTTACGTCTTATTTTTTAATTTGAAATATCATCTGCTCTCAATGTTGTAGTAGTTGGCGTATGCCATTTATGCAGAGGGGATGCGATTGTTCCTGCTTTCCAGTGGCGCCATCTATGGCCAAGAATTCGACTTCTGCCACACCCATGCTTCTCACCCGTTTATAGAGCGGAACCATTCATACATCCATAATTCATCCGCAGTTCGTAATTTTGACCTGAATCAGAGAACGATCAATCTCCAAATCAGAACCCCCAGAGGTATTGATTTGTTACGGGAACATGGGGGACTTTGAGAATCGGCCGGCAGGGATCGAATCCACGACTTCTAGGCCATGTGCCCAGTGCCCAGTGCCCTACCGACCAGGCTATCCCGGCCTCCATCTGTTCTCAGTAGTTAACATATTTAAAATCACACCTTCTAGCCATAATATTGAGTTTCACGACGCGTAAATCCGATTCTTAAATCTAAATTTAATTCTGGGTGTTCGCTTCTTATTTCGCTTTTTTATTTACAAAAATTTGCTGAATTTCAATCGGAAAATTTTTTTCAACATCCTGCCAATCAGTGTAAATAACATTTCATTGTTATAAGTTTTTCCAATTCAGCATTTGTACATAACTGCTTCTGTTTTTGATAATTTTGGCCAATTCGGATATAACGAGTACGATGATTTTAACGAGCTAATTGCCTCGGTCCCAGCGTTCTTGTTATTAAAGAACTGAACTAACTATTTGGTTACTTGTAAAGTATATTTCGTTAAGTCAAAACTCCGACCAATAGAAATCCTAGTCTTATAGGATTTAACAACTACTGGTCAACATTTGATAGATCTGATTTTAAAAAAAAATTATTTGTTGTATTTATAAGACTGTCAATCTAGTTGAGAACCGGATTTTGAATAGGATGTATTTGATTTTTTTTTTAGCTGAACGAGGTTCAATAACGCTAAAGTAAGTGATTGCAATAATAAAGAAAAAGAATCAAGTTTCACTTTTAATTACATTTTAAATCTTACTCAAAACAGTTAAAACTATAACATACATTTTTAAAATCTTATTCTTTACAAGCTTAGAATCTCATGGCTGTTTTATTTTAAATTTTAGTTTAAAATTTTTCTAACTCTAAGTATTATTTAATGTTAAGTTTTTTTAAACAAAATTGAATATCTAAAATTGTTTTTAATAAAAAATATAACTATTGTTTTCACTAATATTACAATTGTAAATTTGTTTCGATTGTTGTTGAAGGATTCTCCGAAAGAGTTTAGAAATTATTTTATGTTTAGATTTTATCTATTTTTATTTTTGTTTGTTTAAAAACAGAGGAACAATTGTATATTTTTTGGCAACATCTTCCTCAATTATACATTTTTCTCTGAAATTGTAATTATTAAAAATGTATTAGATATTTTTTGACTAATGTTTCGTTGTGTTTGGAAAATTTCAACTAACTTATGAGATAAATATAGTAATTACTTTTTCACGGAATCAATAAAATTGTACAATATCTATTTCACGCGGTGTTGTAATATGAGTTATTTAATGAATAATTCGTGTTTATTCATTAGGATTTTTTTATTAAAAAATTAAAAATAAGACGGGTTGTATTTTTTATTTTAATTATTCATTAAAATCTCAATTCCTTACGAATTATTGATGTTCTTTCTTTAATTGTTTCAATTTCGATTACCATAAGTAATATCTAAAATTTGAAGCTACTATTATTTATTATTATTATTTTTTTTTAATGGAAACAGTTTCTTCACTTTAAAATGCACTCTAATCTTTTACTGAATATCTTAAGAGTGACCATATATATATATATTTATTTATATATAATCAATTTTAGTCCCGCAGTGGACTGATCGTTAAGACACGGTTCCCAGCAGATCACCGTAGTCAAGCATCACTGGCTGCGGTCAGTGTGCGGGTGAGTGACCACTTGGATCAGTCTGCGTAAGGACCGAGGGTGTGCGGTATTGGTCCTCGTTAAACTGTGCTACCGTAAAGTGCTCGACTTCGCGCGCAGGTCGTCGGGCTACCGAAGTGGGGGTGCCATCCCCTCCGCAGAGGATCAAAATTGTGATGGAATGTCTTCGGATCATCCTCCGGGATGTTTCCCAGACCGTCGCCAATAGCCCAATGTGCAGCTCTAGTGCGACGTAAATTAACAACAACAATAATCAATTTTAATAAATAAGCGCGTGATAGAAAGCAAAACTTTGCTGCATTCTTTTTCGGAAACTAGACAATTTTTTCCCACAAAATTTCAAATTAGTTACTAATTTCATCAACAGATGCTACTATTAACTGAAAAAATAACCTTAAAACATTGCATTCAAAGCAATCATTAGTTTCCGAAACTGCGTGGCCACCTTTTGACGATTTTTGCAACTAATTTTGAAACTTCGTGAAACGTCTGGTTTTCAGAGCAAAACTTAGCAAAGTTCTATCTTCTTTCATTTTTCTCTATTTAATTTCAAATCATCGGTCATTTTTAATAATTTTATCAACAGATGGTGTTTTTAACCGAAAAAAAAAGCCTTAGATCCATCTCTTGACGAACTTTCCAACATATTTGGAAACTTGTTAACAATAAATCGACAGGTTTCCAGAACAATCCAGAGCAAAGAAGCAAATCGTAGAGGTCTATCTTCGTTAATTATTTTCTTCTATTTGAATTTCTAATCATCGGTAATTTTTAGGAAACCGATAACTTCCGAATTCCTTCTTTCTCTTTTTATTATTTTCCAACTTCTGTATACTTGTTAAACATAATACAAGTTTTGAGTACTGTCTACTCATTTAAATATTTCTCCGTTTTTTTTAGTGAAACGCAAGTAGAAGAGTTAATATAATAAATATAACTGACAGAAAAATTCACTCAAAAATGTTTTTTGTTGACTAACAGTAAAATTTTTTATTATATATAATTTAGATCAAAAGGAATTTATTGTTTATGAAAGTATGTGATCGTTACATCAACTTGTAATTGTCACATCTCAGGAACTATTTTACCAATTATCTTCGAATTTTACCTTTCAGCATGAAAAATATATCGTTCAAGAAATTTGTATTTGTACGCTTCACCTTGTATCATCTTTTACTTGATTATTTCCTTTTTTAACCGTTTATAAAATTCAAAATATTTATAATTTTACATGAAATTTTTTTATAAATTTCCTAGATATCAAATTTTATAAGTTTTAAGAAAAACTTTGTTAATTTAGCAAAATTAAATTTTCTAGAACGAAAAAATAAATTAGTAGTCCTTAGAGCGTTTAATATAAATTATTTTTGATGTTTAAAATGAGGAAGAGGCTCTTAATATGATACTATTTTAAAAATTAAAATTACTGTGATGTTCATTATTATTATATAAAATGTATACGTGATCAGTGTAAATCGTAATGCATTGGCCAAAATGTGAAAACTCTGAAGCCTCACAATATTTTTTAATAATAAACATCTAAAGTTCCTTCAAAGAGTCCTCCACGAGGGTTAATTTCTAACAGTACTTGATCCAGGAGTTGCCTTGTCTTCTGGATAGGGTTTAAATTTACAAGGTTACGAAGTTGAACATTGGTAGTCGTAAACCCAAAAAGTGGTCAGCTGCTCAATGACGGTTTTAAAATAAAATAGTAAATACTGCAATATTTGAGGCTGATAAGAATTATTCTTTTTGGTTCTAGGGAACTAAAGCAGGATTTTGTGAAACAAATTGATTTAAAAAAAAAAAAGGAATTAAAGAACTTAAGCATTTATCTATCTGACTTTATTTCTATCTATTTAACTTATTTATTTAGTGGGGAACAAAATTCTTTCAATTCTAATTTGTTAAAATATTAATACACGACTCTCACTGAGAATTTTTTTATTATGAAATTATAACGGAAATTCTGTAGTAGTTGGAGTATCTGCAACCAAGGTGTTGCATACCAGGTAACTATAACGTATTAGACTCCTTTTCTCTACTTAACTCCTGTTCACTTAATTCACTCTTTAGTATAAAGCAAAATTATGAAATTCTGATAGTGGCCAGTTTCTAAAACATGTGGCCGATTTTTCAATAATTGAAAATTGCTAATATTACTTGTATAAAGTATTTCTCCTTTAGGATTTCCTAAAATATATAAGCTTCAAAATGAAAAAAAATAATTAGGAAACAAGAGTGAAATTATTAATTTTCAAACTATTATAAATAACTCATAATTGCATAAATAAATTTAAAAATGCACACATGCTGTATTTTGTACTAAAAAAGTGGCGTGACAATCTCTTAATCGCTATTTGTTATATTTTGTCACGCTGTGGTCGGTGGGAAATTTTGCCCCATACATTTTAGGCAGCCTTTCACTGAATTGTGCAACCGTGTTTCCGCAAAGGAAACTTTTGAAAGCCTTGGATTCCTTTTGAATTTTAAAGCTTTCTTGATATTAAGAACCTTATAATTATTTTATAAAAATTATAGATTTACTACCAAAGGACACTTACGTTAAGGTAACTAGATTTAAACTTTAAAATTTTAATCTAAACAATTGACAGAAAACAATTATACATTTGCTTAAGTAATAAAAATTACGTAAAAAAAATCATTATAAATGGTTATGATTAGGAAAATTATTCATTTTTAAATTAAATAAAGGAATATATTAAACATTTGTACATAATACTATATAATACTATATGTACTATATATAAATTTATACTTAATAATACATAAACTTTCCACAGGATTCAATTAACTCCTAAAACTTAACTATTCATAATAAAACCCCATTAGCCAAGTACGAGATTAATTATAAATAGTTATGAAGCAATAAAGCACCGAACTCTATTTTCTTAGCAATAGAAAATCTCAAATGTAATTTATTTTAAGAATTTAAAATTATAAATTTGTCAATTTGTATATTTTAGTATTTTTATTTATAAACACATTATAATTGACAAAAAATATTGCTTCATTGGAAAATATTATAACAATAACTAACACATTTCCTGTTAGGAAAAACCTTCATTATTTAAATTTAATGCTTTTAATAAAATTTAAGTACTTTCAATCAAAATAAAAAGTATTTATATTCCTGTTACGGAAAATAAATATTGTGTGTTACTTCAGCTGGAAGACCATTGAAATTTTACATTATAAATAATGATTATTTATTTATTTATTTTAGTCTCATTCCATAATAATATTCGTTAGAAAAATACTTATAATAATTTTATTGGTGGTCTCTCAAAACAAAAGAGATAAAACAAACATATATAGTGTTTACATAATTTATGAGTTTGCTGTAAGTTATGAGCGCATAATTTGGAACAAACTGAACTTTTAAAATTTATTATAATTAGAAACACTGCATGAATACGCGTATTTGATTTTAAAAATATTTTTTAAATTTCCTAATAGAAAACATTCAATAAATGAATTCTTAACTCTTGAAAATAATGTTTCAAAACTCAAAAAAAAATTTAATCTTATATGTAAAGTGCAAAGAAAAAAGGAATCACTTCAATTACGTTTGATCTACACTAAGAAGAAAAGTATAATCTAACTACCAGAATATGATAAAATTTACCGTTTCCGGCTCTATGAAAACACTAAAAAGCTCGGTAATTTTTACCGGAGGGTTTTAGTAATGATTTTGATAAAATTAATGATAAAATATGGCTTTGTGAGTGATAAAATTTAGTAATTTTATCTTGGTGCCTTAACATGGTATAAAAACCATTTGTTCGGATAAATTTACTTTTCTGTTTTCAATTTTTTTTTCTAAATGTGTCGTCGTAATAAGTAGGGGAGAGTGGGGTCAATTGTAACAGGGTACGATTGTAACAGAGCAAAAATTTCGAGTGTCGGGTTCTAGATTTGGTTCCTAGGTGGCGCACAAGGTGTATTTAATAAATCTACATGTACACCCCTGATGGCAACCATTTTTATGTACTTTTGAAAGAGTTACATCACAAAAGATGTTTTCACGCCACGCAAGTACTTTTTTTGGTATTAGAATATTATATTGTAACAAAGTAATTTTGTTTAAACAAATAAAAATTAGTAACCGAATATGTAAGTGGACACTTTAATTAACATTTCAATAAAAAAAAAGATTAGTTTTGCTAATTAACTAGCATTGTTTTTAACAAATGAAGCTGAAATGGTGTCTTGGGGACAATTGTAACAATAAGTAAAGGGACGATTGTAACAGCTGAAAATAAATAATCTTATGTTTACAAACCATTACTTAACTCTTTAAGAACCACCAATAGTTTCCTATATCATTTATATTATGTTGCATGTGCATTATTTTAATTGTCACTTTTCACAGCATAAATTGAAAATTTTTAACCCCTTAAAGTTAAAAGTTTAACCCTTTAGGTTTCTGCTCATTATTATTTTTACTCCTAAAATACCACTACTATTTTGATCAGTAAAAAAATATATCACAACTATGAAAATATGAATAATTAACTATGTTTTAGTTGAATTTATGAACTGTTACAATTGATCCCGTAAGTGGGGACAATTGGTAACAACTGCACGACTGTCAAAAATTGTTCATAACTAATATAATATATTTAAAATCAGGTATTTATTTTTTTTCTAGTAGAGGATAGTCTACTTTACTCGTCTGTCAATTAATACTAATAATATATTGGATTTTTTGTTAGTTAAATATAGTTAAGTAAAAAATGTTACAATTGACCCCACTCTCCCCTACTGTAATTTTGAAAGCCGTAATTTCCGGTAAACCATTAGCATATGAACGGGAAAATTGCCAAATGAATTGTTTTAATACCGTATATTGATTTTATTACCAGGATTATGATGGGTTTTTTTTTTACCATAATGACCTAACATTTCTGCAGAAATGTCTTTACCATACATTTCGGTAATTTTAACAGAATTTTTTTTCTCCGTGTAATGATAGAATTTTTAAGTTTCTTAATAGTTAAGTAGCCTAACCTAAAATATGCTAATTAATTAGAGCAAACGTTACTTTAAGATACAAAATCAAAACATAATTCCTCTGAATAAACATGAATATTTTCGCTGAATTCGGACTTTTGACCCACAAAATAAGAGGGATAGCTGCAATCTGGAAAATACGGCCCTAATAGTTTAGGCAGCAGCCCCTTATTGTTAATTTCAGCTGACCGGCCTGTAGGGAACTGGCCTTGCATCAGAAAGGTTCTAGATTCGAATTCCGGGCAAGGCAAAGATGTCTTCTCTGTACTATCTGTCCTTACTTTGAGAGCAATGTTGTCCCACCTAATATGGTGCCCCTGAAAGAGTGGCCAACAAATTTGCACATCAGATGTCTGTATGACGAAAGGTCATTCTCCCGGTGGGCATGGGAGAAAAAAATGTTAATTTCAGTTAGGTTTCACGCAAGTTTATATGATTAAAAACCACTCGTAAGTAAAGTTAAAGTCGAGGCAGCACACATTAAATTAGAAAAGGTACATGCAAAAGTTTAAAGAATGGTAGAAATTTTGCACTTCACGTTGCATTCTCGCTAGCTCTCTTACGTTGATTTTCCTCAAGCTCTGTAATGTAACAAAACTAAGCAACTTCTGCACTTCTCAGAATTTACATACGTGAGCATACGGGATACTATGTGAGAATACAAAATCTTTCAATGTCTTATACCCTACGTGGATAAGCTGGCCACCTGCAGTTGTTAAATATAAGTAGATCTATTACTTGCAAATCTCATTTTCTCCCTTTAAAATGCGAAACAAATAAATCACACTCACTAAATCATAAAGCTTTCCGGATTTTTTTCCCGTTCTCAATGACATAGTAAAGAAAAATAACAAGAACATCTGTAATTGTCTGTATCGCAAAGAGCGAATAATGGCGAATTTCCAAAATGTTTTTTCTATAGATCAACTAATAGCCATTTAAGCTTCTTGTCAGCTCCAATTCAGTAAGAATGCTTTAATCGTGGAATACTTTTTTATTGTTTAATTGTTGAGGTTTTTGAAAGTTGCTGCAGTTCGAATTTTAAAGTGAATGGTAACAATACTGGGTTTGTTTTCAAACCTTTTACGAGGTGCTAAGTAAACAGGAAGTAAAGTCTCGTAGTAAGGAAATTTTACTTATGAGGATTAATTTAATAAATAATTGGAAGTTTGAGTCATTACTCCAAAAATTAATTGTCATATAGATTCTCAAAATTTACACTTATTTGTACAAGGTTGGTAAAAATAGCTTCAATTAAGTTGCACGATGTCGATGTTTGGTCAGAAAAAAAATGCCAATAATTTGCTCAGAAATGTAAAAAGTTATTTTTCTTTAAAAAAATTAATTTGTTGCTTTCTCTAAATTGACAACTCAATTAAATTGCTTAGTAGTTGAATATGCTAACCAACATACAGCAGTGGTTCCCAATCTTTTTTTTTCTTTTGCATTTTAAATGTATGTAAATTTATTATTTCGTTATTTTTCCGCGTCAGTTATTTGAAATCCCACCATTACAATAATTTCACGAAACCCCTTTCTGCTCTTCATGAAAATTAGGGGTACGCAAACCTCGGCTTGGGAAACAGTGTTTCCGAAAATTTGAGAAAATCAGTTTCATAACATATGTAGTAACATAAAAGGTTTGATCATCCCTATCTTTTCTAATTTAGACATTTATTTAGTTGAATAGTACGAAATGATATCATTTTCAATCAGAAAAATAATTTATTTTGTTGCTGTGCCATCTCTGGAGAAATCACGTGTGATATTATTTTAATTAACGTAATTTTTGTTGCTGTATCACCTCTGCAGAAATCATGTGTGATATCATTTTCATTTACGAAAGTCATTCATTTTGTTGCTGCGCCATCTCCGGAGAAATCATGTGTGATATCATTTTCATTACTGAAAGAAAATTGTTGCTGCACCATCTTGCCAATAAAAAAAAAAGAAATTTTTTTTTCTCAATGAATTTAGATTAATTTATTAAAAGCCAATTTTTCTTCTGTTTACATTCACGTTCTGTTATCATGTTTTCCGTAAATATTTTACTATACGGTTATTCAAAGAGTTTTGGCTAATCGCACCAAAGCAAAAATTTTAGCTCTTACCTTTTCAAATTTATTTTTTTTATAAAAGATTAAATTTCCTTTTAAGAAAGCATCAAGTAGCTGCAAGCAAAATAATCTCGTTCAGTTGAAATAATGGAATAAAATAATGTTTTATACTTAATCACTCATAACTTGCTTTTAAATTAGAAATCTTAAAATGCTTTAATTAACACAAAAACTAAAGATATTACATTAATTATTTATATTCCTGTTTGTAACAGCGAAAACAAACAAAACAGCATAATTTTAAAAAAAACTGCAGTCGTAACAAAAGTAAGTTTTATTTTTCCGTGATTCGAAAATCTCAATCCCACAATTCAAAATATATACAATTATAATTCATATTCAAATTTGTTTAGTTTATTTTTACAAACAACACTAATTGAAATATAACTATAATGTAAGGTTTGTTTTCCCCTAATCCGAAAAACTCAGTTAAATTAAAAGCAGGCAATCTTTCATATTTTCCAAGTGCAAAACATCCGGCATCAAATGCCAAAAATGTCTATTAAGAGAATCATGACCTAACCATAACTAACGCATGTGTGTTCTATGAGGAATTCTTAAAGAGTAGTTAAAATGAACCTCATGACCTAGAAGAAGCATTTTTCTTTGAGACAATTAAAAATGTAATCATATTTTTGACGTAGAATCTCACCCTTGCAAAAGAATGAGCTTTTGGAGTTCAGATATCAAGGTCAAAAAATCTGAACTTTGTTTATCCGGAGGGCAAAACTTTATGTATAGTGGAAACATAAAATTTAATTAACTATTTATTATTGTATGGTTACTTTTAGTGAGCTTTAATGAAATTGGATTAATTCGGTCTAATATGATATTTATTGCTGAGAACATTTAATTGTGTTTCGAGTTTCATTATTTATTTGTTAAATATTTTGGTTGGTGCTGTTATGAAGGGTGTTCCAAGTCATAAAAGTGTGTATATTAGAGGACAAAAATAAAAATTATGTATGTTGACGCATGTGAGTTACGTATGTATGCGAGGTAATAGCAAAAATTATATCGAAATCTGAAGAATTACTACAGAGAAAAAAAATTAAAGTATGCATATTAGAGGTCACAAGTAATGATATATGTGAGGTAATAAACAAAAATTCTATCGAAATCTGAAGAATTACTAATGAGATAAAGCTAAATTGTGCACGTTAGATGCCACAAATAGTAATATATGTGAGGTAATAAACAAAAATTCTATCGAAATCTGAAGAATTACTAATGAGATAAAGCTAAATTGTGCACGTTAGAGGTCACAAATAGTAATATATGTGAGGTAATAAACAAAAATTCTATCGAAATCTGAAGAATTACTAATGAGATAAAGCTAAGTTGTGCACGTTAGAGGTCACAAATAGTAATATATGTGAGGTAATAAACAAAAATTCTATCGAAATCTGAAGAATTACTAATGAGATAAAGCTAAATTGTGCACGTTAGAGGTCACAAATAGTAATATATGTGAGGTAATAAACAAAAATTCTATCGAAATCTGAAGAATTACTAATGAGATAAAGCTAAGTTGTGCACGTTAGAGGTCACAAATAGTAATATATGTGAGGTAATAAACAAAAATTCTATCGAAATCAGAAGAATTACTAATGAGATAAAGCTAAGTTGTGCACGTTAGAGGTCACAAATAGTAATATATGTGAGGTAATAAGCAAAAATTCCATCGAAATCTGAAAAACAACTAATGAGAATAAACTAAAGCTGCATGTTAGTGATCACAAATAATGATATATGTGAAGTAATAGCAAAAGTTCTATCCAAATCTGAAGAATTGCTACGGAGAAAACAACTATTGGGTAAAACATTAAAACTTTTTTGATTGCCAGAGAAAACAGAAAAGAGTTGAAAGTCGATTATTAGAAACATTTCCAAGTTTCATCAGGCCATCAAATTAGTTCTGATGTTTTTATTTCGTCTTCTTCGCCAGAAATACGATAGATTTCAATAACTTTTTTGCTTTTTCTTTCTTCAATATTATTTTGCGACCTCTAATATGTCGATAATTTTACTTCATTTTCGACAAGGATTCTCAAATCGTAACGCTTGGCTACAATTTTCATTTCGCTGATTTACTATTCCGTATTTATGCGCATATCATGTATTTATTTATCGTTCCGTTACCATTATATGACACTTATTAAGTGAATGATGTCTAGCATTTTTAAATGACTATTGAAAAAAGTGCTCATTTAATAAAACTACAATGCATTCTTAATTCGTATTTTAATAATACTTTTAAAACCATCGCAAATGATTATAGACAATTGTTAAACAAGTCAAGTGCAGTTGGTTATAGAAATAAATGCTGTCATAGCGTATTATAGTAGTAGGGGAGAGTGGGATCAATTGTAACATTTTTTACTTAACTATTTTTAACTAACAAAAAATCCAATATATTATTAGTATTAATTGATAGACGAGTAAAGTAGACTATCCTCTACTAGAAAAAAAATAAATACCTGATTTTAAATATTATTATATTAGCTATTAACAATTTTTGACAGTCGTGCAGTTGTTACAATTGTCCCCACTTACGGGGTCAATTGTAACAGTTCATAAATTCAACTAAAACATAGTTAATTATTCATATTATCATAGTTGTGATATATTTTTTTATTGATCAAAATAGTAGTGATATTTTAGGAGTAAAAATAATAATGAGCAGAAACCTAAAGGGTTAAACTTTTAACTTTAAGGGGTTAAAAATTTTAATTTATGCTGTGAAAGGTGACAAATAAAATAATGCACATGCAACATAATATAAATGATATAGGAAACTATTGGTGGTTCTTAAAGAGTTAAGTAATGGTTTGTAGACATAAGATTATTTATTTTCAGCTGTTACAATCGTCCCTTTACTTATTGTTACAATTGTCCCCAAGACGCCATTTCAGCTTCATTTGTTAAAAACAATGCTAGTTAATTAGCAAAACTAATCTTTTTTTTATTGAAATGTTAATTAAAGTGTCCACTTACATATTCGGTTACTAATTTTTATTTGTTTAAACAAAATTACTTTGTTACAATATAATATTCTAATACCAAAAAAAGTACTTGCGTGGCGTGAAAATATCTTTTGTGATGTAACTCTTTCAAAAGTACAAAAAAATGGTTGCCATCAGGGGTGTACATGTAGATTTATTAAATACACCTTGTGCGCCACCTAGGAACCAAATCTAGAACCCGACACTCGAAATTTTTGCTCTGTTACAATCGTACCCTGTTACAATTGACCCCACTCTCCCCTATTCATAGACGTCTTATTTTAACATTTACTACTAAATCCAAGGGTTATAGTAGTAAATGTTAAAATAACAATAATATAGTTGAATAATAAACAATAATAACTTCCTTTTTTACAGAGTTACCAATCGGAAATCTTTCGCTTATTGTCTGATTTTTCAAAAAGCGCAAGAGGCGTTGGTCTCGGGGCCTGAAATACTAATAATAAATGAAACGATAAATAAAAAATGAATGAAACAATTATTAAAAATTATTTTTGTACGAAATATTATTTGATTGAAAGAGTTTTTTGTATCGGAAATTAATTTGTGAGATATGAAAAAAAAAAAAAAAAAAAAAAAAAAAAGTAAATGTGGCATTAAAAGGTGAAACTTTCGGATTAACTTCAAGGGTCATATTTTCCAAATAGCTGCCTTACTTATTTTAGAGTAATTGTCGATCCGTGTAATAAAAAAAAAGTTTATGAACATCTACTTACATAAAGATAAAGATGCACAATGCGCATAATAAAAAAACAGACCCTTCTGAATAACTTTTGATCTAATGATCGGATATTCACGTTCTAGGACTCAATCTGAATGGTTCGAGGGAGTGACCTCAAATATGCTAATTAACAAGTGCAGATGGTACTCTTAAGTTACGAAATCAGACTCAAAAACGGGCTTTGTCTGTATAAATATACCGTTTTTTTCGACAGATTTGAATTCCTGATCCCCTAAGATATAGGGGATAGTCGCAATCTTGGAAATATAGTCCCAGTAGCCTGATCAGACAAGTAGTCTAAAGTTTGGACCTGTTAATGTTAATTTCACTTTTCGCATTCACTTTTTTAATTGATCCTATCTCTAGAACTCTAGAATTGAGAAGCTTTTGCATACAATAATAAAATTCGTTTATTGTCTTATTTTTAAAATTCGATTTCTCAGGAACTATTCGACCGATTTCGTTTAAATTATTAAATTTGCTATTTAAATTTGCATTCTTTAAAATGATGTAAAAATTTGCATATCTTACAATTCAAAAATTTTCAACTATTATTAAATAAAATAATAAGTTATATTTTATATTAAATTATATTTGGATTAACGAGTATTCTAGCTGAGTATAAAAATGTTTCAATTTGTTTGAAAAGTTCTCGAGATATGGTGAAATAAGGAGAAAAAAAATTAACATTAAGGAATCCACATTTCCTTAATTAGCATCTTCTCGAACGATTCAATCCTAGAACGTCTGGAATCTAGGATTCAATCAGGAAAAAGATCCAATCATTAGATCAAAAGTGGCCTGTTAATTTTTTTTGTCAGTGTACCACGTTGGTTTGTGCTTTTATATCAGTACGCATTATTTAACATATTTAAATTGTTCCCCGGGAACTACTAATTACTATTTTAATACTTAAATGATAATCTGATTATTAATTTCAAAGATTATAAAAATTATCACTTTTTTTCTGCTGATTGTACGAGATAAATATAAGAATTAAAGAAGTTTGATAATGTATAACTTTGAAATTAAATTAAGTTGCGTTTCAAAACAATACTAAAATCCACATTAAAAATAGCAAATAATGATTGTAAATTTTAGATTAATGATTGTATTTGGGTTAGCTTTTATCTTTCATTATCATCTTTCATTATATCTTTCATTGTTAGGAAGTTTCATGAATTTGTGAGTTTAAATTTGTGATAAGTTTATATCGATTATAATCATCATCACAAAGAAATTTTTAGGATGTTTAAAATAAAAATTTTTTTCCAAACATTATTTTAGTTTGATAACTCCTTTTACAGATATTACTTTGGAAAATAAAAGGAAATTTGCAGTTTTTATTTAAGTCATCGCAATAAAACTGGAGATTTTTGTTCTCATAACTTTTAACTCCAGTTTAAAATTTTAAATTGAAATTTCAAATACAGATGGCAGCACGAAACTTTTCGTTTCGCTCTTATTTTAAAATAAAAGATATATATTCTCAGATATTCTTACTGTTTTAATACTTTTGCTTCATTAACTGATAACTGAATATTGATCTCAAATTTTAAATTTGTGTTATTTTTTAAATTCATTCTAATATTTAGTAACTTATTCTAAGATTATTTTAAATTTGACATGAAATTTAAATGAAATAGCGCTCATTTTTTTTCATACGCAGAATTATTGATTATCTTTTCAATCCACAATCGTGTAATTCATTGCAATATTGAGCTTTTAAGTTTTGTTAGGACAATCACAAATACTTTATAATTAAGTAATAAATTTCGAAAATATTTTTTTAAGGATTGACTCCACCAAATCTACAAATGTAAAACTCGTTAAAAAGTACGAAAGAAAATCTAAATTGCAGCACAGGGTATGAACATGAACTTTACAAAGAAGCGAACAAGCTAATAGTTAGAATTATCTTACAATTAATGAAATCCTGAAATAGATCACAATTTACGCTTCTGAATTAAGAGACATCTGATTACCAATCATCAGAATTAAGGACAATCTTCTAAACCAATCAGGATAAATTAGGACAAAAGGGACATTTTTCCATATTCCTCATTTGGAAAAATGTCCTTTTTACAAAAAGGTAAAGAGTGGTAACTTATTTATTTTTAAGTATTTAATTTTCATAATTAAAACATTCTCGGCAATAGTAATATATTATTAATATAAATATCTCTACGTTCATGTGAAATAATTTGATTGCAATTAAAAAAAAAACTGAAAGAAAACTGAAGAAAAATTTGAAGTTGTTGAAAGACAGTTATAAATTAAAATAAAAAATATTTTTCTAATATCTTTCTTATTAAAGAAAAGTATTTTTTCTTGAAAATGTTTTGACTCATTAAATGCACGATACTTTATATTTTCTTTATTTCAAGCGTTTGCTTATGTAGTACAGTTGTACACGAATCTTGCTTTCTCCAAGTGTAGTAAATTACTGTATTATATGATATTTTATTGTATTATATGCCATGCATTACAATACATAGCCTATGTATTAGCTCCAGTTGACAGCTATCTAGATATCTTCATACGTCTGGAGCTATGTATTGCAACACATGGTTGATATTAGAGTGCCCTAGCTTGCCGGAAAGTTGGCACAAAATAACAAATGTGGATTGCCTCTACAGATGTTACGAAATCACTATTTTCTTTATGTAAGACACTGAAGCATTTAAGACTAGTTCCTGAATATCGGTCAAGGGGAGTCGGTAGGCCATATATCAATAATGCTAAAGCTAACTTTTTCGATGTACCTTTTCTAAGAAACTACTTATATCACTTTGAAATTTTTTGGGGATGTTTGAAATTATATCAGTTGCATGTCGTAATAATGTTTTAGCGTTATGGAATACTTTTTTGAGTTATGAAAGATTTTTGATGAAACTTTTTAAAAAATTCAAAATTCTCAGTTTATAATTTTTAAAAAACAATGTCTGCCAAAGATATGTATTAACAGTTATCACAGTGTAAACATCTATATGTAGACATGTATACGTGTATTCTGTACACATGTATACATGTATATACTGTATGCATGTGTATACACATATACATGTATATGTGTATAAACATGTATATGTGTATTCTGTGGAGAAAAAAACTTGAAGAAATATCTTGTTTAGATGCTGAAAAAAAGGTACATCGAGAAAGGTCAATGTTGTCATTATTGATATATGTCCAAACAACTCCCTAACAATTCTTCCTTACTTCAATGCACTGATTAATTGTACACGTAGTCGAAATTATACAGACGAAATTTATCTGTCTAGTACAAAAAACAACCTGGTAAAAGAATTATGCAAAAGGAGGAGGTAAAAATATCATCCATCAATTACCTAAAGAAGTTTATTCATGATTAAAAAGTAACTAATTTAACCTGTGACGCTAAATCTAAACTAATTTGTAATATATACCTATATCCTATGACGCTAAATTTAAACTAATTGGTAGCAGTACCAATCTTGTGATGCTAAATTTAAATTAATTTGTAACAAATACCTAACCTATGTTGCTAAATATTTAAAAAATAAATAGTCAAAATCATTAGAGTTACGAAGTTTCTTTCCAATGTGTATCCTTGCGTGAAAGATAGTCTGCGAGCAGTTTCTTTGTTAAAGATAAATAACTATCTTATGAAAACTTTACTCCAAAGTAACTATTCGACTTCTATGTCGCCAGCCAAGACAATGACTTAAAGCATTTTCCTTAACTAATCCAGCGTTAAATTTCCAGCCTCTGATTTTTCGCTATTTTGTTTCCATCTCTGTGGAAGATATTAACCTCACAACTCCGTGTGTCATAACTATCTCATTTATCTAAGTAGTCAATGCGTGAATCCTGCTTTGGAAAACAACAGAGAAGTTACCTTGAAATAGCCGTAAGTGATAGTTACTGAAACAAGTTGCCCATGCGTAACTGATACTTTTTAGTAACGATGCAAAAACTACTTGTTAAAAAATAACAGATATTGTTCGTAATAGCTGTTCTAAATCGACTGTCTTTGCATGAAATAGTACGTATAATGGCGAAAAATATGTTATTTTTATAACTCTTGTGTGTTCGTAATAGTTACTCATAACTCTTAGGTTAACTTAGGTCCGTTTTTAACCAGTGTCTTCTACGCTGATTATGAAAATGACATAATATGTTTGTAGAAAATCTACAGTTTTACGAAAATTAAAGGCTTCCTTCATCTAATTTTTTAATACTAGAAAAGTATCTGCAACTATTTATTTTTTAGACTCATAAATGTATGCAAAATGGAAGAAAAAAAAACAAATTGATTTTAAGACTGTTCTTCCAAGTTCGATCGGGAAATTAAATAGTACTTTATAGTGAATAATATGATATTTTCATAATTTTTGCGTATTTAAAAGAGCATTTCGTAGCTGTTAGATTAAGGTTTGACTATCTTCAGTCAGAGCCTGTATTTTAACAATGAAAAAGGAGCAAAATGGCAACATAAAGAAAAGCCACAGTTTTATGAAAATTAAAAGCTTTCTTATCTATTTTTTTTAATATTTGAAAATTTATTACAATGCTGCATTATCTTTATTAATAAAAATTAGCAAAAATTGAGACATTTATTATGGATGTTTATAATTTTCATCAAATTAAATAAAATCACATACTAAAGTGGTATTTCTTAAAATAATTTTAATATTTTTTAACAGTATTTAAACTATGCATTTGCCCGTTCTGAATCCTAAGTTCGATTTTTGCGACTAGATGGAATATATTATTTATAACTTTGCTGAGAGTTTAAATCATTTAAACTAAGGCTTTTTTTCCCCTTGGCAAAAGACATTCGAAAAATTCCTTTAATGGTTTTTATTTAAATGGAAAAAAATTCGCCAGTTTAAAAAAAAAAAATTATATAAAACTTTTTAAATATTTAAGATGTCTGTTCGATTTAAAGTTCAGATAAGTATTACTATCTGAACTTTAGGAACTAGTTAGAACTCGAAGCAGAACTATAATATAATTATATCTTTAAACTACGACTTTTTATTTTCCTTCAGATATCCGCATAAGAAAATATCGTAATTTGTTTTTTGTTTTTTTTCTTTCTTTTTGCAGTAGTAGTAGTAATCTATTTATTCGAGGCAGATGATTGAAATATAACAAAGGAAATACAATTTTACCCCCTCAACTTTTTTTAATGGTTGCGGGGGTAAAATTGTATTTCAGAATATTATTTAACTTTCAGAATATATATTTTTTTTTAATAAAGTGCGACAGAAGTACTGTGACAGCACTGTGAACCTTTTTTCCCCCATGCTTGCATTGCTTAAAGCATAACAGAGATCAGTTTTATGTTGTCTAGGATTAAATAACAGGAAAAGTCATTAACAAACAGTTTTAATTAAAAGTATTAATGTTATTTTCAAAACAGATCTAACACCGTAACAGATACAAAATATCTGTGAAGCAACATTTTAGGAATATCCACTTATGCGTGACTAATTTTACTATTAGAGAAAGACGAAAGCATTGGCCGCATTAAGAGATAAAAAAAAAATTATGGGAATTGTATCTGTGAAAAAGGTTTTGTTACTTATCTAAAAGTTAAACAAAATGATTAATGGAAATACAACTATTTGTGAAGTGTAACGAATTTTCAAATATAATTATGAAAAATTCGTTTATCATTAATCAGGATTTTCTGAAGGTATGGAATAAAGTATTAATTTTACTTGTAATTTCACGATATTCGTTTAAATTCAAATTTTTCCAAGTAGTAAAAATTGGCTGAGTAGATTTCTAAAAACAATTGATGTAGAAGTAGAATATTATATTATATGTTAATGCATGTTAATATGTTAAGCAGACAAGACTTTAAATATGCGAATTAATCAGACGATGTTTGAAGGTTACAAAAACGTTCTTTCCCTGAACAACATGACTGTTCACTGTTTCAGAATAAACCCTTCATATGCATTCACTATTTAACAGTTTAATTTTATACCGATTATCGCAAAAATAACAGTTTTAAAAAAATAATTTAAGAGAAAGAGGGGGAATGGAAAAATACGGTTTGCTGCATTTTTAAGGCGCTAATTTATTCTCGTCAAGTTTCAAAATTAGTTCCATAGCTCATCAACAGATGGTGCTGTTGACAGGGATAAGCTATAAAACACAGTCAAACCATTCCAACTGAAAATGGAGCGTTTTTCGCCCTATATGCTATACTGAATAAGAACTCCAAACTCGATTTGAATAATAAGAGATCAATATATCTTCAAGCTATAAGACCCATACTGACCTATGGCAGCCCGGTACTAACGACCCTTACCAACAATTTAAGGAAGAAACTATCAAATTTTGAAGGAAAATTACTAAGAACTATGCTGGGCGCCCCACGGGCGATCAGCAACAAAGCCATCAAAAAAGACCTAAAAATTGATGATATAAACCAATATATGGCGAAAATTAACACTAAATTTTACAAGGAAGCGAAAGATTGCAACGCTGCTAACTTCAACAAAATTTTTGACATGGAAATTATCAGGGATAACATCAGTCCACTCACAGCATTCCTAACCTCAGACTGCCTAATATCAAAATATGTAACAACAATATGTAACAATATGTAACAATATGTATGTATCATGTAACAACCTCGGTGAAGGAGCAACCCTTACGAGGGTCCGATCCGGGGGAGGTACACTGTCGTTAATTTCAGAATAGTGAGCAACCCGGCACGAGCGGTTTTAACCGGGACGGCCGGGTCACTATAATAACAGAGGTATACTAATTATGTACATATCAACTAATTATATTCATATTCTAACCCTGTATATACATGTAAATAATTATTTGTTGTAAATAGTCCAATGTATTGATTTCAATTTACTCGTGCTCGTCATTATGTGCATTACTCTTTATTAGATGTTCTTGACAATGGAGTTTTCTCCAACTTCTCCTTTTATTTAATTTGTTTGATTTAATTATGACTTCCAACTTATGCCAACACAATTCCGATGAATCGGTGAGTGGCGCTTCGCGCCAATATGCCGAGATGTTATATATTCATAGCTCATAGCTCATAGCCAACTGAAAATATTCGTGCAGAGTATGTTATTTTTGTCATCAGACTGTACCACGCTGTTTTTGAAATTGGTGATTATTTTGAAAATATTGCTGTGTTACTCCTCTTACTAGATATTGCCATATGTTGATTAACCTATAAACTAGTTTTCAAACTTGGTGAGGTTAATTATGTAGCAGAACGCAACTGACCGTACAATGCACCTTCCATATTTTTTTTTTTTTTTAATTTTAATTGATTTTTTAAATAATCGTTTAGTTTAGGGGCATATACAGTAGTTACAGTTTTTATGATTAAAAATCATTAACTGTGTTTTTCATAAAATTTTATTATGATTAATAAAATCTCCTTTTTATCAAAAAATGCGATTAAGTTCTGAAATGATGTTTGTTTGAGTATCTATTGCTATATTTGCAATCTAAACAGCGAAATTTATTTTATACACAATTAAAATAATTCTTATGTTTGGAAAATATGTAAACATGGGACTAATTTTAAGTACTAGCCATGATTCAATTTTATACACAAATAAAAAACTTTTGTTTCGAAAATCAATAAACATAGGATTGATTTTAAGTCAAGATGTAATTTCTATTGACAGTTATATAAACTGAATGTCAGGCAGCTAAACGTATTTTATTTGAACAACTACACAAATTTGCATTTACAGCTGTAAGTTTTTTGGTAAAATAGCGTTAGAAAAGCTAAGACGAATGAAAAAAATATTCGATTATGTCATTTGATCATTCAATAATATCCTATCACTGACAAGGTTTAAATGTTTTCATTCTCCCCATAAAGAAGAATCTATTCATCAATGATTCGATAGTTTTTTATTATTATAATAATTATAACTATTGTAGTTGTTATCAGTATTGTTATATTTAATTGTTTTTGATATACTGATCATTAATTCTGTAATTTTAAAGAATTAAACCCATTATCCTGAATTTATAAAACTGGAAAATTTTACTTATATACATGAAAATCTGATAAATCGATCAAAAGTATTCGAGATTTCTTTTTCTTCTTTTTTATGACTTTACCCACGCTATACCCAATCAATGTAACAATATTTTACTTTATTTAAAAATGAAACATAAATATAAATTCAATGAAAGGGGATATACCTTCTTCATGTACGATATAAAATTTATTGCAATTAGTGAATAATATATTTAAACTGCTTTCTTTTCTTGACGATTAAAAATATTAAAGAATTATTGACCGCATCAATATTTTTCTTAATATTATAAGGTATTTATTTTTAATGTTTTAAAATTTGATTTTCTCAAATTTATTCCACTCCTGCTCTTTTCCGCCAACAAAGATGAAAGTTGTAGTGGAAGATACAAATCCATGAAAAATTTCCTAGAAAAAACATTCCTATTTAAAAAATAGATGGCGAAACTATATTACCAAAATTATTTGGTATTATCTGATTTAAGAACCCAACTTTCAAAATTAGTAGAAATATGAGTTAAATCGTTGTTAAAACAATGAAAATAAATAAATAGATAAAAAAAAAATTCATCTTGCGTGTTATTAGGAAGAAAAGGTGTGAGTTTTCAAAAAATATGTAATAAAAAGCGAAATAATTACAAAAAACTTTAACTGATTATGTGCTTCTGTTGTTTATATCATTAATACGCATCTTAAAACTTCCAACATATTTTTAATAAAAATCTATGAAATTAGCTTTATATTTCCTTTAATAATCCAATTCAATAATTAATGATTATTTTAGTCAGTTAATTTACTAATTTTTGATGTTTATTGTAATCTAAATATTTCAGAATGAACAACTTTCTGTCCATGTTGAATTTTAGCAGTAAGGCAAAATTTAATGTAAGTAAAATCTCTTGAAATTGTTGAGTCAAATTTATTTATGCTTAATTTAAATAATTTATTCCTACTGTTTATATAACTAGCGTGTGAAAAAATATTTCAAGTTATTATTATAAGCATGTCAATTTCTCAATTAAGGTAATAATTAAGTAATTGAATAATTGATCATCCCTATTTTTGCTTAAGAATTTTTTAATTTTCATATTTTATTTCTTAATGGCACTATTTATTTCCTTATTAAGTAATGAATTAGTAATTCTTCTATTATTATTGAATAAATATAATGCGAGAATTCACTTTCCGCATTTTATAGTGTAAATTTCAGTGCTGCCATCTATTGACACGCAGACAGCAAAAAGACTAGCATGCAATTTTCCATTCGTTTTTAAAATATTGTAGAAATCAAACTTCTTTCAAAAAGTATTTATTCCTTCATGTAAGAATATATGTTTAATACACTTATCGTACACGCCAACTTATGCCGTTTCTATGGTAGATTTTTCTTGAATATTTGCAATGGTAGTAAATTTTATGCTCTACTATTTTTTCTCGATTTAATAAATTTGATTTACTACGATTTTGACCACCACTATGTATGAAAAAATAAAACAAATATATGGGATTCACAGTGAAATATTTTAGTGATGGAAAAATTAAACAAATTAAATTTATCTCAATTATGTGGAGACTTTAGACTTCAGGTTACGATCTATGAATTACATTTGTGAATTGATTTGCTAATTATTAATGATTTATAATCCAATTACAATATCTCTGTGACTTGCTCAAAATTGTCCGATAAGGTTTAAAAATAGTATCATTAGCTTGAAAGTTTCTGTATTACTGAAATAGTTTTGTTGGCTGTTAATTTTAACCAAAATTTGTTTATTAAAATAGTTTTTAGGTGAAATTTTGCTACAAATATTAAGCTTAATGTAGTGGTTGTGTGTACCGCTGTATTAAACAGAATAAATTTTTCCTATATTTTTTCTTTGTTTGGAGATTGTAAGTATTTAACATTTGATAAGAAATTGTGTGAGCTTGATCGTCAGTTGAAGTGAAGTTGTCTCAATACATAGAATCTTCTACCATGTTAATCTATGGATAATTAGAGGAACGCAATTTATTATGCAACTAAGTAGTAGTTTTGAACATTTTTGTTAAATTTTGTCCACATATATACTTCATTTCATTTAGTTAACTAAATTTTTAATTTTAGGGCTGTAAGTATTTTTAAAACTTTTTTTTCTATGTTTGAAAAGTACTTACAACCATGAAAAGTAAAACTTGTTAATTAGGTTCAATGAAATACATTTTTAGGCATGAAATAAATTTAAAAATACTCAAAAATATTAAATAATTAACGAATAAATAAACAACTTTCGTATAATTTTTCGAAGTCAATTTCTATGTTGGTAGAATTTGAGTGCAGCAAATTTTGAATTGTATAAAGATTCAAGTTACATGGATATATTTCTCAGACATAATGATGTAAGTAGTTACATTTTTCCTCTTGTCCGAGTTATATTTAGATGTTAAACATGAATTATTCTTTAGAAAGTAACACATGAAATGGAAGATATTGGGAAGGTCGGTGGACGTAACACTTAAAACTAAGTTTGGATGCCTGATGAATGTTAGAGGGGTTTCTAATACTTTTCAAATGGACGACTCGTGATGAACTTAACGCTTAGTTAATCAACTCTTTAATTGCTTTATTTCCTATGAAAATAAGTGCCTTAAGATATATTTGTTACTTGAAGCCAGGAAAAAGACTCAACCGGTTCTGTTAAGTAATGAGCTCTTGTTTCTTTGCGCAAGGAAGATAAGTACTCTTCAAAATCGGATTTGTTTAGATTTAGAACAAAGTTGCAACAAATATTTACGTTATAGCTATAGCCTCGGTTAATTGTAAATTTCTATAAGTCATAAAAGGAAAAGATGAGTAGTTCTCTATTTTCAAGACACTCTCCAGCATCAAGCTAGTTTTGATGCTTTTAATCCCGTCTTCCTGGATTGTGATTCGTTAATATTTCTATCGCGATTTATGTTTTTCCTTGGTTGGATATTACTTGCGTATTTTTTGGACTTTATTTTTGACATAGATTCTAAAACATTGGGAGGTTTTCCCCTCCATGTAACGCAAAAGCGGTTTAGTTCCATCAAAACGTCCTCCACGCAGGTAAATTTCTCCCAACACTTGATCCAAGAATTCGCTTGTCTTCTGGATAGGGTTCAAAACTACAAGACTACCGAGTTGAATATTAGCAGTCGTAAACCCAAAAAATTGGGTCAGCTGTTCAACGACGGTTATAAAATAAAATATGCGAGGTGACCATAATGAAAAGCGCTAGAAACATATTTTTTTTACATTATCTGAAAATTGTTTTATAAATTCTGTGAAAACTTAAAAAGAAAGCAAAGAAAAAATAGAGATTATTCTTATAGTGTCATTGTTTTTGTATACATAACGTAGAAAAACAAATTTACATTACTTTTATAAAAAGAAAGACACAGAAATTTAAAATAGAACAAAACTTTATTTAAAATGAAAGGAATTTTTTTCATCTTTGGTGATACGTGATTAACATAATACAAACAGAATGATGAAAACAAATTCTATGAATATATTGCCAAGAGAGTTTACTACAATGGTAATGAAACGGGGCTTATGATATTGCACAAGGGTTTATGATAAATCATATCGATTATATACTTATGATATTACACACGCACTGAAACGATTTCGCATAAAAATTTTTTTCAATGCTGAAATAGGAAAAACAAATTACGAAACGAAAAAAAACAACAAAAAAAACAAGGTCCAACGTGCAGTAAGTAAGAACAAAACTCAATAAGTTACGTTTCTTCTTAACACTAAAATAAGTACAAATGCTCTCAGAATTGCACTGAATTTAACAATTAGATTCTACATGAGTTTCTGTAAAAACTAATTTTAATTAAATTACTAAAAAAAAAAGAGATTTTGGACAGTGTACAAAAAAAGATTCATTCCTTAGCCTTTAAAAAATGACGGAACAAAAAATTGAAGTTTTCCGTAGTTTTCTAACAATTTTCCACTTGTAATTGATTTACTTAGAATGAATGATTTTTTTAAATAATGTCTCTTTGTTCCCAAGAATATTCTCACGCCAGTCCAGTACAGAGAAAAATATTTCCTTCTCTAACAATTTTCTTTTTAAAATTTTGTTTAAAAATATCAACATTAAAAGTTACCGAATAATTTGATTGCAGCATATTTCAAAGCTCTGACGTTTATATCACCGGCACATACATATTTACAACTCTCCTTTATCAAATATATGAAAGCTAAATGCTAATGAACACCATTCATGACAATTTCTTCTCCAAGACGACTAGACAGGAATGCATCGTGCTTTGTCTTCAGAAGAGAATTCAATTTCACTGGTTCCACAGGTTGCACAACCTTGTCCGGCTGCTCTGTGCACCAAACAGAAGGATCACTCAGTTTGTGCTCGATGTCCAGATGATTGATAGGAGGCAAACCTAAGCAACCTCTGAAGAGGTTCTCGATGCAGACTCTCTGCCTGGCCAAGGCATTCACAACTGGTGCTCCTCTTGGTACCAAAGGAGCTTTGCAGAGGTAGCTGAGAATGGAAAGGACAGAATTGAATGGCTGGAAGGCCGTCTCTGAGCTGCGCAGGATACGGAAGGAGATTCGCTGGCAAAGTTCAGTGAGGACGACGAGATCCAGAATAAGAGGTGACGCCAGGAGAGAATCTTCACAGGTGTTGTGCACCACGATTGTATTCTTACCATTCATCATTATCTCTGAAGTGTATTCATCAAGAGCACGCTTGCTGTCACCGACATATGGTACATATTTTATTACAACCTGAAAATAAAAAGTTTTTTGAGTCTTCAAATAACTTTCCACTGTCTTATACTATTAAGTATAAGACATTCTTGAAAATGCATTAATGAATATTAAGTACAGTCAGAACTAAAACGATCTAGCATTTTCATATAGCATCCCGCGTGTTCACGAACGTAGCTTCACAGATAAATGAAGTTGCTCTGTACTAAATTTGTTGTGAACTGGGCACAAATTACATACGTGAAGGTGAGGGATACTAACAATGCAAAAGTGCAAAATCTATCGAATATACGAGAAGATCTAAATTGTTTTGACATCCAGACTTATTTTTTTTCAGAAAATATTTATAAATTACTCCTTTTTTTATATTTTTTCCCCTGATTTATTTCTTTCAGCAAAGATAAAGTAGTGATATTTAGCTAAGCAACGTAGAAGAGAGCACATATAATATAACATTTACAGACATACTATAGCTTTCGTTTGATAATAAAAAGAGTTTATTCTATAGATAACTTTATATTCTATACATAATAAAAAGCCTTGTTCATTGGCAAATTTTCCGGAAACTTTACATATGCTTCTGAAAAGCATTTCATATTTTGAAAAATATTAAATGTTAATGGCCCTTCTAGATTCCCATTCTTTCTTATTATTAAGATATTTATTATCTTGCAACATCTAGGATTAATATACCAACCTTTCAACATTTTTTTAAAAATTCTTTTCTTGTTTAATTACCTGGTTCCATATAGTTCCCCCTATCCCACTGGTCAATCCATCCTGTTTTTGGGTGTCTATTTTCTTCATCATCTAAGTGCTTAACTTTTCTGTTCCTTGTTTCAATACAAAAGAAGATTTTGCATAATAGAACCGAAGCTATGGTATGTTCATGTGGTATTATTTTTCACGTAGTTGAGCATTACACATCCACATAGCTCAGAATTAACCCTTCCTTCAGTTGGATTGATAAGAAATAATTCAAAATTAAATAAGTAAAAAAAAATATATATATAGAACTTACACAATGATCAGGCTTTTCACCAGGAGCATAGAGGACAGAATTTGAAGCCACCATGTCATCCACCACATTGCTTTTTGATATTTCCTTTGACCTGAACTGCTGAGGAGCAGATAGATTTTTACCATCATTGTTGCCAAGGTGATTATAGCTGACGAGAGACACTGGTTTGATTCCAGCACCAATCAGGAAGTCAACCAACACACTCTTGAATTTTGTTTGGCCAGATTTGAAATCATCTCCTCCAATCATGACGTTGTATTTTTCCGCTAACTCAATAAGTCCGGGAACAAAGGTATTTTGTGGAGAACCATTTATGTAGGCACACTGTAATAAATTATGAAGTTAATCTAAGTTTATGACTATAATGTTTCAAATGAAAACACAGTCAACTAAACAAAAAACAATGGTTAAATATAGTTTTATGCATTTGCATTACAATTACATAAGTTATACAGCTTTTGAATCGTGTCTAGTTGCGAACCTTAAAAAATGTGTGGAGTTATGTAAACAGGGTGTTCCGTAATCATCGCCCATTATATATATTTTTACAATTATCAAAAATGATGCCAAAAGTACACACATTTCAGGCTTTAAATTAATATTAAATCGTGGGGGAAAAAAGCTAACAAAAACGCCATCAATATGAAAAGGGTAACTAGAGAAGAAGGCAATATTGGATGATAACCAGGTTGAATGCAAGATGGATCTTTGAAGTGTTTTTAATAATCAACTTTAAAGTCTTGTGTCTCCCAGCAATTAAACAAGCTTTGGTGTTTATAGTCCTATTTTCGTGAGTAACGGTTCATTAGACATCAATAGAGTGGTGTTGAGGCAACACACTTGCGCCGAAATTTCTACAGCTTAACTTTATCAACTATGTTTCATAGATTTTAGATGCAAACTTTCTTGTTCAAGTCAAATTAGTTTTCTTAGTTGCATTTATTTTAACCGCATTGACATTTCAACTTTTAAATTGATTTGACTAATTTCCTGATATTGATTCTTTAAGTGTGATGCAGCAATATCTCAAATAGCGCTTTTGTTTTTCCTGAAGTGTATATTTTCCTTAAATTATTTCTGACAAACATTTTAAAATATTTAATAAGGGCGGTAATTACGGAACAGCCAGAATAAACCATAACCAGTGCTAAGACAGCAAGGTTTGTAGAACTTAAAATCTAATAATTAAAAAAAAAAATAGTAAAGCATAAAAAATAGCATTAAATATAAATAATCTGGATTATGCATTTTATTATTAGTAAGAGATGTAACTTAGAAACGCAAAACAGATTATATAATTGTATCACCGGTAAAAATCGCAACATATATACGAAAAGAAATTATAAATTATATCACCAGCAAAACTCGTATTGTATAAATAGGAGAACGTCATAAATAGTTAGACTGACAGAAATATGGTGATATAATTGCGAAAACAAATTATAAATTATATCATCGGCAAAAAATCATATTGTATACATAGGAGAACGTCATAGTTATACTGGTAGAAATATGGTGATACAATTACGAAAACAAATTCTAAATTATATCATCAGCAAAAATCGTATTGTAGATATACACATGACAACGTATCATTAGTTAGAGTGGTAAAAATATGGTGATACAATTATATAATTCTATCACCAGTAAAAATCGCAACATACATAGGAAAACAAATTATAAATGATATCATCAGCTAAAGTCGTAATGTAGATATACATAAGACAACGTCACCAGTAGTTAGAGTGCGAGAAATATGAAGATATGTGCAACTTGCTTAGAACTTTTATGAAAAGACAAATGAAATTTTTAAAAATTGGACAATTTCAAAATTTGTAAATTAATATTTGGGTGATGAGATAGTATAACTGACGTTCCACGCTGTGAACACAAAAGCATCAGTTAATAAAAGTTGCAATAAATTATTTCGTTCCGTTCGTTAATATAAAACATTTTCGTGTATTCCGTCAGTTCACGGAGACAGCAAAAACTAAACAAAATGATATGAAAAAAGCAAAACTTACTTCTTCAAGTATGCTGGCAACGGCATACAAAGAGGAAGGTAATACTTCCGAAGCATTTTCTTTGATAGATTTCAAAAGGTTATCAGCCGTGTCATTCAAACCGGCTCTAATATCACAGAATCTCTCAGTGTTGGCAGTCCACAGGACAATAACTTTACCGAGTTTGTTCTTCTCTTTGAACTCTCGAATGTCCTTGCGTATCTAAGGGAAGAAGAGAAACGTTATTCTAGTAAGAGAAAACATTATATATGAATTTAAGCAGAGTAGAATAACTGCAAATTTGTCTGATCACTCGCTTTTCTTACATGTTAATGACTTAAACACAAAATAAGTGTATCTTTATGCTGCGATGCAATTTTATTTGATATTATTTTATAAACGGCGTTAAATAGCTGACTCAATTCTGAGTTAACGATTATCAATGTTCAGTTCCATAGCCTTGTAATTTTAAACTCATTCCATAAGATAAAGAAACTCCTGGAGGAACCATTGTAGAGGTGTTTTTCACAGAACTAACTCGCATTAGCGTTACATGGAGAGAAGACCATCCTACGGTTAACCTGACTGCAAGGGAAATCTAATTCATAATCCATCTACCACTAAGGATATTTTACGTCAGCACTGTGGTCCTTGCGAGCGGGAAGCAGAATTTGTAACAACAAGCCACTGCTGGGATCGAACTTGGGGCACTTCATTGGGAGGCTACGGGCTTCCTTAAAAATGATTTGTCCGGTTTTTATAGCATTTTTATCTTTTGCTAGCTGAAATATTTATTAGCTGCTCCCGAATGTGTATACAAATTTTTTAAAAGGATTCTAAAAATAAACATTAAAGGCGGTCTTTACGAATCACCCAGCATTAATCCTGATTCTTAAGAGTTCTGTTATCATTGAGCCTTAAACTTAGTAGCCAGGATAGAGGTCTCGCGGGTTTAGTTCAGTCACGAGTTCTCACGAGTTATCACGAGTACAAGGATAGAGAAAAATATCTCAATACCTATATGCGTGTGGAAAGCGGTTTGTTTTGATTTTAAACAGACTTGAGGATGATAATTGTTTTGTCTGTAACATAGGTTAACTTTGCCACGTCATAAAATGAAGAAAAAATTACGCCTTGTGTATAACACATAAAAAATTTAAATTTATTTACCTTTTCAACTTGTTGCCATTTTGTTCCAGTAATAACATTGTCTGCTCTCATTTCTTGATTAGCAGCAATGAAGTCCTTGTCATAAATACCAGCTAAAGGCTTCATGCCCTCCATCATTGGCTTTAGTTGCCTCTGTAAGTCATAGTCCAAGACTTTGGCTCGTTCCATGCTTTCAGCCAAGTTCATGGAGGAGATGTCCCAACCTCCGAGAACTATGTCATTAGGATTTACTAATGGAAGCATGCCTTTGAATGGAATGTACACTTCTCCCGATGTATCAGAAGTGCCCAAGCATGTTGTTCCAGCTTGTATCAAAGATCCGTAGTAATTTGGTTTCTGAAATTAGATTAAAGAAAATGTTTTTGATATCGATACTTTACATGGCTTACCTATAATAATAAAAGGAATAGTTAGATCTCTCTCTCTCTCTTATAAATTCTGAACCGTTTGTGGTAGGTGTTAAAACACGAAACTAGAACTGTAACACAACTCTATTTTAGAAAGAAAAACAGCGTTATTAAACTTAACTATGTTTTATTATTTTAAACATAACAAAGCAAAACAAAGAATAACATTGTACCAAAGAACACAAACTGAAACTATCAGTGGCGTAACTAGATCACCCATCGTAACTATGTCGAAACTAGATCACTGCTTGATTTATTATCGTTTTCAAAAAAATGATCTAGTTCATCGCTTTTAATTTAGGATCTAGTTCATCGCTTTCAACAGTAGGGTCTTGAAATTTAAATCCTGGGACAAAATTAACAATAATCTTAGAAATCGATCAAAAATTTAAAGCTTAGTGATTTATTTAGTCAAATTTTTTATTTGCATAATAATTCGAGGCAAAATAACTGTAACCAGTGAGTGTATTAAGTCTCCAGAAAAATTTAGTTGTTCGTTTTATTTTATAAAGACATTTTGGTACGGAGAAAGGGTCTTGATTACTTTTTAGTCCTAGATTTAAATCTTAAGAAACCAAGACAGACCTAAATAATAATAGCGATATTTAAAAAGGGATCAATATAAAATATCTTTCATTATTTTGTAGTAATTCTGATATTGAATGAAACTTTTAAGGATGTATTTAATTATCTTGAGTTGTATAACTTAATAGTCAACTGAGGTAAGTCTAGTTAGTACAATCCATTCAACTTAAAACAAGATTTTTTCTATCTGTAATTCTTTAAGTATTTTCAGAATTAAAAGTAAAATGAATTAATTCAGCATTAATGTAATACTGTAAAATATTCTAGAGTAATTAGGATATAGAATCAATAAAGGCTATGCACGATTAATTATGTTTATTAATTGTGAATTAAAAGCTGTACAAGATTATCTCATATGAAATTTTAACTTTAAGTTAACGTTAAATAATCCATACAATTTAGGATAGGATCATTGTTGACATATTTTTTAATTATAAACGAATATTTTCGACATAATTAGTGACATATCCAAAATGACATTAAGTCAAAAATACTGTAGTATTGTCTATATATTTTCTTGAATAATTTGGAAATGTCATTTGTCTAACTACGCATTTAGTAAGGCTATATAAGATAAACTTTCAAATAAAAACTCCACGTTGTATAATCTATACAAATTAAGATTGCATAGTTATCATTTCTTAATCGTTAAGGCATTTTCAAAATCATTTATGCCGTTCTTTATAAATATTTCGAAGTGATTTAGAGATTTTATTAAAAAGGCTGCTTATTAAGAGGGTTGTATTAGGATAATAAATATTACTTATAATACGATAATATCAATGATATAAGTGTTTAAATATAAATGCTTTCATAGGTAATAACGCATGGTAAAGCCGTTTCTAAAAATATTTTTTGGGCACTTTGTTGAGCTGCTAATAAGATAACAATATGAGCTCTGTAAAACATCCCCCCCCCCGTTTTAATCATAGTTTATAATGAAATAGAAACATATGATTCGAATATTCCAGTGATGTGCAAGGGAGCATATGGAGGCAACGGCCCTTCAAGCATCCACATAGCTGGCACGCCAATGCTCCCACTTTCTAAACAAACCATACGTCACGCCATTCCAACCGATATTAATTTTTCTACGATATTAATTTTTGTCTTTTGAATATGTTTTGTGCTGATATTTTTATCGAATAATATTAATAACGATAAAATAGTTAGATAATTAATTATAAATTATATTTTTAATTCATCTTAAATAATTAATTTTAATTAATTACAATCTATCATTAATAATAACAATTAATTGTAATTAATAATAATTGATTGTAATTAATAATAATTGATTGTAGTCAATAATAATTAATTGTAATCAATAATAATTAGTTGTTATAATTAACTATTTATTTCAAAAAAAATATTAGTTAATGGTTTGATGATAACGATGATCATAGAAATTTTCTTTGTGTTCTTGTTTTTAAAAAAATTGTAATATTATTTTTAAAAATATATATATATATTTTTTTTTAATGTTTAGAGGGATATAGACTTTTAACTTAGGGGGAATGTGCCTATTTATCTTGAGAGAGAGGATGGTGTAGCAGGCTGAGCGTAGCAATGTAAGCATAGCTTTAAAAACTTACTTGCACTCCATCCTTAGTGCGCCACGTGATGTTGTGTTTATTTGCAAGGATGGAAGCGGTTACAGTTGAGCCGTTATTTCCACCCCATCCGACTAACATCACTCCCAACTTCGGCACATGTCTGGATGTTCGGAACTGGATTCGTGTAGTCCTTGGAATAACCTGAAAAAAGACACGTATAATAAACGTCACAATTTGGCATAACTCCAATTATACTTTCGCTTCCAACGTATCATTCATGCATATTTATTTCTATTTATATCGTAGCTGAGAGAGATTGTAGTTGTAAAAACTATTTTAGTAACATTATCATGAAATTGAAAGTAGCAATGAAATTTTATTTATCAAATAATTCTGTATCCGTAACTGTAATATAAACGAAACAGATAATAGATACTTATATTTTGATAATCAACTAATTGATTTAATAGACATTGATAGCCAACAATATTTTTAACTTAATTCTATGTTTTTTTCAAAAATATTTTGAAAAAAAAAGATGCACTTTATTTATTTATTGCCAATCAGTAATTTAATGTCATGGCTAGAAAATGATTTATTTGATAAAAATATGTTCGTCTATAAAGTTTTTTGCAGTATTAAGAAATTATTTATCAATTAATTATTGAAAAATATTAAAGTGCCGAAAGAATTTTACCGCTTTTGAAGCAGAAATTTTATTAAACATATCTTTCATACTTTTTTCCATTATTTCGTATTTAATTTAAGTAAAAATAAGTGAAAAATATTATATTTAGCATTTTAATAATTGATATATATACACAGTAAATACATTTGCAAATAATAAAGCATGAAACACTGGGGTGTATTTTTCTGAGTTAAAGGTAAAATCTTTCAATTTATCTTTGCAGAAACAAATTTAATTATGAAATAAACTGTAAATATTTCATTTGTTATATAACTCTATTTTTATTTTCAACTTTCGCTATTATAAGCAAAGAAGTATTATAAGCAAAGAAGTATTATCTATTAGTTTTATTTGCTTTATATTTGACTTGAGCCAGATTAATTATTAATAAGTTGATAAATAAATGAATTAGTTGATGAGGCTAGCCAGGTTCAAACCCTGGCTATATATTCACATAACTCCCTCTTGTACTGTCCTGACGTAAATGTAAAACAAGAATCATAAGCAGCCAAGGCAAAGATTTTCGTGGTATTCTTCTTCGCGTAAAGCAAATGCAGGTTAGTTTACTCAACATGTCATCCATAAATACAAGTTTTGCTCGTTGCTTGATCTACGAGATTTTTTATCTTTTAATTTGGTTTCTAAGTTATTAAAAATTATTATGAGTAGCTAATTAAGATATTAAGTCAGCTACTCATTGTTATTATGGATATAGTTAATAGATAAAAGGGTGTATAAATTAGCTACTCAGAATTACTATGGATATTATTTATAGATCAAGCTATGTATTAAATTATCTACTCATAGTTGTTATGGATAATGTTTATTGATAAAACGATGTATTAAATGAGCTTCTTATAGTTATTATGGATATTGTTTATAGATAAAACTATCTATTAAATTAGCTACTCAGTTATTATGGATATTGTTTATAAATAAAACTATACATTAAATTAGATACTCATAGCTATTTTGGATATTATTTTTAGATGAAACGATGTATAAAATTAGCTAATCATTGTTATTATGGATATGGTTTACGGACAAAATAATAAATATTTGTAAAGAAGTATTACTTGAGAAGAAAAAATCTTACTAAATATTATGCATAAATAGTTTTGTAAATCCCTTTTGCCTAGTTTTTGCAGTCATTAACGATTTCACAAAATCTTTAATTAATTTTAACTTCTACAATTCTTCTTAGCTCTATAATTTTAAATATAAAAAGAAAAGTATAATATGATTAGCTTACCTTCAATATACCTTGTTCTTTTTTAACAATGGTAGAATCGTATTTGTAGTCGGCTTCAATATACTTTTCTTTGTAGCGAGTGTTAGGGCTCTGTACTTGTACCTCCATATTGGCCATGCTTCGAATCAAGTGCAAAAAATTTTCAATGCAAAATAGTTGCTCAGAGAAAAATTTCAATTTGTTTTAAATCAGAAATTGAATACAATCAATTGTAATTCTTTTTCAGCAAATGATAACTCGAATCACAAATCTGTAATAAATAATAATTAGTTAATCTAAATGCTACTGGAAAAATAATTAAAAATTAAGTGATTAATTGAATTAAATAAATAATTAAAAATTATTAAAATTAATAATGAAAATAATTAAAATATTTATCCGAAAAAGTAAATACACTTTAGGGGTGGCAAATTGATAATGAAGAGTTGAAAAAACCAAAGCTATACAAAAATCTGACGAATCACCAGCAAGAAAGTTGGATTTAAAATACATCAAAATCAGTTTGATTGCCTGAATAAGCTTGAGGGTGTTTCTAATAATCATCTTTTGCCATTCAATCTAGCTAGTTTTTATATTTTTAGTACCACTTTCTTCACAAGTGATTCGTCAATTTCGAAATCATTTTTAGCTTTTTTCTCATCTGAATAATTTTTCACCCATAATTTATATGTGTTCTTGACATCATTTTAAACAAAAATATCCTAAAAATGTATTATATTAACACAATATTCTAAAATGTTACATATTAACACAGTGTTCTAAAATGTATTATAAATTAAACATCATTTGCAGTTTATCACTTACATTTTTTCTTAGTTTATTTACCGATTAAGAAAAACTTAAAAGCAGTGTGATAAAATAAAGAAAATATATTATGTCAAATATTTTATAGAATTAATCCTTATTTTACAGTTGTTAAAGTTATATCGAACAAAAGTTCTTGATTAACGTCATCTTAAGATCATAAAGGAAAGTAAGGAAAATTAATAAACGTGATATCGTTGTTTTATCTTAAAATTATGTAGATTTAAATAACGTTACATAATATTAGAGGTAACATTACATAATATATTACGTCCTGAAGTAGAAATATATCTGAATAATTATGCCAAGGTCAAGACAGAGGAAATATTATGGCTTCATAAATATATCAAAATAATTGCTTTTTTTATACGTATTAATGAGACTGTATTCTATTTTATATTTTTAAAAATTTTTATTTTTCACCGTGAGTTATATTTTACAATCAACTTTTCTTAATTATGTAAAATAATACTTAAATAATTTTATGGTAATTATTTTGTATTCTTGAGAATACAAAATAATTACCATAAAATTATTTAAGTGAACATTATTAGTGTTAAGTATTAATTATAATAAATACTCTGAATTAATTGCAATAAATTTTTTTCCCCAATAATTACGTCTGAATATTTATAATTTGATAATATTATATTGCAGACATTAAATGTAATTGCTATTTTGTTTCAATTGCAAAAAAATGCAGCACAGTAATTGTATAAGTTAACATACATTCAAACGCAATAAATATTATATTTTCCAATAATTATGTCTGACTATTTATAATTTGATAATATTATATTGCACATAATAAATGTAATTGCAATTTTGTGATAACTGTTTTGTATCAATTGCAAAAAAGGCGACACAGTAATTGTATAAGTTAACATATATTCAAACGCAATATATATTATATTTTCCGATAATTACGTCTGAATATTTATAATTTGATAATATTATATTGCACATAATAAATGTAATTGCAATTTTGTGATAACTATTTTGTATCAATTGCAAAAAATACGACACAGTAATTGTATAAGTTAACATATATTCAAACGCAATAAATATTATATTTTGCAATAATTACGTCTGAATATTTATAATTTGATAATATTATGTAATAATAAATCAGGGTGCTTAAGATAGATACGAAAATTGGTAATAAAATGTTAACTTAGCAAAAGACATATGGAATGCAAATATCACACGTAGTTAGGATATTCATGCAATAATATTAAATGTAATCATGTCAAATGCAATAATATTAAATGTAAGCATTCAATATTTCGATAAATATTTACCCAAAATCAATAGACAGCAAATGTGAAGGTCAAAATTGATCAAAAGTATTGCTGAGCTAGGTAGAGCTCAAAATAAATGCAGGATTAAAGAGAGCAGTCAGAAAGATGCTTTCGAACTAATTATGAGCATCACTTTGTCCATCCCTCATATATATAGTAGATTCGAAATTTCTGGAAAAGTGAGGAAATTCTTTGATATTAATTCGTACAGCTGTATTGACCCGAGACCGACAATTGGATCTTGAGAAGGCGTTGCCGCATGTGACGTCACACCCGGCATTCGGCTCCACGTTGAGGAACAGACGGGAAAGCACTCTAGTCAGACGAAAGTGAGTTTCTCGACCTTGGCGAAATTCAGTTGGCGATTTATCGATTTTTTCTCAGCGAGTATTCTTGCTTGTTAGTGAAACAAGAAAGGTTGCGTATATTGTGTTAGAAGAAAAATGGATAGAAAGAGGTTCGTTGGTTCATTTTATATCGTTTGGAAACAGTCGTTTGGAGATAAAATGTTGGATAAAAATTGATTTGCTAAGCTGTTTTGGTTTAATGTCTGGAAAAAATTGCAGAGACATCTCGCGATTCTTAAAATAAATAAATAAAAATTGCTTATCACATACATTATTTATGTACTCACTCATCTATTTAAATGAAACTATTTTAAAATCTCGTGCCTATTACATTCTATATCTAAATCTCTATATCTATGTATCTAAAAACTAGAAACATTCATATCTAATTATAATATAAAAGGACCTAAAAGCACTCTGTCATGAAAATTTAAAATCAGTATAAAATGTAGCTTGTTTTGAAAAACTTTTAGTGATTTTCATTTGATTTAATTGGTTGCAATTATGTATGAAATCCTCCTCGCTTTGCCAGCACAATTGTATTCTTTTTATGAAATCTTCAAGCATGGATAGTATTTTTGTGTGAGGTCGTGTTCGTCGCAGCAGTCAGTGCATGTTTTTTAAGTATTTTATGTACTGGATTTTCTTTTAGTTACCTTATTTTACTAAAACTTAACAATTTTTACTTTGGACAAAATCTTTGGATCATCGCTTAATCCATTAATTAACGATTTTTCACCGAATGTTAATTTATTTTTTAAAAAAATTATCAGTATACTTTGCATTATGAGTTTTACGTCAGATGAGGCAACGATTGCGCCACCTGAGTTTTTTTTACACTTTTTCATACCATTTTTGCTATTTCACCTCTTTTTTTAGAGAGAGCATCATTTAATTCATAAGTTAAAGTAATAAATTTTCCCCAGAGAGTATTTTTACGATTTAATTGCCGGAAATGTTTTCAAAAAACTAATAATTAATATTATAATCTTTTTTTTTCGGTTAATCGATTAAATAATCACAGGTACTTAAAGTTTCGTTAAAAAAAACGTTTCATTGAAAAAAAAATTTGAAATTTCATTTAAAAAAAGTAAAAATTATTAGGTCGTAACTTTTTAAAATTAGTTTCAAAAATTTTCATAAATTTTTTAAAAAATTTCTCTGCATCTGTTTCTATTGATTTTCGTCAAAAAATCTGAATAATTTTTCTTATTATCAAGAAATTAATATAAAATTTTAATGATATTTATTTAATTGTGCGTTTATTAAAAAAACTTATTAGTTTAAAAAAAATATTAAGTAAATAATACTAAGCAGTGAGTAATTGTTATTAGTATTTTTGATTTCTTTATTCGCTTATTTGGCTAATTCATATTTTACTTGATTAATGACCGTTAACTGAGAAAATAAATAAATCTCTAGCTTCCTTATACGCTTTCCTAGGGTAAAGAGTATATGTACTAGGCAGATGAATTGAATTTTTGAAGGAAAACTGTTTTAATCACTTTTTGATAACTATATACAAAAACAATTAACAACGAAATTGATTTTATAACACGCTATCTCTCCTCATTGTCATAGCTAATGTCAGTGTACTTCGAAATTTTAAATTCAGAATATGGAAAAGAACTCAGGTTGATTCATTCTATAAAATAAATTTTCAGCAATAAAATAGTGCTAGTACAATTTATCAAATATGTGAACCTTCTAGGTTCATTTTAAAAATGTTAAAAAGAATTTAAATGATATATGTAAAAAGTGTTTATAGTCTTTTTAATTTGATAGATGTACTTGCTTTTGATAAATTCAAACCAGACAGCTATTCATACCAATCTTATGTGTATTCTATTTTATTATAATATCAAAATTAAAATGATGTCTAGCTAAAAAGCTAAATTCAATATGGCATTTTTAATAAATTATAAAGTTTTAAAAAGTAATGTTTGCGCAATATTGAGTAATGAAAAATTTTATTCCACCCAATTTTTATTCAACATTTAATACGTATTTATTTACAAATTCATTGCGTTCCTGAAATCTAACCTCTATTCTAATCAATTAAAATTCTTAAATCTATTTTATCTTGTCTTGGAATGAAATATTAAATTATTGCCCCCATTCACAGGATTTTTCGAATCTGTAAACACACTTTCTTCTAAAATCAATAATGTTTTCTAATCTATGAAACATCGACTTGCATGCCAGAAATTTCAAATATGTCGCTTGATTGCAACCTGTATTGATAAGATTCTGCAATGTACACAGTGTGTCGAACTGCTCTAAAAATGATTCCTTTGTGATTATTTTATTTTTTTTCTTTTAAATTTTGTTCAGACTAATATTTTTAATATTTAAAATAATTTATTTCTTAAAATATGTTATTTTAATATTAAGAAGTATATAGTTAAAAAAAAATCATAGATGAATAAAAACATATTGATTTTATTTATTAATTTTATGTATTAATGTTATGTCTGAATTCTACATATTAATTTCATATATTAATTCCATATGTTAATGTTATGTATTAATTTTAAATATTAATTTTAAATATTAATTTTAAATATTAATTTTATGTATTAATTATATGTATTAATTTTAAATATTAATTTTATGTATTAATTTTTATTATTAATTTTGAATAATAATTTTATGCATTAATTTTATATATTAATTTTAAATATTAATTTTATGTATTAATTTTTATTATTAATTTTAAATAATAATTTTATGCATTAATTTTATATATTAATTTTAAATATTAATTTTAAATATTATTTTATGCAGTAATTTAATATATTAATCTTAAATATTATTCTGCAGTAATTTTATATATTAACTTTAAATATTAATTTTATGTATTTATTTTCTACATTAATTTTCTATATTTCATATAATTATTTTTTGTATTAATTTTAAATATTAATTTTATAAATTAATTTTATAAATTAATTTCATTTTTGAAATTTGTGTATTAATTTTGTATATTAATTCTAAATATTATTTTCATAAATTAATTTTATTTATTAATTTTATGTGTTATTTTTACAGATTAATTTTATATATAAATTTAATGTAATAATTTCATGTTTTAATTTTATACATTATTCAAAAAAACATTTAATAGCTCATTAATAAACTTAACACTTAAATTTTTTAAATAAATGTCAAATCAGAATATTGCATAATTTATTTATAATCATAATTAGGAGCGTTCACAAATTCTAAATTGAAAAAATGAAGTAATTTTGGGGAATCAATTTTTGGAAAACCAAATTGGAGAACCAATTTTTAGGAGTCATACTATGGAATTGAAAGTACCGTAACAGTTCTCTGCTTTTGGCAATTCCATATATATATAGTTATTATTTCTATTTCAATGTTATCTAAAGATATATCAATCGATCAAATTATATAAAATAATTTTTATGCATACTATTGCAAGCGAAGAGCACTAGCATAATTTTGAAATGTGTCTTTAAATTTCTGAAGAAAAATATTAATGCAGAATAACCATCTTTCCCCCCAAAATATTTGAATTTTCAGCTTAATAAGAGAAGGGGAAAAAAAGAAGAGAAAGATTTAATTTTACTAAAATATTAGTAGCCAGCTACGAGTTTAGGTGCCGAGTTGTCCATGTGCCAAAGTTTTATAAATCTCTACTGATTGTAACTTTCTTTTAAGTAAACTAAAGTATTTTTATTTTCATTTAATTTATGATGAAATTTTATTACTAATTTAATTTGATTTAGTATGAAAAAATTCAAATATTATTTATTTAATTATCCTTTGATCTAAACTAATAATATAGATTTAATATTCCTACTATGATTTACTGTGATCAAATTGTACTCAATAAATATTAAGTGTTTTAATTTAAATTTGAATTTCAATTTCAAAAATTTCGAACTCGAATTTGAATTTTAAACAATAAAATTTTTTAATTTAGTTAAAATTTAAAAAAAATTTAAGTTTAAATTTTTATTAAATTTGGTATTAAATTTTTTAAAAAGTTAAATTCAAATTTTACTTGAAAGATAACGAATATAATTTCAATTGAATTGAAATTTCAATTGAAATGTGACTTTGGAATTGCATTTAAATACGTGAATCAAATTTCGATTAAATTTTTATTTCACGTTTCTATTTGAAGAAAATGTCAAATTCAAATGTTAATTAAATTCGTGTATAAATCCATTCAAAAGTAATAGACCTATACTTAATAAGCAAAATTTTTATTCGGCAATGTTTTAATTGAACTAGATTCAAGATTTATTTAACCCTTTGTCGCAGATGGGACACCTGTCTCTCTTTTATATATATTCTTTTCTGATGCTCTAATTACAAGATATATATATTTACATAGCCTGTAATAGCCAAAGAGCAGGGCATATCGACTAGAGGTCTATTGCACCCAAACCCTAAATCATGATTAACAAGAAAGCTTTGTAGCTGAAATAAAGTTCAGCAAACTCCTGACTGGACTCTTGTAGTTCTCAGGCTTTGATGCAATGTTGCCCTAATTGCTCAAATCTTTGAACAGAATAGACCTCACAATCACTAAGTATATGTCGTGAAGTCTCCTCTTCAAGATGACAACCTCGACAAAGAGAATAAGATTCAATACCCATTATGTGCAGGCGTCTCCTGAGGGTGCATTGTCCGGGGAGATGACCAATGATCTTCCTCAAACTGTTCCTGTTTAGCTTAAGAAACTCTTTCTGGCGCACACTAGGGACAGTCACGATTTAGCTCTTTAGCTCGTCTCTGACCATCCGATTTGCGCCATTGCTGATGGGCAATTTTGCCATAGAGCTTGAATATAGTTGCCCTGAATGATGTGGAAGAGATTCCCAAGCCATGCTGTTTTATCAGCCAGCTGATTTCCAATAATGCCCATGCGTCCAGGTACCCAATGTAGGTATACCTTGTTATGAGTAGAGAGGTCACAGAGGACCGGGAAGCACTCGCACACTAGTGAAGAGGTAAATTTATTCTTTGATAGTAATAGGAGAGCAGCCTGACTGTCAGAACAGATGTGGATAGGCTTAGTTAGATATCCTCTGTCTAAGCTTATCCTACAGCACAAAATGATAGCATAGACCTTAGCTTGAAAAAAAATGGAATAACTACCTACAGGAAAGTGCAGTTTGATACCACCATTGGAGCAGTAAATTCCTGCCCCTGATTTAAGACCAAGCCTTGAACCATCAGTGTACCATACCAGACATTTGCCTTTATGCCACCGAGGAGATTTAAGCTATTCTTCTCTAGCAGGAAAATGGATCTTGAAGGGCTTATTAAAAGTATATCTTAGTAACATCTAACCACTAGACATAATAAAAGAGGGAATATTCGACACCAAACAAGTTAGTTCCATGACAAGTGCTTGGAATATTCCTTCCTTAAGCCAAGGAACATAGGACGTTTAATACCAGTTCGAGATTCAACTTCAGTGAGTGGATTCAACGGGAAAAATCCAAGTAAGCTCTCAAGAGCTTCTGTGGGAGTGGTCCTGAGACAGCTTGACAAAGCTACGTAGACCATTCTCTGTAATCTGTTAAGACTAGACCTGATGGAGCTGATCCTTCCTAGACCACCAGACAATATTGCCATAGGCGATAATAGGACTAATAATAATTGAGTATATCCAGTAAACTATCTTGGGGGATAATCCCCAGGTTTTACCAATAGCATTTTTGCAAGACCAAAATATGTTTTAGGCCTTGCGGATGCAATATTCTAGATGATAACCAGTTAAGCTTAGAATCATAATAAACTCCAAGAAACTTGACTTTCTCAGTGAGTTCCAACCTATAGTCCAGGTAATACACAGTACCTAGATTAAGACGTCTTTTCCTGGTGAAGGCCACAAGACTTATCTTGAAAGGGTTAACAGATAAGTCAGAATCAGAGCACCATCTAGCTACTTCTAGAAGTGCACCGTTCATGATTTCAAAGACTGTTTTACCATACTTGCTTCTGACAACAATAATAACATCATCAGCATACCCAACACAGGGAATGCTAAGATTGGCTAACCGAACTAGCAAAGAGTCCATAACCATACACCATAGGATGGGGGACAAAACCCCACCCAGTGGGCAGCCTGAGGTAGCATGAACTCTCATGCTTGTGCCCAGTAAAGAGGAAGAAACATACCTGAAGAACAGCAAATAAGCTATCCAGGGGCGTAGGCAAGGGGGGGGGGTTAGGGGTTTAAACCCCCCCCCCTTGAGCTCAGACAAAGTGAATTTACAAAATAATACAGACAAAAATAAAAATTTTAGTAGAAATTATGCGGGTTATTATTTTTTAAGACTATATATTTTTATTTGCCTTATGCCTACTTTTTTTTCTCACGGTATTTCTCAGAATACTGATAAAACATTTACTATAATAGGGTTGTATTTTTGAAACCAAATTCACGTGATACTGTTACGGGCGAGCCCCGATCACTGGTTCCTTTCTGACCTGCCAGTCGCGATAGTTTTCGAGACTGGCTGGCATTCGTGAGGTCTGGAATCCTAGACGTTCCGTCGTCTTTGAGACAATTCGAGAATTTTGTAGATGCGGTTAAAGAAAATTATATGAAAGGGGGTTACATTTATTTTCGATTTTAGTCAGACTAAGAGTTATCTCCGCCGCTTGTCCTTCGGAGCTTGTTTCTAAATCTGTTTTGTTTTGGAGACTCTGTGCTCGTTGAAGTTATTCATTCCAGCTCGAAACTTTGAGATCGTAGCTTAGTGGATATTTCTGTGCCAATGTATTGGCACAGAAATATCCATCTGTGCCAATATAAATGTATATATTTTTGCTGTTCTTGGATCTTTAGGATGTCTAAACGCAAGAATTTAACAATTTTTAATTACTTTGAGAAAAAATCACGACCTGAAATTAGTGAGGTGACAGCATCTAGTACCAATGTAAGTTTTTCTGTTGAACAGAAATGTGATACTTCCGTTGAAGAAAACGTTTCTAGCGTAACAGAATCTGATGAATGTGAAAGCGGCCCTCAAAGTGTTACTTCCCACCCATATGACATTGGACTTTTTTCAGAAGATAATACATGCGAGGATGAAAAACTGGATATACTTAAAAATGCTTGGGGACCCAATCCAGCATTTGTTTTTCCTGAAAAAGGAAAAAGAAAATTTAAATTTCAGTACAAATGGCTTTATCGCTGGAAATGGCTTGCATATTCAGAGGTTAAGGGTGGTGCTTTTTACAAATTTTGTGTACTTTTCGCCCCAAGTGGTGCCGGTTCTGGAAAGCAACCTTTAGGCCAACTGTGCAATGTAAAATTTGACAACTGGAAAAATGCTGTCTGAACACGAGAAATGTCTTTATCACAAAAAATCGATCGAAACTGCTGGGACATTAAACGATATTTTATTTGGAAAGATGAAACCTGTGGATGAACAAGTTGACAGTGCAGCAAGCAGAAGAAAATTAGAAAATAGAAAAAACATTACTCCAATCATTGAAACCATCCTATTTTGTGGAAATCAAGGTCTCGCTCTAAGAGGACATAAGGATTCGGGAATAATTGCTGAACAACCAGGTGAAGAGAACGACGGAAATTTTCGGGCATTGCTTCGTTTCCGGAGTAAGAACGATTCGACTCTTAAGAAAATTTTAGAGTCAAGCAGAAAAAATGCTCAGTATACCAGCCCTCGATTTCAGAACGAAGTTATTGAGGTTTGCAATATTTTAATCCTGCAAAAACTAGTCAGCAAGATTAATGATGCAACTTGCTTTTCCATTCTTGCAGATGAAACAACTGATATTGCAGGTATAGAGCAATTATCGTTATGCGTTCGATATGTCGATAAAGAAAATTTTAACATCACCGAACAGTTTTTGCAATTCATTCCGGTGCATGACTTAACCGGAAAAGCAATAGCAACAACAATATTAGACCAATTACAGTCTATGAAAGTTGATATAAAAAAGTTACGTGGACAGGGGTACGATGGTGCTGCATCAATGAGCGGAAAAATTAATGGTGTACAAGCCCACGTAAGAAGTATTGTCCCATCAGCACTCTATGTACATTGCTCTGCTCATAGCCTCAATTTGGCTGTATCAAATGTATGCGAAATAACTGGCATTAGAAATTGCTTAGGGACAATTAAAACATTATACGACTTTTTAAATACGCCAAAAAGACAGTATGTCCTATCTTCAGCAATAGAGGAGATGGAAACCAGCTCTAAGGGGGAGAAAATTAAACAGCTATGTGCAATCCGTTGGATGGAAAGATACGACTCAGTAACCGCTGTGGTGGAACTTTTCGAGCCTATCGCCGAAACACTACAAAAAATATCAGAATGGAAGGATAAGGAATCAGCTACCCAGGCTAATTCTTTACTGTGCACAGTATCTAATTGCCAGTTCGTAATATCTCTTTTGCGCATTTACAAAGTTTTCACCATAACAATCCATCTCTGTAGATACCTACAAAAAACAAGCATAGATTTGATAGAGGCAGTGAGTCTTGCAGAAGATGTCATTGAAGATCTAAAATTAATGCGTGAAAATGCCACTGAAACATTCTCAGAAATATTCAGCTCTTCTTCTCTTATGCTAACAAGCATTGGATCTTCCACTTCCATGCAAATCCCTAGAATAACAGGAAGACAGAAAAATCGCGATAATTTTCCCTCATCGACACCGGAAACATATTTCAGAGTTAGTGTTTTTATTCCATTTATAGAAAATTTTACAACACAATTAAACTTAAGATTTGTATCGCATCGTGATATTTTGAAAGGATTTCAGGGTCTTCTACCTGCCGATCCTTTCATTTGCCAACCTTCAAACATAAAGGCTTTTGAAACCTTAGTGGAATTTTACGCTCAAGATTTGGATACCTGTAAAGAAAGTCTTAAGTCTGAACTAAAACTCTGGTATAAAAGATTAAAAAGGATTAGTGAAGACGGAGGTAGTGCTCCAAAAACTGCGGCGGGTGCTCTTGGAATGTACAATAAAGATATAACACCAAACATTTTCAAACTCCAAGAAATATTGGTCGTTCTACCTGTTTCAACGAGTGCAAACGAAAGATCCTTTTCGACTTTACGCCGTTTGAAGACTTATTTACGCAACTCAACGGGAAATAATAGAATGAATGGATTAGCGCTCTGAAGCATTCATAGAAAATTTACCCCAGCTGTAGAATACATTTTAAACGAACTTGCAAAAAAAACCCGTCATTTGGATATTACTGTATAAATCAATAAATTTTCAGCGTGTTTGCATACTGGTTTAATTCCCTATTTGTTGGTAAGTTATTTTTTGGTTAAATTCATAGGTTTTCTATGGAATATTCACATTTATACGGTTATTATTTAGGTAGCTGTTACAGTATGAGTAGTTTTTTCTGGCTTGATTTATTCCTACTTTTTAATAAAAATAAAATATTTTACCTCTTATTATAAAAAAAATTATATTCTTAAACTTGAAAAATGAAAACAAAATTTAACTAAACTATGTTGTCTAAATAAAAAGTCAAAATTGTCTAGCTGTCTAAATTAGGGAAATAATAGTGCTTTATAACACACTCGAATTTCTTTTAGTAATTTCTGAAAATTATGATTCCCCCCCTTGAAAAAATTCTGCGTACGCCACTGTACCTGAAGAACAGCAAATAAGCTATCCACTTAGTGAAGACCAAATTGATACCTCTGGTTTTATGTGCACTGATGATAGTCTCAGCAGGGACTTTGTCAAAAGCACCTTCGATAAATACCGCCGGAGCAATCTTTTTATCTGAGAGTGTTTTCTCATCTAGGAGAGCTCATGTAGAGAAAAGTCAGTTGACTTGTCAGGTTGATAAGCATGCTGTGAGGAAGTGGCTTATCTATGAGTACTAAAATATCTATCAAAAAGCTTTTCAACGGCTCTCAACAGACAGGAGGTTAGGCTGATTGGTCTAAATGATCTAGCCTCAAAGTAATTGTCCTTACCTGGTTTTGGGATAAAAATTAACCTCGTATTCCTGCAAGAATGAGGTATATAACCAAAGACTATACAGGCTCGAAAGATCCCACATAGAATAGGGGCTAGTATGTCAACTCCCTGAATAAGCATTATAGGCATGACGTCATCCATATCTCGTGACTTACAGGGCTTAAAAGATTTAATAGCTGATGCGACTTTTTCTTAGGAGATCACCATCTTGGCGGACTCCCAGTCATTTTTACTGCAAGTAGTCGTAGGGTTATTGCAAAGATATTCATTCTCTACAGGATGAGATCCAGGGAAGTGATAATATATATATAATTCACCAAGAGTCTCTTCCCCTGACTCACTATATTTTCCGTTTGTTAGACGGATAGCATTGAGGTTGCAACTATAATCTTTCGTAAGGATTTTTTCAACCTTAGCAGTGGCAGAAATTGTGTAAATACCATCGCAGAAAGTCTGCCAAGAGCTACGTTTAGCTGCTCTGATAGCCTTGTTATAGATAGTTAGAGCGTTCTGGTAGGACTGCCATTCCCTAGATATTTTTGCCCTGTTAAATAATTTACTAAGCTCAGAAGACCCCCAAGGAACACGCCTTGGGGAGCTAGTGGACGCAACATTAAAAGAAATATGAAATGAATCGAGTATTGGTCAACAGTCCAGTCCACATCATTTACACTATTATACTTACCAGAAAGGTTTCCTACTTTCCTAGACAGTTCTTTTCTGAAGGAACCCCAGTCAGCTGTTCTGGGGCTCTTCCTTGTGACCTTCAGTCCAGTGAAGTCTTAAGTAGAAAAGGTAATTACTTGATCTGAAACAGTAGTTGCATCAGATACCTTCCAATCAGTAATGTAATCTACAGAAATGGAATTATGTAAAATAAGGTCAATGACTTCCCTTCTGTTACACGTAACAGAGGTGGGTTCATTGCTTTTATTAAGGACATATAAGTTATAAAGTAAAATAAGCTCCATTAATACAGTCCCCCGCTGGTTACAATCACTACTACCCCCACACTGTTCGGGGTAATAGTGACCACATTTGCATCACAGCCGAAGATGAGTCTGCAGTTAGAACTACAGTGGCCAAGTATTGCTTTAGCAGCATCAGCCAGTGGGTCTTTCACCTCATAAGGGAGATCGGCAGAAACAACGACAAAGTCAGAAACTGTTTCTTTGTCATAGTTTCTTTGTCATTGTGTAAAAAAACTGTTAGATAATCGGAATTATATTTGTATAAAAATATGAAATCCAAAAAAAAAAAAAAGTAATTTGAGCATTTTTATTTCTATTCTTTTTTTAAAAAAATTTTTTTTAAATTTTTTTTTAAAACTGTGAATAATTAATTTTGTAAATTAAAGAAATTTGAATGAGAAATAAATGTTTGTCTTAGATCTAAATAAATGCAAATTTGAAAAATTATTGCTTGGAAGTGAGCCTTGTTTGGAAGATATTTATAAAAGACACCAGTGTTTCATGCTGTATTTCATAACAATCGAATATCAAAATGCTAAATATAACAATTTTCACCTATTTTGACACGAATATTATGCAAAAAATTTTTTAACAAAGCATGAAAAATAT